>NC_089513.1:2070500-2394000 GCF_036850995.1 Saccopteryx leptura | reverse complement strand
TTTAACACAGTGGCTGCACCAGTCTGCATTCCCACCAGCAGTGCAGGAGGGTTCCCTTTTCTCCACATCCTCACCAGCACTTATTCTGTGTTGTTTTATTGATGAGCGCCATTCTGACTGGTGTGAGGTGATATCTCATTGTGGTTTTAATTTGCATTTCTCTAATCATTAGTGATGTTGAACATTTTTTCATATGCCTGTTGGCCATCTGTGTGTCCTCTTTGGAGAAGTGTCTATTCATTTCTTTTGCCCATTTTTGGGTTGGATTGTTTGTCTTCCTGGTATTAAGTTTTACAAGTTCTTTATAAATTTTGGTTATTAACCCCTTATCAGACGCTATGTCAAATATATTCTCCCATTGTGTAGTTTGTCTTTTTATTCTGTTCTTATTGTCTTTAGCTGTGCAGAAGCTTTTTAGTTTGATAAAGTCCCATTTGTTGATCCTGTCTTTTATTTCACTTGCCTGTGGAGACAAATCAGCAAATATATTGCTGCGAGAGATGTCAGAGAGCTTACTGCCTATGTTTTCTTCTAAGATGCTTATGGTTTCACGGCTTACATTCAAGTCTTTTATCCATTTTGAGTTTATTTTTGTGAGTGGTGTAAGTTGATGGTCTAGTTTCATTTTTTTGCAGGTAGCTGTCCAGTTTTCCCAGCACCATTTGTTGAAGAGGCTATCTTTAATCCATTGTATTGTCTTACCTCCTTTGTCAAATATCAGTTGTCCATAGAGCTGTGGGTTTATTTCTGAGTTCTCTGTTCTGTTCCATTGATCTATGTGCCTGTTCTTATGCCAGTACCATGCTGTTTTGAGTACAATGGCCTTATAATATAACTTGATATCTGGAAGTGTGATACCTCCCGCTTTTTTCTTCCTTTTCAGGATTGCTGAGGCTATTCGTGTTCTTTTTTGGTTCCATATAAATTTTTTGAATATGTGTTCTATGTCTTTGAAGTAAGTCATTGGTATTTTAATCGGTATTGCATTGAATTTATAAATTGCTTTGGGTAATATAGACATTTTAATGATGTTTATTCTTCCTAACCATGAGCACGGTATATGCCTCCACTTATTCGTATCTTCCCTGATTTCTTTTATCAATGTTTTATAATTTTCCAAGTACAAGTCTTTTATCTCCTTGGTTAGATTTATTCCTAGGTACTTTATTTTTTTGGTTGCAATGGTAAAGGGGATTGATTCCCTGATTTCTCTTTCTGACAGTTCATTATTAGTGTATAAAAATGCCTCTGATTTCTGAGTATTGATTTTATATCCTACCACCTTGCCAAATTCATTTATCAGGTCTAGTAGTTTTTTGATTGAGACTTTAGGGTTTTCTATATACAATATCTTGTCATCTGCAAATAATGATAGTTTTACTTCTTCTTTTCCAATTCGGATGCCTTTTATTTCTTTTTCTTGTCTGATTGCTGTGGCTAGGACTTCCAGAACTATGTTGAATAAGAGTGGTGAAAGGGGGCACCCCTGCCTTGTTCCTGATCTTAAGGGGATTGCTTTTAATTTTTGCCCATTGAGTATGATGTTGGCTGTGGGTTTGTCATAGATGGCCTTTATCATGTTGAGGTATGTTCCCTGTATTCCCACTTTGCTGAGAGTTTTGATCATGAATGGGTGCTGGACTTTATCAAATGTTTTTTCTGCATCTACTGAAATTATCATGTGGTTTTTCTCCTTTCTTTTGTTTATGTGATGAATCACATTGATTGATTTGCGAATATTGTACCAGCCTTGCCTCCCAGGAATAAACCTCCTTTGATCATGGTGTATTATTTTTTCCATATATTGCTGGATCCGGTTTGCTAATATTTTGTTGAGGATTTTTGCATCTAAGTTCATCAGGGATATTGGCCTATAATTTTCTTTTTTTGTGTTGTCTTTGCCTGGTTTTGGAATCAGAATTATGCTCGCCTCATGAAAGGAGTTTGGAAGTCTTCCTTCCTCTTGAATTTTTTGAAATAGCTTGAGAAGGATAGGAGTTAGTTCTTCTTTGAATATTTGGTAGAATTCACTTGTGAAGCCATCAGGCCCAGGACTTTTCTTTGTTGGGAGTTTTTTGATAGCTGTTTCTATCTCATTTGTTGTAATTGGTCTGTTTAGGTTTTCTGATTCCTCCAGATTAATTTTTGGAAGATTATATGATTCAAGGAATTTGTCCATTTCATCTAGGTTGTCTAATTTTTTGGCGTACAGTTCTGCATAGTATTTTCTTACAATATTTTGTATTTCTGTTGTGTCAGTTGTTATTTCTCCACTCTCGTTTCTAATTTTATTTATTTGAGTCCTTTCTCTTTTTTTCTTGGTGAGTCTTGTTAAAGGTTCATTGATCTTGTTTACCTTTTCAAAGAACCAGCTCCTGGTTTCATTGATCCTCTGTATTGTTTCTTTAGCCTCTATGTCATTTATTTCTGCTCTGATCTTTATTATTTCCTTCCTTCTACTAGCTCTGGGCTTTACTTGCTGTTCTTTTTCTAGTTCTTTTAGATGCAGGGTTAAGTTGTTTATTTGAGCTTTTTCTAGCTTCTTGAGGTATGCCTGTAATGCTATAAACTTCCCTCTCAGGACTGCTTTTGCTGTGTCCCATAAATTTTGAGTTGATGTATGCTCATTATCGTTTGTTTCTAGGAATTTTTTAATTTCTTCTTTGATCTCAATGTTAACCCATTCATTGTTTAATAACATGCTATTTAGTTTCCAAGTGTTTGAATGTTTTTCAATTTTTCTATTGTGGTTGATTTCTAGTTTAATGCCATTGTGATCAGAGAAAGTGCTCGATATGATTTCAATCTTCTTTAATTTGTTGAGCCCGCTTTTGTGCCCTAACATGTGGTCTATTCTAGAGAATGTACCATGAGCGCTTGAAAAGAATGTATATTCTGCTGTTTTAGGGTGAAAGGTTCTGAAGATATCTATTAAACCGAGCTGATCTAATATGTCCTTTAAGTCTGCTGTTTCTTTGTTAATTTTCTTTCTTGAGGATCTATCTAATGATGTTAATGGGGTATTGAAATCCCCTACTATTATAGTATTGCTGTTGATCTCGCCCTTTAAGTCTATCAAAGTCTGCTTTATATATTTAGGTGCTCCTATATTAGGTGCGTAGATATTTATAATGGTTATATCTTCCTTTTGGATTGCTCCCTTTATCATTATGTAGTGACCTTCTTTATCTCTAACTATGGTTTTTGTTTTAAAGTCCATTTTGTCTGATATAAGTATTGCTACCCCAGCTTTTTTTTCATTTCCATTTGCGTGAAATATTTTTTTCCATCCTTTTATCTTCAGTCTGTGTGCATCTTTTGATTTAAGGTGTGTCTCTTGTAGACAGCATATGTATGGGTCCTGTTTTCTTATCCACGCAGCTACCCTATGTCTCTTGATCAGATCACTTAATCCATTAACATTTAAGGTTATTACTGATATGTAATTGTTTATTGCCATTTTTTTTCTGTAAAACTGTTTTTCTCTTTTGCTATATTCTTTTTTTTCCTTTGATCTGTTTAAAACAGGTCTCTTAGCATTTCTTGCAGCCTTGGTTTGGTTGCAGTGAAATCCTTGAGTTGTTTTTTTTTTGTCTGTAAAGCTTTTTATTTCTCCTTCAATTTTAAATGATAGCCTTGCTGGATAAAGTAGTCTTGGTTGTAGGTTCTTGTTCTGCATTACTTTGAATATTTCTTGCCATTCCCTTCTGGCCTCAAGTGTTTCTGTTAAGAAGTCAGAAGTCATCCTTATGGGGGCTCCTTTGTAGGTGATAGTCTTTTTTTCTCTAGTAGCTTTTAATATTTTCTCTTTATCATTTAGCTTTGGTAATTTAATTATGATGTGTCTTGGTGTTGGTTTCTTTGGGTTTCTCCTTAATGGAGTTCTCTGTGCTTCCTGAACATGTGAAATGTTTTCCTGCCTTAATTGGGGGAAGTTTTCCACTATAATATATTTGAACAAAGTCTCTATCCCTTGTTCTTTCTCTTCTTCTTCAGGAACCCCTATGATGCGGATGTTATTTCTCTTCATGTTATCACAGAGCTCTCTTAGAGTTTCCTCAGACTTTTTGAGTCTCTTTTCTTTTTTCTGCTCTGCTTCCATGCCTTTATTTATTGTGTCCTCTAACTCACTGATTCGATTCTCTGCTTCATCCATCCTGCTTTTAATTCCTTCCATTGTATTCTTTATTTCAGATATTGTATTTGTCATTTCTGTCTGATTCTTTTTTATTATTTCAATGTCCTTTTTTATATTTGTATCTCTTTATTTAGATTTTCGTAATTGCCATCTATGGTTGTTCTAATATCTTTGAGCATCCTAACAATCGTAATTTTAAACTCTGCATCTGGTAATTTGGTTATATCTGATTCACTTAGGTCCTTTTCTGCGGATTTCTCTTGGTTTATTTGTGTTGTATTTCTCTGCCTCCGCATTTTCTCTTCACGGGAGTGGCTGTGATCACGTGCTCGGGTGCACAAGGGTTGGTGGCCTTGGCCTTTGCCCCGCCCCTGTGTGTGATGTTATGCTCGGTCCTGAGGGCACTGGCGAGCACCTTTGCTCAGCTGCGGGTCTCTGCCTGTTTCTCAGCTTTCGCCCTGCCTTTGCAAGATGATCCCACTCAAGGAACAGCTGCTAGCCTTGGCTCTACCGCCGGGCAGGGCTGCGTGCCCAAGCTCAGCTCCATAGTGGAACTCCGCCTCTTCTGGGCTTTTGGCTCCACCCCCGAGGGAGGAGCCAGCTACTAAGTCAGACCGCAAGCCTTGGTTGCACGGGCGGGGCAGGGCTGTGCTCCTCTGCCTTTGCTCCGGGGCTGGTTTCTACCCTTTCTGGGTTCCCGCCCTTCTCCCGGAGGCTGGATTACAAGCTGCTGACAGCTGAGCTTGACCACTTTTGCATGCCCCCTTCTCCCCACCTGGGCAAGATTGAGCTCACGCCTGAGCCCAGTGGTAGCCAGCCGGCTTCTGCCACTGCCAGCAGAACCGCGCTTTTGTCTCCCTCTGCCGCCTGCTCTCCGGTGCGCCCTCAGCCGCGTGGGTGGGGGCATTGCAGCTCAGACCCTAAGACTCACTACTGTAGACCCGAAAGCTCCCTCCTTCTATGTGACTCTGCTCTGAGTGCTGTGAGGGAGCTTGATTGGCTGCTCTCCTGCTTCCCTTTGCTGGTATTGCTGTTTCCAGGGGAAATATTCACTTCAGCTTTGGGGAGTGACTCATCCCAGGGGTTAGGGTGGCTATCTCCCAAAATGTTTCTCCCTATACCTCCTAGATTGCACTCTCTTCCTGTTACTGTGGTTTTCTCCTCTCTCCCCCCCGTCCCCAGGAGCCCCAGGTGATTGTTTTTGAGATGTTCTCCGCGGTCCCTTTAAGAAGGATCCTGGGTCTGAGCAATCAGACTCTCTCACAAACAGTATCCTGACTTGTTTCCAGCTAAATACTGTCCTTACGCCTCTTCTGGGGTCTGGGGCTGCAGGCTTGGGCTTTGTTCCTGGGGCTCAGGACCCTTTCCCCTCTGCTAAACTCACTTCCCACCACGCGAATCTCTCCCTGCTGCCGTTTGCTCTGAGGAGCTGGGCAGCCCTCTCCGCGTTTCCGCGTTTCCACTTTTCCTACCAGTCTCTGTGTGGCTTCTTCAGCATTCCTTGGTTGAAGAGTCCTCTTAGTTTAGTCCAAAGTTGGTTTTTCCAGATGATAGTTCATAAAATTAGTTTGTAATCCACTTTGGTTCTGGGAGGTAGATGCTGGTACGTCCGCCTACTCCAGCGCCATCTTGTCTCTCCCCTCATTGTGGTTTTAATTTGCATTTCTCTAATGATTAATGATGTTGAGCATTTTTTCATATGCTTATTGGCCATCTGTATGTCCTCCTTGGAGAAGTGTCTATTCATTTCTTTTGCCCATTTTTGGATTGGATTGTTTGTCTTCCTGGTATTAAGTTTTACAAGTTCTTTATAAATTTTGGTTATTAATCCCTTATCAGATGCATTGTCAAATATATTCTCCCATTGTGTAGTTTGTCTTTTTATTCTGTTCTTATTGTCTTTAGCTGTGCAGAAGCTTTTTAGTTTAATAAAGTCCCATTTGTTTATCCTGTCTTTTATTTCATTTGCCTGTGGAGACAAATCGGCAAATATTGCTGCGAGAGATGTCAGAGAGCTTACTGCCTATCTTTTCTTCTAAGATGTTTATGGTTTCATGGCTTACATTCAAGTCTTTTATCCATTTTGAGTTTATTTCTGTGAATGGTATAAGTTGGTGGTCTAGTTTCATTTTTTGCAGGTAGCTGTCCAATTTTCCCAACACCATTTGTTGAAGAGGCTGTCTTTACTCCAATGTATGCTCTTACCTCCTTTGTCAAATATCAGTTGTCCATTTCTGGGTTCTCTGTTCTGTTCCATTGATCTATATGCCTGTTCTTATGCCAGTGCCAGGCTGTTTTGAGTACAATGGCTTTGTAGTATAACTTGATATCTGAAAGTGTGATACTTCCCACTTTATTCTTCCTTTTCAAGATTGCGGAGGCTATTCATGTTCTTTTTTGGTTCCATATAAATTTTTGGAATATGTGTTCTATATCTTTGAAGTATGTCATTGGTTTTTTAATTGGTATTGTATTGAATTTATAAATTGCTTTGGGTAATATAGACATTTTAATAATGTTTATTCTTCCTAACCATGAGCATGATATATGCTTCCACTTGTTTGTATCTTCTCTGATTTCTTTTATCAACATTTTATAATTTTCTGAGGACAAGTCTTTAATCTCCCTCATTAAATTTATTCCTAGGTACTTTATTGTTTTGGTTGCAATGGTAAAGGACATTAATTCCTTAATTTCTCTTTCTGACAGTTCATTGTTAGTGTATAAAAATGCCTCTGATTTCTGAGTATTGATTTTATATCCTGCCACCTTGCCAAATTTATTTATCAGGTCTAGTAGTTTTTTGATTGAGACTTTAGGGTTTTCTATATACAATATCATGTCATCTGCAAATAATGATAGTTTTACTTCTTCTTTTCCAATTCGGATGCCTTTTATTTCTTTTTCTTGTCTGATTGCTGTGGCTAGGACTTCCAGAACTATGTTGAATAAGAGTGGTGAAAGGGGGCACCCCTGCCTTGTTCCTGATCTTAAGGGGATTGCTTTTAATTTTTGCCCATTGAGTATGATGTTGGCTGTGAGTTTGTCATAGATGGCCTTTATCATGTTGAGGTATGTTCCTGTATTCCCACTTTGCTGAGAGTTTTGATCATTACTGGGTGCTGGATTTTATCAAATGCTTTTTCTGCATCTAATAAATTATCATGTAATTTTTCTCCTTCCTTTTGTTTATTTGATGAATCACATTGATTGATTTGCGAATATTGTACCAGCCTTGCCTCCCAGGAATAAACCTCCCTTGATCATGGTGTATTATTTTTTCCATATATTGCTGGATCCGGTTTGCTAATATTTTGTTGAGGATTTTTGCATCTAAGTTCATCAGGGATATTGGCCTATAATTTTATTTCTTTGTGTTGTCTTTGCCTGGTTTTGGAATCAGAATTATGCTCGCCTCATAAAAGGAGTTTGGAAGTCTTCCTTCCTCTTGAATTTTTTGAAATAGCTTGAGAAGGATAGGAGTTAGTTCTTCTTTGAATATTTCGTAGAGTTCACTTTTGAAGCCTACAGGCCCAGGAATTTTCTTTGTTGGGAGTTTTTAGATAACTGTTTCAATCTCATTTGTTGTAATCAGTCTGTTTAGGTTTTCTGATTCTTCCAGATTAATTTTTGGAAGATTGTATGTTTCAAGGAATTTATCATTTCATCTAGGTTGTCTAATTTTTTGGCGTACAGTTCTTCATAATATTTTCTTACAATATTTTGTATTTCTTTTGTGTCTGTTGTTACTACTCCACTCTCATTTTTAATTTTATTTATTTGCGTCCTCTCTCTTTTTTTCTTGGTAAGTCTGGTTAAAAGTTCTTTGATCTTGTTTACCTTTTCAAAGAACCAGCTCCTAGTTTCATTGATCCTCTGTATTGTTTCTTTAGCCTCTATGTCATTTATTTCTGCTCTGATCTTTATTATTTTCTTCCTTCTACTAGCTCTGGGCTTTACTTGATGTTCTTTTTCTAGTTCTTTTAGATGTAGGGTCAAGTTGTTTATTTGAGCTTTTTCTAGCTTCTTGAGGTATACCTGTAATGCTATGAACTCCCTTCTCAGGGCTACTTTTGCTGTGGTTCATAAATTTTGAGTTGATGTATGCTCATTATCGTTCGTTTCTAGGAATTTTTAAATTTCTTCTTTGATCTCATTGTTTACCCATTCATTATTTAATAACATGCTATTTAGTTTCCAAATGTTTGAGTATTTTTTAGTTTTTCTGTTGTGGTTGATTTTTAGTTTTATGCCATTGTGATCAGAGAAAGTGATTTCAATCTTCTTAAATTTGTTGAGACCGCTTTTGTACCCTAACATGTGGTCTATTCTAGAGAATGTACCATGAGCACTTGAAAAGAATGTATATTCTTCTGCTTTAGGGTGAAAGGTTCTGAATATATCTATTAAATCGAGTAGATCTAGTATGTCCTTTAAGTCTGCTGTTTCTTTGTTAATTTTCTTTCTTGAGGATCTATCTAGTGATGTTAGTGGGGTATTGAAATCCCCTACTATTATAGTATTGCTGTTGATCTCACCCTTTAAATTGATCAAAGACTGCTTTATATATTTAGGTGCTCCTCTATTAGGTGCGTAGCTATTTATAACGGTTATATCTTCCTGTTGGATTCCTCCTTTTATCATTATGTAGTGACCTTCTTTATCTCTAACTATAGTCTTTGTTTTAAAGTCCATTTTGTCTGATATAAGTATTGCTACCTCAGCTTTCTTTTCATTTCCATTTGTGTGATATACTTTTTTACATCCTTTTTCTTCAGTTTATGTGCATCTTTTGTTTTAAGGTGTGTCTCTTGTAGACAGCATATGTATGGGTCCTGTTTTCTTATCCACGCAGCTACCTTATGTCTTTTGATCGGATCATTTAATCCATTTACATTTAAGGTTATTATTGATATGTAATTGTTTATTGCCATTTTATTCTTTAAAATTGTATTCCTCTTTTGCTATATTTTTATTCTTCTTTGATCTGTTTACAAGAGGCCCCTTAGCATTTCTTGCAGCATTGGTTTGGTTGTAGTGAATTCCTTGAATTTATTTTTGTCTAGAAAGCTTTTTATTTCTCCTTCAATTTTAAATGATAGTTTTTCTGAATAAAGTAGTCTTGGTTGTAGGCTCTTGTTCTGCATTACTTTGAATATTTCTTGCCATTCCCTTCTGGCCTCAAGTGTTTCTGTTGAGATGTCGGAATTCATCCTTATGGAGACTCCTTTGTAGGTGATAGTCTTTTTTTCTCTAGCAGCTTTTAATATTTTCTTTTTATCACTTAACTTTGGTATTTTAATTATGATGTGTCTTGGTGTTGATTTCTTTGTGTTTCTTTTTAATGGAGTTCTCTGTGCTTCCTGAACTTTTGAGATGTTTTCCTGCCTTAATTGAGGGAAGTTTTCAGCTATGATATGCTTGAACAAAGTCTCTATCCCTTGTTCTTTCTCTTCTTCTTCAGGAACCCCTATGATGCGGATGTTATTTCTCTTCATGTTGTCACAGAGCTCTCTTAGAGTTTCCTCAGGCTTTTTGCGTCTCTTCTTTTTTCTGCTCTGCTTCCGTGCCTTTATTTATCATGTCCTCTAACTCGCTTATTCGATTCTCCGCTTCATCCATCCTGCTTTTAATTCCTTCCATTGTGTTCTTCATTGCTGATATTTTATTTGTCCTTTCTGAATGATTTTTTATTATTTCAATGTCCTTTTTTATATTTGCTATCTCTTTATTTAAGTGTTCATAATGACCATCTATTGTTGTTCTAATATCTTTGAGCATCCTAACAATTGTTATTTTAAATTCTGCATCTGGTAATTTGGTTATATCTGATTCATTCAGGTTCTTTTCTGGGGATTTCTCTTGATTCATTTGTGTTGCATTTCTCTGCCTTTTCATTTTCTCTGTGTAAAGGAAGTTTTTGACCACTGGATTCCACTGGGTGTGGCCTCTGTTCCCTACGTATGGTTTGTCTGCAGGCCTGCCACTCTCTCTACTTTTGCTGCCTAGGGCATTTGGGTATGGGTGATGCCAGTGCCTGCCCACTGACTGGGGCTGTTGCTGTGGTTTCTGCTTCTCCTTCACGGGAGTGGCTGTGATCACGTGCTCGGGTATACAAGCCTTGTTGACCTTGGCCTTTGCCCCGCCCCCATGGGTGGCTTTATGCTTGGCCTTGAGGTCAGTGGCGAGCACCTTGCTCAGCTGCGGGTCTCTGCCTGTTTCTGGGCTTTGGCCCCACCCTTGTGGGAGGAGCCCGCTTTTGGGACAGCTGCAAGCCTTGGCTTCACAGACCAGGTGGGACTGTGTGCCCACACTCAGTAGCAGAATTCTGCCTGTTCTGGGTTTTTGGCTCCACTCCCACGAGAGGAGCCGGCTCCCAAGTCAGGCCACAAGCCTTGGTTCCGTGGGCTGGGCAAGGTTGTGCTCCTGCATCCTTGCTCAAGGGCTGTTCTCTACCCCTTTCGGGTTTCCCGCCCTTCTCCCACAGGCTGGATTGCAGGCTGCCCTCTGCTGGGCTTGAACGCTTTTGCACATCCTTTCCTCCCCAGCCGGGCAAGACTGAGCTCACACCTGGGCCCACAGAACCGTGCTTCCACGTCCCACTGCTGCCCACCCTCTGGCGAGCCCTCAGCTGTGTGGGGTGCAGGCACTGCAGCTCAGACCCTAAGACTCACTACTGTAGTCCCGAAAGCTCCCTCCTTCTAAGTGACTCTGCTCTGAGTGCCTGGGAAGAACTTGTTTGGCTGGTGTTCTGCTTCCCTTTGCTGGTATTGCTGTTTCCAGGGGAAATATTCACTTCAGATTTGGGGAGTGACTTGTCCCAGGGGTTAGGGTGGCTGTCTCCCAAAATGTTTCTCCCTGTGCCTCCTAGATTACAGTCTCTTCCTACTACTCTGGTTCTCTCCTCTCTCCCTGTCCCCTGGAGCCCCAGGTGAGTGGTTGTGAGAGAGGTGTTCTGTGTGGTCCCTTTAAGAAGAATCCTGGGTCTGAGAAATCAGTCTCTTTCTCAAAAACAGTATCCTGACTTGTTTCCAGCTAAATACTGTCCATACACCTCTTCTAGGCTCTGGGACTGCAGACTGGGGCTTTGTTCCTGGGACTCAGGACCCTCCCCTCTCTGCTAAACTCACTTCCCGTCACACGAGTCTCTTCCAGCTGCTGTTTGCTCCGGGGAGCTGGGCAGCCCTCTCTGCGTTTCTGCTTTTCCTACCAGTCTCGGTGTGGCTTCTTCAGTGTTCCTTGGTTGAAGAGTCCTCTTAGTTTAGTCCAAAGTTGGTTTTTCCAGATGATAGTTCTTAAAATTAGTTTGTAATTCACTTTGGTTCTGGGAGGTGGATGTTGGTACATCGCCTACTCCAGTGCCATCTTGTCTTCTCTGTTTTTTATTTTTTTGTTTTTTGCAAGTCTTCTGTACTTCTAACCTTAACACTGGAAAAAATTTTAAGTTACCTTGACCATTTAAACTTCTGTCTTCCTAAGTCCTCCTAAATGAAATATTTATTTCCTCTAACATTGGGTAAATTTTACCAAACTCAAAATGGAGAAAGAGAGAGAATGAGAGTTGCTTCCTATAATATTTCTACCTTTATGTCTACAAAGCCACAAGGACATACTCATTAAATTCAGCAAAGGAGAATCAATCAATTCTGAAAAGAGTGTGACCTTTGGAAAAGAAGAGTTATTTTACCAGATCACTGGGCTTTTCTTTTTATTATTATTTGTTCTAAGTCTACCACGGGGTGATTGTCTCTAAGTCAATTTGCATAGCACACCATTAAAAATCATACACAGAGCTCACATGGGCAAACTAGGTCAAAGCAGAAAGGTATTCTCATCAGAGCTGGGGGGAGGTGCCTGAGCTTCCTCCATGCAGACTTTCCAGGTGCCATTGCCCCTTCACACCCTGAACACCCAAGGTGGCTTCAGAATGTTCCGGAACAGCTGTAAAGGGACCATCACAGAACACAGGTGATTTGATTGGCACCTTACTGATCATGAGTACAGTTGAACCCAAATAATGACAGTAAATCTACTACTTAACCAGAGGCACTACTTCTTGTTAAGGCATCAGATTATTCTGCTCGTGTCTCCAGAAGGACCAGCTCTAACTGGACCCTCGTGTGAAAAACACAGATGTCAGTCCCCCCAAACCTTATTGTCTGCCCTCCTGGTGTCTTCCAGGTATTAAATACTGACAGTGTGTGTGTGTGTGTGTGTGTGTGTGTGTGTGTGTGTGTGTGTACCTCTGCATGTGCATTTTAGTTACATGAATGAAATCTCGGGACCAACCATACTCTGTGGGATTATTATTATTATTATTCAAAAGGAAGAAGCGTTGTGCAGCTGGGGATAAAACTGAGTACAAGGAAGGGCTCCATGGAAACCACTCTCTGTTCTTTGTCCCCCCAGTGACCCTCCTCCAGGGGCACCTCAGCCAGCATGGTCCCTCATGAGAAAGCCACCGGTCTGAGATGTGTTATGAGTCTGCTGTCTATGTATGCATTCAGTGGGAAATGTCCCACAACTGGGTTTGCATTGCGGAGAGAGATGAAGATGAATTGTGTGCCCAGGAGCTGAAATGCATTGACGTATTTTCTAAGGTTTAAGTTGTGCTAATGCTTTATCAGAATTCTCAAGGATCGAAAGAAAAAAACAATAGTAAAACATCATTTACCTTTAGGAAACAAGAAACCCTACTTTCACCTGTGAGACCTAAGGTATGATTTCTTGTTACCTGCAGAGTCTGCATGGAAGGCCTTGGAGGTGGAGCAGAATTCCCTTGAAGTTCACCTTCGCCTCCTGTGCCCAAAGTAACATACTTACTCCTGACATTGTGCCTTGCTCATAGCCTGAGACCCAGGAAAGAACAGGGTTAGCTCATGTTTAAATACAAATGGCCTCGGCCACAAAGAATGTTAAATGACATTCCTTCATGTTCATCTTCCTGCACGTGCTTACTTTAGCGGGGACACCAGCACATAGGTCTCCCTGGAAACAGGTCTAAAGACTTCGCATGCAGGTGAAAGCATTACCTTCCATTGCATGAGGCTGACCCCTTGCTGTACTTGTAAGCTGGGGAGGGAGAACTGAGGGCACTTCTGTGTCTGTCATCTGGGAGAAGCGTGTAGGGGTAACATGAGCCAATGAGGTTGCTGTGTAACCTGAGAGTTTAGCTCACGTGTGCTCAGTAGAAAGAAGACATTTTAAAACCTGTCTCTGTACCTGTGAAATTAGACATTCAGTGTGGGGAAGGGACAGGGGGTACAGCAAAAGAAGATGCATGTTACCAGGAGCTTAAAAAGAAATGCCAAAAACCAGGCTTGGAAGAGCAGGAGATAGCTATTTCTGTCAATAGAAGGAGATAAATGTCCCTAGTACTCACTGTGATGCTGGCTGCTCCCATCACATGGCCCTGGGCACATGCAGCCCAGAGCTGACATAAGGGCAGCCTGGACCTGTGCATGCAGGGGCTCCAAAGCTTGTCAGCCAGCATCCGCGTGACGTTCTATAGCCTATTGCTAGTTAACCTTCACAGAGTGGACAAGCAGCTTGAAAGCTCCCAGAATACCAGGTCTGAGATGATGTGAACAGACAGGCAGATGAGACACGCAGACGTAGCCGAGGTGACCTTTCTCCTGCTCCTGTTGTGAGCTTCTCTCGGACAGATTCAAAGGGAAAGAGTCACTTCCCACAATTCTGGGAAGATAATAAAGGAGATAAATAATGCTTCTCCTCCTACCCCTTACCTTGTTCCAATCTGCTTATGTGAATAAGTTCAAAATGACTGGAGCAATGGCAGCCATTTTGCAACCATGAGTCATCAGCACAAGGACAAAAACAAGTATGCGAAGGAAGGCAGAAAAGAAAGAAAGACCACAGGTCACGGATGATGTCACAGGGCCGCTATCCCTTCCTGCAAGGCCTTATTGCAGTTTGTGGAATGCCTTCGTGACCTTAGCCACCGTGAGTCAAGTTGTCTGCCATTTACAGCCAAACACATACTAACGGATAGAGTTTTGTATATTAACAACATGGTAGCAAAGTCTATCTTTTTAAAAAAAAAAAAAAAGTTTATAAATATTTGGAAAGAAACAGATGACAGTGTTTACTTCATCTGTCATTTGTGGTTTAAAATGCTGGAAATGAATTCTCTCTTTTAAAAAAAATTTACAGCTGCAAATTTTAGAAACTTAGAAACAGAATCCTCTGATCTCCTGAAAAGTCATCCTCTGTCCCCCAAAGATGACTAAGAATGAACAGAAAAGGCACATCTTCCTAGTTGTGTGCTGTGGCTCTAGATGGTGAAGGGAGAGGGCAGTTTAATAGCCAGAGTTCAACAAACTCTTTGCAGAAAACGTTGGAAACCGAAAGGGAGAGGTCCGAAAAGCAAATACTACAACTCGTTGAGTAAAGCTCACTCGGCCACGCTCCCTCCTGGAATGACCCATCTTTGTGGAGGGCTTTTCATTTTTTTGTTATGATAGCTGTTGAAATCAGGTAGTAAAGTAGACCGGCTATATCGATGGACCCTTGAACTGCTGTGTTTTAAAACTTAAACCAAAATTTTCAAAAGGAATAAAGCATCTATTGCTCTTACTATGTTATCACTTATAATTCACATAATTAGCATATGCCTTCCTAAATTACTTTAAAAATATGGTTTCTAAATTTATGTCATCTTTTACATGACTTTTTATGAATTTCTTTTCATTCATTTGAGAGGAGGAGAGTGAGGAAAGAAGGGGAAGAAGAGAGAGAGAGAGAGAGAAGCATTGACTCCTTGTTCACTTAGTTGTGCTCTCATCGATGGCTTCTTCTCACACATGCCCTGACAGGGACTTGAACCCAAGCCTTTGGTGCTCCAGGATGATGCTTTCACCACCGAACCACCCAACCAGGGCCTAGGAATGTCTTATGGTCATGATTGATAATTGATCTATATGTTGAGTAAATCCTCAAGAAAATTTTACTGGAAAAGATCATGTGCCAAATTTTGAAAATTGTGTTTTGTTTACCAGTGAGAGTTATGATTTTGATGCTTGACTGCCTGTCCCCACCTGGACCCTCCCCTGGCTGGACGCAGAGGCTGATGCCCATGGGAAGCCTGCCTTTTTCTCACATGCTCTAACACTGGCACTCTTGGGGACTTGTGATTTTTTTTTACTCTCCTTTCTCCGTTTCACATGCATTACTTGAGGGACAAGGAAAAGAAAAAACTTTAATAATGCACTTCCCCCTTCTCATTCATTTCCATGAAAAACGATGGCAGAAAGAGCAGTTACTGACTAGCAGCAAGTCTTTATTACACGCTGGGTATGAACAGAAGAAACAGAGGCCGAGAAGGCTTGGCCAGGCAGAGTCAGCATCCAGCAAAACACCAAGATCACAGCTCTGAGGTCACTGTCAGAGAGATGAACTGTCCCATCCACAGCATGCATCCCATGACATTCTGGGGCCAGTGGGACAAGAATGTAGGAACAATCGCTACCTCAACTCTCTTCTGCCTAAACTTACTTCTTGATGGGAGCAGATTGTCAAAAGAAACCCCATGGAAACGCCTCCAGGGGCTCCTGGCGAACTCCAATTTCCAGTGAACTCAATTATTAAAGAGGAAGCAAGTCATTCTCTTCCCCAAATTGACCTTTCTGCTAGGAAACTAGTTTAATTTCTAATTGTTCTGGAATCACTATAATTTTATAAAATGAGCCACGGTTTCCTTACAAAAGCTCTAGGACAGGTGTAGGCAGAAGTCGGCATTAAATATTGACCACATTGTCACTGCGCCGCTAAATAACCTCTTCCAGTGCTCTCTTGTCTACGATATTTTAGTCTATTGATATTGAGCAGCTGGATCTGTGATCTGAAGGAAACATCAGAAATATCAGACTACAAGTTCAAGAATAACTTGAATGTCTGGGTCCCTGGGCAAGCCACTTAACCTCTGGGTCTATGAGAAGAAAGGGTAATGTTGACCCCCCTCACAGGGTTAGTGGAAAGATTAATTAATAATCGTTGGGTACTTTGAAAGTAGAGGTGCTATGCAAATGTAAGTGGTAATATTATTAATGTTTCACTTAAAATTAGAGCTTGCAGGGATAATAATTTTGATGTTAGAACATACTGGATATTCCAGGATGAGTTCTTCTTCATTTTAATACCACTGAATCGTAAAGAGAAACATACAACTAAATAGTTGATATTATTGTGAAATAGATATAATTATAACTTGCTATTTTATTTAAAGGAGGACTAACTAACCTACACCTCTGGAAACACAGTGAAAGAATAATTTAAGGGGCTTTTACAAGGCCAGAAAGCCTGGGGACCATATAATTTTCTAAACCATATAATTTTATTTAGGTTGGTCAATTCTAGGCAGAAGAAATTAACCTTTTATCATGGACTTCTTTAAATGTAATATTTGAAAACATAAGACTCTTATAAGAAAACGTTGTAGAAAAGCACCTTGACATTGGTCTTGGCAATGATTTCTTAAATATTTTTTACTTATGACAACAAAAGTACAAACAACACAGACACAAACCACCTAGTGGGACTACATTAAAATCCAAAGCTCTGCACACCAAACAAAACAAGATACAAAATGAAAAAGCAACCTAGGGAATGGAGGGAAAAAATGTTTGTAAAGCACATATCTGAGAAGGGGTTATTATCCAAAATATATTTTTTTTTAAAAAACAACTCATGCAACTCAATAGCAACTAAAATAATAATCAAATTAAAAATGAGCAAAATACCTAAACAGACAGTTTTCTGAAGACATACAAATGGCCAACAAGTCTGTGAAAAAATTACTCAGCTCCACTAATCATCAGGGAAATGCAAGTCCACACCTCAGTGAGATGTCCCCTCACACCTGTTAGACAGGAAATGAGAGGTGTGGTGGAGGGTGTGGAGAAAAGGGAATCCTAGTGCACTTCCTGCAGGTGGAACGCAGACTGGAGCCTCCATTGTGGAAAACACTATGGAAGTTCCCCCCAAAATTAAGAACAAAACTAGACTAGTTTAACTTCTGGGTGTTTATCCAAAGGTAAAGGAATCATTGTCTTGAAGCAGTGTCTGTGTTCTCTGTTCAAGCATTATTCACAATAGCCAAGACATGGAAGCAACCTAGGTGTCCACTGGTGGATGAGTGGATAACAATAATGTGAATATATACGATTTGGCTATGAGAAAGAAGGAAAGTTTCCATTTGCCACAACATGGGTAGACCTTGAGGGCATTACATTAAGTGAAAAAGACAGAGAAAGACAAATATGGTGTGATCCCACTTATACATGGAATCCAAAAATTGCACTAGTAGAAACAGAGTAGAATGGCAGTTGCCAGGGCTCAGGGAAATGGGGAGCTATTGGTCAAAGTGTACAAACTTGAGGAGACCTCAAACGTTCCCACCATAACGACTAAATAGTAAGTATGTGCTAACTAACCTTATTAAGGAAAATATTTTGCCGTGTGTATGTATGTATATATATATATATATATATATATATATATATATATATACAGTATATATGTAATAAATCATCACATTGTACACCTTTAACTTACACAATGTTAGGTCAATTATATCTCAAAAAAAGTGGGAAAAAAAACTAATGAAAATTTTTAAAAAAAGACTTCCTAGAAGGTAACTGGCACTTTTATCGACTCTTGAATATGCTGAAGTTATTTTATATATCATTTACTTATAAATAGTACTAGAGTTTAAATATATTTATCAGAGCTTATAGTCTTAAAACATAAAAATGGTATTTAAAATTTTAAATAGACTGCTCACAAGAATTAGGGGATACTTGATTGCTTCATATTCATTTTGAAATATCCCCCAATTTTTGTGAGCAGTGCAAATGAACATAGGAACAGAAAGGTAAAGTTAACAACAGAAGGGTTCCATTTATTATTACTGTAAACAATAGTTCTGGTGGCCCTTGTATATTGATTTATATTTTACAAATTATATTTATTTTTATTAAATATATTGGGATATGATTGGTTAATAAACTTATGTAGGTCTCAAGTGTACCTTTCTAAGATTCATCACCCATATATTGTATTGTGTGCCCACCACCCAGAGTCAGATCTTCTTCCGTCATCATATATTTGACCCCCTTTTCCATTTACAATCCCCACCTCCCTCCCCTCTGGTCACCATCATACTGTTCTCTGTCTGTGAGTTTTTGTTTGTTTTTCTTGTGTGTTCATTTGTTACTTTCAGTTTGATATCTCACATATGAATGAAATCACAGGGTTCTTAACTTTTCTGATTGACATGCTTTGCTTAGGGTGATATTCTTGAGGTCCATCCATGTTGTCACAAATGGAAGTATTGTATCTTTTCTTATGGCTGAGTAGTGTTCCATGTACCACATCTTCTTTATCCAATCCTCTATTGAAGAACATTTTGATGGTTTCCATGTCTTGACCACCATGAATAATGCTACAATGAACATAGGGGTGCATATGTCTTTGCAAATAAATGTTTTCAAAATTTTCAAGTAGATACCTAAAAGAGGGGTTGCTGGGCAATATGGTAGCTCTATTTTTAATTTTCTGAGGAAACTCCATACTGTTTTCCATAAAGACTGTCCTAGTTATATTTCCATCCACAGTGACTAAGGGTTCCCTTTTCTCCACAACCTCTCTAACACTGATCATTACTTGCCTTGCTGATAACAGCCATCATATTCAAAGAAGGTTTAACATCTATCCTGCTCAAACTCATCCAAAAAATTAAAGAAGAGGCAATACTTCCTAACACATTTTATAAGGCCAACCTAACCCTGCTGCCTAACCCTGGTAAGGATAACACAAAATATATTTCAGGGGAAAAAATCTCATTTAATTATGTCATTTATTCAGCTGTAAGTCTCTTAGCAACCAGGGTGAAAAAATAGTTTAGATAGTCTACATTATAAAAAAATAAATAAAGCTTACAGATTTTCTTGGAATATTTTCTGAAATAATAATATTACTTGAACCGTACATTAGTGAATTTGGGAAACATCTAATTTTCATCTTTCTTAGTATTTTGCAAATTGACAAAAGTTTTCTTCATAGGGGCGTTCTCCACGTCATTTCTCTGTGTATGCAGACCTTCTATCTCCAAACCCTAACTTGGTGTTGACAAGTTTTCAAGAACATAAGCTAATATGGCTCAGATGAAATTAAGAGCATCCCTCAATCTACTCTCGTTGCATTGAATGTTAATGCTAAGGGTAAGCAAAACTCGGTGTATGAGTGTGTGTGTATTCCAATCCATTAAATACAGAACTTCATAATGAGGAACATTAAAATTCAGGCACTGAACCTGGAAGTAAATTACAGCTATTAAAAATGTTTAAAAAAAAACACAGGAAGGTAGGCCTGCAGCTTTTATCCCTCTTTCTATGGAGCGTGAAGTGCAGGAGAAAGGAAACTGGGTTTTTGAGAAGTCTCCTTTTACCAGGTGCTGGGAAGATGCTTCTTCCAACACCTCAACGTCAGTCTGATGAAGAGGTTGGGATGGTTCTTCCGATGAGGAAGCCATGTTGTAGAACAGATAAACACCATAGTGTCTGAATGGGGACCCTTCACTGTGTTGCTGTCACATGCCATGGCTCTTTTGTTTTTTGTTTAAAATAAAAGCATGCTTGCCCCGGCTGCATAGCTCAGCTGAGTAGAGCAATGTCCCAAAGCACAAAGGTTGCCGGTTGTGCTGGTTACATTCCTTACATCATCCCAAAGACACATACAGGAGCAGAGCATGTTCCTGTCTCTCTGTCTCTCTCTTTCTCTCTCCCTTCCTCTCTCACTGAAATCTATAAATAAAAATTAAAAATTTATTTTAAATAAATGCATATTCATTTAGAGACAAATATCGCTATTGTCCGACGTGTGGATCTCAGTCTATGACTGTATCCTTTCCAAACAAAACTCATGGTTCTGTCTGTGATATACCATCTGCTTATGGGTACCTGTGCCTTCTTTTCCACATGAGAAAGAAGACTCCAGCTACTCTCTGATAGCTTGTAACACTGCCCTCGTAGACAAGCAGTCTTAACTCCAATTACATTTACTTCATCAGGAAAGAGAATCCACCTTATTCCGTCCTTCAGACGTAAGCAAATGACAGAACAACATTGCAAGTAAGCAATTGCCCGAAGTCCATCTCAGTTCACAGCCTCCAATCTTTCTGGTATAAAATAATAAAGTGTTCCTAGAAATATTAGAAGAAACTCCATTATTTAATTACCATAAGGCTTTCCGGGACAGAAATAAAACATGATTTAGGTGGATGAGCACTGAGGAGGGAGGGGGGATAGTGGGAGGACTGAAAAGACATTATACAGATGAAACATGAAATGCTCGCAGAAAAAGAAAGCAAATTGCGGATGAGCCAGCAAAATGATAGATAGAATGCTAAATAAAATAAAATAATAAAAAAGGAGAAATAAATTCCATCATGTTGTTTGGTATTATTGAGCCCGAAACAAACAGTTGAAGCTCAAAGGGGCAAGGATGCTTCAGAGACTCAATCAAGTGACGTGTTTCCAAAGCCGATAGAAAAAGAAGTGACGGGATACACATTTTAGTGTCTGTTTCTTGAGACATGGCAAGTTCCTTAAAAGGCGGTAGAATCTGAAGTTGGTGGCTAGAAACAAAATAACAGGCATTGAAGGAAAGTATATTCACTGAGAAACTGGTTAAGAAAGAAACTAAATAAAAAAATTATGTGTGATACCCTTAGTAACAAAGTAATCAAAAATTTCAGAGAAAGACTACTTAGTATAAAACATTGGGTTGTTTTACTGGATAGTTTGGAGATTCACTCTTCAGAAATATAGATGTTCAGTGGTCAGATTGGTAAGATCAAGTGCAAAAAATATAGACTATAGCTCAATAAATGATGCATTTCGGACTGTGAGCTGAGTTGAATAAATTCACTTTATAAAATGCTGCAGAACACCATGAAATCATTTATGCTGTGGTTCAGGTCGCCTCTTCTCTGTGAAGATGAGAGAGTTCTTTTCACAAGGTGGCCTAAGTCTCAGCACCCACAGGGTTTTAAGGGATTCTTACATTCCTCACAAAGTTTAGGCTTTAGAAAAACGGGTGTCTTTGTTATTCTCCCCAGTCATAACAATAGTATTGCAGTAATAACGCATATTCATTTGAATGTATATAAACAATTTAAATAAAATAAATCTTAAATAATTTTAAATTTACATAAATGCTGAATAATTTTTTAAATAGAGAAAATTGACAGCACACCTACCAGAGGATGTGACCTAAGACCTTAGAATGACTAAGGTTTACTTCTGGCTCCCATTTGGTCTGCCCATGGGGGGCCAGGTGGAGGCTCTGCTCTGTGTGGGCTCCACCCTGGGGCTGGATGACCACAATACCTGTTTGGAGCTCAGGTGGACACTGCGGTGGAGGAAGGAGACGCTACCCCATTTGGCAATACAATTATAATTTGTAACAGATGTGAGGTCCTCCTACGTAATGATGAAAGACAGCAATTTTCAAACTTCTGCATCTCGTGGCCCAAATAAACAAATTACTCAAATTCTGTGACACATCAAAACCAAAAAAGCTTTTTGCTGATCTCACAAAAACAAAACAAAATGGTATAATATTGTTTCATTCACACCAGATGGCTATAGTTGTGTTGGCCATTCTCATTTTTTTATTTGAAAATCTAAAAGAATAAAGGTTAGTGCCCTTGACCAAATAGTCAGGTATGGCGGGTTATAAAAGTTCTGTGGTGCACCTCTTGGAAATCGCTGACTTAGGGAAAGCTCATAAAGGATGTTATAAGACTACGAGCGGAACAGACACTTGCAGGTATAGTAAGAGTCCAGAGAAGCAGGCAGAAAGGTGACAAGCAACACCAGTCATGGTGTTTTTCCTCAAGTCAAGTGACAGCAACTATATCTTTTTTTTTTCTTGATAGTCACTGGCATTTTCCCAAATTTTCTATGATAAAGATGCATTTAATTTTAGAATTAGAACAGACTGATCAATAATTTGCCATTGTAACACTTAATGTTTAGTGTGGGTTCCCTGAGCCATAAAAGCTTGTGTTCTTTGATTGGGGCAGGAATTGGTAAAATCACCCCAATGACAAAATATTGCAACAGTTTTCAAGAGTGTATTGACCATTGACTCAGTGATTCTATTTTTAGGAAGATCACCACAGCATAAAAAAAAATGCTATTAACTGGAAAATAAAATTCTATACTTAACATCAGAAACCACAAAGAAAATACAGCTAAATCCATAAATGTCATGTACAAAATTTTAGATTTTCTTTCACAGCAAAATAACAAGGGAGGAAATTATTTTATAAATATATCACACTATATATATTTTATGAATATAGATCCATATTTTTAAATAAATGTATTTTATAAACATGTTTCTATATCAATATGAATATATATAACATATAAATGATATGTGTTTTTGAAATTATATCTATCATGAAAAAATTTCAAAAATAACCTAAATGTCCATAAATAATCAAAATTCCCATATATAGGCATTAGTGCAATGTAATATCCTTGTGATATGTTAATCAGGATATAAAAATTCCCTAGAGAAGGAAACGCCTATTAAGTAAAAAACATATATATGAAATGGAAGTATAGAAATATATTAGCAGGTTTGTAATATGAAAGCTCTTTACTTATAGCTCTTTTTTTGTGTGTATTTCCAGTTTTCTTCAAAGCGTACCTTTATAACTAAGAAAATATGCTTATTTTTTTTAAGTCAAAAGAATATTGGTTCAAGTTGAAAGAGAATTATTAAACCATTTTAACATGGAATCTTAAGATTCTAAGGCAGTGCCAAACAGCAGTCATTTTGAACATTAGCTTTTAATTTTTTTCAGGAGGAATATTTTAATATCTTTTCTGGTCTTATTCCTTAATCAGTATGATATACGTGTACCATTTCATAAATACCTAGCTATAAACAAACCAGCGCATTTTGATTGACTCTATTTTGTGCTGAAAGGGATGATTTGCCCTGACAAGCTTGCAATATTCCCTTGGAATAAAGGGAATTGTTTGGGTGACTCATCTATACCAACATGTTCATTTGTTATGGACAATTCCCCTGGAAAGCTATTTGAACTAAAAAAGTGCTTATGACATCAACTCTCTAAATTACACTCTGCATATAAACTGGTGGCAAGGACAGAGAAGTGTCCCTGTGGTCCAGCTGCAGAGGGTCCGGCCAGATGAGCGACATGGGCAGATCAGACCCTTAACTGGGGTGCACTGTGGTTGAGATGAATGGTGTCCACGTGCTCACAAAGTCCAGCCACAACTGAAATCACCCCTATGTTCCTGCAGATCTCAGTGAGGTAAGGAAGAACAGCCCCAACCACTGTCTCAACCCACCATAATGATGACAAGCACCATTTCTTCAGGTCCTGTTCCAGAATTAGGAACAAAACTGAAGAATTACCGAGGTTAATGAGCAGACCGAGTCTCATGAAAATGCGTCACCTAAATTTTTAAAGATGGATGGATGATTCCATTTGTATTAAATGATGAGATTATAATGGGGAAAATAAATCGTGGATCTGATGAGCTGATTCGGCACCCTAGCTCTGTGATCAACCAAAGACTTTGAACAGATCCCCAAGTCTCCTCTCGTTCTTCCTCTGTACGATGAGAAGAAAAGAAAGCCCTGTGCAAACTGAAGGAAAACCCTTTGTCCACTGTGAAGTGTTTTACAACAAAAGTAAGATTGTACCTTACACACTGAGCATTGTGACCCGCTGGGCATTGTGCCCTGGGGACACCATATGATGGCTTCAGAGGACCAGCTGTGCCTCGATTCATCACAAAACTATACAGCAAGAAGATCAGTGGCTTCATCAGGGTCAGTCCAACATAAAGGAGTTCCCTTGCCTCACCTTGTCATCCGTGAAGACAGCGGCCACCTGCAGGGCCAGCCCTGGCTGCCTGCTCTCAGAAGATCCGGTTGGTCCTGGAAGGAGAAGCGTAATGCCCACTCCCTCATCATTTCTGCGGCCACTTCACCCTTGACCCAGAGAATCTAATCTGAAATTAGTGGACCTCTAATGGCTTTTTAATTTAAAGCCATCAGAGAGAAAGATGCCACCAAACGCCATTGGGGAAGAAAGTCATTCAATGAGGACAAGTGAAGAAATGCAGGCTGGGCATTTGTGAATTTCAAATGAACTTCTGCATATAACTAGCCCTAAAATGCCTGAAAATCAATGGGATGGAAAGGCAAGTTATTATATCTGCCCACAATAGTGTATGGCCATAATAGTAATAGTTTTATTTTAAAATATGGATCCTTTGAGTTTTCCTTTAGTAACTTATCTTGTAACTTCCTCATAAACCTTATTGTTGCACTAAAACTCAGAATATAAAGCCATTCTCTGGGCCTTGAAACTAAGAGGAGGAATTCTTATACCTGATCAGCAATGAAAGAAAAGCAAAAATAATGCCCTATTTCTTTTCCATCCTTCCCTCCCTCTTTCCTCCTTTCTTTCCTCCCTTCTTTACTTCCTCCATCCCTCCCTCCCTCCCTCCCTCACTCCCTCCCTCCCTTCCTTTCTTCCTCCCTTTTTTCTTCTTCCATTTAATCAGTATTTGCCCATTACTTCCATGCCATTCTTATGGGAATACAAAAATGAAACCAAGGCATCATATTTCTAAATACAACACAAAACCATAGGAAAAGGAGAAGCATCAAATTTATTACGTGTTTCTCAGAAGCTTTCAGAAATCCTTTTCATGATATATATCAAGGCAAATCTATAAGAGGGTAGGGAATAGTGGAATTTGGGGCTTTTCCTAAATGGGTAAAGAGAGTGGCGTAATTCAGGGCAAATCTATATATTTAAATTCTACAATTTGAAAAACATGTGCTCCTTAGATAGCAGCAGACAAAATGAAAATTGATGTCTGAGTTCTGCGATTGCTGTACAGAACATGCTGTAGATGGGCTTAGAAGAAAGCAACATCACTGGAAGCTTGAGTGTGCAATCATTTTAAATAGGCGTACACGCTCTAGGACTGGGGTCTGGGTCTAATTTTTATTTCTTTCCCAAATACAAAGCTGTCTACCAGCAGGTCCCTAACCTTGCTGGATGCTCTGGGAGCTGCACGTGTGAGTAAGACCTGGCCCCCATTTCAAAAGGCTCGTAGGCAGAGGAGGGAGAGAGATGTAGTCCCCTCATCCTGAAATATGACACAGTAATGAGAATCATGATGTGACCCATGCAAAATGATGCTAGGAGCACAGTGACTGAGGCCTGGGAGAGGACCGCAGTTGCTTGCTGGCTTGTGGGGTGAACGTGGGGAGACGAGTTCAGATTTTAGACAGTGGGGGAGAGAAGCCAGAGAGCCCTGGGGTTAAGGAAAAGCAGCAGCAGAGACGTGATCTGGTCCAGGGCAGGGGAGGGAGAGAGGACGCAGTGGGGACTGGATGTCCATCTGGCATCAGGAATTCGCTGGGTGGAGGAGGACCGGCAGTCCCGGGAGGATCTTGGAAGGAACCCAGGGAGGGTCAGCAGCCACACTGGCCCTTTGGACCTCCGGATATCCAAGGGTGCTTGTGCTTTGGTCCAGAGAAGACAGCGAACGTCAACGCCATTAGGAACCCTTCTTCCCGCTGCCTGTGGTGAGCAGCCCTTGGCTGCGTGTGCACGCTCCGAGGTCATTCCTGCAAGGTCGCGTGGACTGGGCGACACGGCAGAATCACACTGGGAAGTGCATCGCTGTGCCCTGGGTCCAGCCACCTGTGGAAGGAGCGATGTGTATCCATCACTAAAGCACAGACACCCCGTACCATGTGTGTTTCTTGCCTCGTATCACCGCTGGTGTGACATGATTGTATGATGTCCCTCCATTGACAAGCTCTTGGGCATCTGGTCACTGAGCACAATGACATCTGCCAAAGCCTTTCTTATTTTTAACTTGGCCGAGCTGCTCCTCAAACCCCTGGCCCACTGGTCTGCTGCACCACAGGCACCCCTCAGTCAGGGCGACTTGCCATGTGGTCCCCTCTCTCTGGAAACGTGCACATTGCACATTCGTTTCCTCGTGAACAATGAACTGCGATAGTTTCCATCCATGCGCAGTTTATGAGGACCGGGTGACAGCAGCAGTTGCACAGAGATCCAAAACTTCTCGGCTACAGGAAAAGCTTTCACCCGTGGGTAATTATGTCTTGGTTCAGAGACTTGCCAGAAAAATGAAACAATATATATATATATACTTATATATATATTTATATTTATATATATATACACACACACACACAGAGTTTTATTGTTCCGTTTTGTTTTTTATCCTGAATCATCAAGGACTAATGAAGAAAAAAAAGAGGGAGAAGGGAAATAATATGCTGACTAGGTATGAAAAACTAAGGGATGTTGATGGTCATAGACGATTACATCATGCATTACCATGGCAACGAAACTTATAAAATAACAATTATGTTAGCCGAAGTTATTTGAAATAGCTTCCTTGATAGTTGATATACAACCCTGGTGAAAAGAGGAGACAGATAAATAGAAAGATTTGTTCTTTCAATTGAGGTTTGATTCACTATTTGTCTCTGTTCTTGATTTTTCCTCCCATTATACTCTGAACTTCTTTAGAGGAAAGAAATATCCTTTTGTCTCTTTGATGGAATAAAAGCAACGCTTAAACCTTTTCCTCTACCTTTTTCTGTTTGGGGGGGGGGGGGCGCTGGACCATTATTTACATGACTCAAAAGGAAGCTGTTGCACACGCTCTGTAGGCGCCACCTATGTGACAATAAGGAAAACATTGTGGGGAAGTAGTTCCCCAGAACAAAACATAAAACGAAAATAAAGCATCAGTGAAGCCAGCAACCAAGTTCGCTCCCATTCTATAGGCAGAAAATGGAAGTGGTTTGAATTTCTTCCTCATAAATGAGGTTTCATTTTTTGTTGAAATCCACAGTATGAAAGAAAACATAATGGGCTAGATTTATCTGGTAAAATTGAATTTTTTTTAAAATTCAGATCTACCTTCTAAGTACCTTGCTACAAAGTACTCTAATTTTTTTTAAAAGGTATAGAAGTTTCTCAGAGTCAAAATAGTCCTAATAATTTAGTAACCTAATAGACTTATTTTACAGCAGATATTTCCTTCCTCTGTTTCTTTTCTTTCTTTTTCTTTCTTTCTTTTCTCTCCCTCTCTCTTTTCATTTCAAGAAATGTGGAAAACATTAGCTAAAATTGTGTTGGTCTGCACAATTTTATTCTGTTAAAGACAGGTTTTATGATACATTTAGCCCTTTAAATGACACTAATAGTCTCTGGAGACACATGGGTTTTCCTCTTGTGCAACAATTAAGTCCATTTCAATGCTATTTGGATAAGTTGAAACAATTCAGTTACTGTATGCCTGCTGCTAGGTATGCACTGTAAGCCCAGAGGACAGGACCAAAAGTTACCTAAATAATAAAGTTTTACTCTGCTTTAGACATGCACCAAACTATTCGCTTTCCCCATATTTCACTCCCTTATTTTTTTCCTCTCACTTCTTATACAGGAAGAATGCTAAGACCTTCAGAGGTATGTGTTGGTCAGAGAAGTGACTTGGTAATAAGCATTATTAATCACAATTGGGGTCTTTTCTTCTCCCTCTCTGGAGTTTGAAATGTGTTTCCCACCAGAATCAAGGCAAGTTGATTTGACCCATTTGTCTCATTTTTCTAATCAAGCAGTTAGAACAGATGTGCATGCATGATCACCCACATCCATGCTGCATGATCACCCACATCCATGCAGCACGATCACCCACATCCATGCAGCACGATCACCCACATCCATGCTGCATGATCACCCACATCCATGCAGCACGATCACCCACATCCATGCAGCACGATCACCCACATCCATGCAGCACGATCACCCACATCCATGCTGCACGATCACCCACATCCATGCTGCACGATCACCCACATCCATGCTGCATGATCACCCACATCCATGCTGCACGATCACCCACATCCATGAAGCATGATCACCCACATCCATGCTGCATGATCACCCACATCCATGCAGCATGATCACCCACATCCATGCAGCATGATCACCCACATCCATGCAGCACGATCACCCACATCCATGCTGCACGATCACCCACATCCATGCTGCACGATCACCCACATCCATGCAGCACGATCATTCACATCCATGCAGCATGATCACCCACATCCATGCAGCACGATCACCCACATCCATGCTGCACGATCACCCACATCCATGCAGCACGATCACCCACATCCATGCTGCACGATCACCCACATCCATGCTGCACGATCACCCACATCCATGCAGCACGATCACCCACATCCATGCTGCACGATCACCCACATCCATGCAGCACGATCACCCACATCCATGCAGCATGATCACCCACATCCATGCTGCATGATCACCCACATCCATGCTGCATGACCACCCACATCCATGCTGCATGATCACCCACATCCATGCTGCATGATCACCCACATCCATGCTGCACGATCACCCACATCCATGCAGCACGATCACCCACATCCATGCAGCACGATCACCCACATCCATGCAGCATGATCACCCACATCCATGCTGCATGATCACCCACATCCATGCTGCACGATCACCCACATCCATGCTGCACGATCACCCACATCCATGCTGCACGATCACCCACATCCATGCAGCACGATCACCCACATCCATGCTGCACGATCACCCACATCCATGCAGCACGATCACCCACATCCATGCAGCACGATCACCCACATCCATGCTGCACGATCACCCACATCCATGCAGCATGATCACCCACATCCATGCTGCACGATCACCCACATCCATGCTGCACGATCACCCACATCCATGCAGCACGATCACCCACATCCATGCAGCATGATCACCCACATCCATGCAGCACGATCACCCACATCCATGCAGCATGATCACCCACATCCATGCTGCATGATCACCCACATCCATGCAGCATGATCACCCACATCCATGCTGCATGATCACCCACATCCATGCTGCATGACCACCCACATCCATGCAGCATGATCACCCACATCCATGCAGCATGATCACCCACATCCATGCTGCATGATCACCCGCATCCATGCAGCATGATCACCCGCATCCATGCTGCATGATCACCCGCATCCATGCAGCATGATCACCCGCATCCATGCTGCATGATCACCTGCATCCATGCAGCATGATTACCCGCATCCATGCAGCACGATCACCCGCATCCATGCTGCACGATCACCCGCATCCATGCTGCACGATCACCCGCATCCATGCTACACGATCACCCACATCCATGCAGCATGATCACCCACATCCATGCTGCATGATCACCCACATCCATGCAGCATGATCACCCACATCCATGCTGCATGACCACCCACATCCATGCAGCATGATCACCCACATCCATGCAGCATGATCACCCACATCCATGCTGCATGATCACCCACATCCATGCTGCATGACCACCCACATCCATGCAGCATGATCACCCACATCCATGCAGCATGATCACCCACATCCATGCTGCATGATCACCCACATCCATGCAGCATGACCACCCACATCCATGCAGCTCTTCAGGTGAAATCATAGTTTGGTGGGGACCAGTCTGTTCAGAACATACCTTTTGCATGCCAGTCAATTATCAAAACAGTTATAATAAATAAAAAAAAAAACAAAAAAAAAAAACACAGTTATAATCAAATTATTACTGACTGGGAAATAAGGAAGTCAGAGGAAGTAATTTAGTGAATTACAGATCTACACATTTGGCTTAGCCCATACTTTTATGTTTAATCATTGGGAGAAAAGTAGAGGTCCAGGAATGTCTCCACTTGACGAAAGGTCCCCAGGTAATATTAGTCACTTCTGTCAGACATCTGATCTGGTGAAATTACCTTATTAGAAAAATTGCTGGCAAAAGTCCTTTTTTTTCTTTCTTCTTTTTTCTTTTCTTTTTTTTTTTTTAATATGGACACATATTATTTTGTCATTCTATGGGAAAAGAAACAGAGATTCTTCATAAAACTGGACAAAGGATTTCAGGATTTTGGGAGCATTGTGGATACATTTCTCTCCCCAGTATCTGGTCTCTGACTCCGGAAGACAGGTCTAGAAGCAACCAAAGGAAACAACCCCCAAACAAAGTAACCAAACATGGGACCTTAGAAAGCCTGATTTTAATTACTCACCAAGTTGAGCTCAAAGTCAACATATTTTCATAGGCTCTGCTTTTTTCCCCCACAAAATGTTCTCTTACATTCAACAATAAAATCATACTTTGAAAATAATGGAGAGTTTGGTCACCAGCCCTCAGGCAACTGGGGATGAAGAAGAAACACGAATAATTTTCTTAATTGTGTGCCCAGGCTGAGCAAGTCTCTCTGCAGCCTGCAGCTGCCTTCATTCCTCCAAGGGCAGAGCTCTTCCTACACCCACCCACCCCCTCCAGCCATCCACCATCCAAAGCAGAAGGCATCTCCAGCCCTGGCTTCACAGGGTGATGCAGCTCTCCATGGTGACATTGTTTTGTGCACCATTTTGTCCTGTCTCCTCAGGAGATGATAACTTCCTGCAGGTGTGAGGCTGTGGGCTGGCCTGTGCTGATGCCCAATAGACCTACCATGAGCTTTAAACAGTTTGTAGACTAACAGCAGGTCCTCTAGGACTTCTGGGTGAACAGTCACATTGAAGTCACCATGGAGTACATACTTATGAGAAATGAAAGGAAGAAAGAAAGGAAGGAAGGAAGGAAGGAAGGAAGGAAGGAAGGAAGGAAGGAAGGAAGGAAGGAAGGAAGGAAGGAAGGAAGGCAGAAAGAAAGAAAGAAAGAAAGAAAGAAAGAAAGAAAGAAAGAAAGAAAGAAAGAAAGAAAGAAAGAAAGAAAGAGAAGAGGGAAGGGGAGAGGGTGGGAAGGTGGGTGGGAGGGATGGAGGGAGGAAGGAAAAAACAAGGAAAACCAAGCTAGTAAAACTCTCCATGGGAGCATAAAAAAGGAAATAAATTTTGTAAATCCAAAAGAAAAAAGGAGTAAATATGGATTTATTATCTTTTTATATATATTTTTGACATAGTAGTGAATGAAGGTTTTTTCTCAGTATTGGGATTAAACAACTTGAAGATATAATACTCATGTTTGTGATAAAAATTAAGAAAGGTATATAGTTAGTGTCAAATAAAGGTATTTCTTCAGTAATTCTCTGACTCAAACTGTATAAACCACCATTTTATTGTCTTAAACAAGAGAGTTGTAAAGATAAATGAAAACGTCTTAAACGGACCTTAAAGTAGTCAGAGAAGGCAATAGATTTTTAAATGCAATGCATTTTTAAGTAATTAATTTTTGTAAAATGCTTTCAAATGGTCTGCGGAAATGCAATTTCTATGGTAAATGTAAAGCAGGGTAGGTTTGAAGCTTCCCCTAGAACTCAGATATTGAGAGGCTACATGTATACTCTCTCTTTCCTTCTCTCTCTGTAATTGGACAAAGAGAAAGTTAGTCCTGTGCTCAGACTAATATATTAGAGGAGGAGATAGAGATCAATACAATTTTCAGACTAAATAAGCTCTCGCTGTCTTTGTTTCTTTCATCATTTACGAAATGAAGTGCCTTCCACGCTTCTGTCCATGCCTGTGATACAGCGGTGACTCTCCCCAGCCAGGCAGTGTCACAAATATTATGATAAGGGTCCCCTAAGTTTCTCCTGGGTGTTAGGATGTTCAAGTATCATTTTCTAGTGTTAATTTTCCAATCATATCCAGGTGTCTCATCCCAGTGATCTTAACAATTAACAGGATTGTGATCAAATGCAACCAGTTCAATGCAATGATAAGTCAGGGACCATCCATGTAAATGATATTTCTTATCAATGTAAATGATAAGAAGTCAGGAGCCAGGTAAAATGGTGAGAATAAACTCATACATAAAACACAGTTTCTATGACTAAGTAGCCATAGGGTTTGGTTAACACAGAGTTCAATTTATTTATGAATTCTAACAAGGAAGACACTGGGCCCATTTGAACAACATTCTCATTGTAGAGAAAAAAGAATCCTTTATTGTTTGTAATTTTATTATTTATTATTTAGCTCAAAGTTTAAGTTCCACCATAAAGCAGGAATAAAACCAGTCCACGATTCAGAGCCATGCTGCTACCCCAACGTCCTTCTAGCAGTAAAGATGAGTGCCTTGTCAAGAATTGTGTATTTTTCTTTTTCTTTCTTTTTTCAACTCTTACAAACTGAAGAGAGTCACTTCCCACTCCAGTCAGAAGGGCATAGACTTTTGAATAAACACAACCTGGATTCAAGTCCCAGTGGTGTTTCTCTGAACTCAGTGGCTTTGGGAAAATCACACACACACCCCACACACCCATCTGAAGCACCTTTTCTTCTGTGCTAAAGACAGGGTGGGGCTCTCCAAAGGACCAAAGAGAGTGGATCTGCTGAGACCCAGGGCATGAAGGAGGCAGTCTGCCAGTGGTGACTGATGTTCATCACCTGAAGCTATCCGCCTCACCTCTGAAACGATGGGAATATGGTTGGCATCCCTATAAACGTGGGCGTCTTCGGGTATTTTAAATTCAGAATGGGTGTGAGAAGAACTTAATGTTACATTTCCGGAGATAGCTCACTAGGGAAGAGTGAGGTCATTCTTCATTAAGCATTCCTTTTCCTTTTTATAAATTAAAAATAAATTTATATTTTCAAATAATTCAAATGATTCTAAGACATTCATAGACTTCTGTTTTCTATTATCTCAAATCAATAACGCAAGTTTGTTTTGAGTTAGGTTGTAAAAGGACAGAGCCTATTACAATGACAACGTGCAGACCTGCGGGATGGGTTTTAAGACTCAGGAATCTGACACATTCGACTCAAACCCCAGCTCCCTCCCTCCCTACCTCTGTTACACTGGATGAATTACTTATCCTCTCTGAGTCTCAGCAACCTGACTGAAGCCCAGGGTGTCAGTCAGGTTATGATAATTGAATAAATAAGGCATGCAAAGTGCTTGGCATGGGGCTCAGCACCAGAACGTGTCCCACACATGGCAGCAGTCATCCTGTTGATGACGGCGGCTGTGATGACGTGGCGAGTAGACTTTCTAGCAGTAGAGTGGCAAAAATCTTATCTTTCTTTAAATTATGGAAGCATTGCTCTTAAAGAACTTGTCTAGACTGACTGCAACATTCGTATCTCAAGAGCTGAGGTTCCTCAGCTCCGAGTGGCACAGAAATGCATTCGATGAGGAGAAAGTCCAAGACTGAAGTCACCTCCTTCCACCTTGGGGGACGTGTGCAATTAGAACTTAAAATGCCAAGCAGGTGAGCTGCAGCCTGGTAAATATTTTTGCTTATTATTTGGATACAAGTCGCCTTTGTAAGAAGAGAAATTGTGTTTAGCATTTGGTTCTCAATTCACCAAAAAGTCATGAGACGCTAAATGTCTTTTTTCAAGGTCAAAATACGTAAGCTATACACAGTACTCAGATAATTCAAAAGATGACAAAGAAGAACTCAAAATAGTCTCAAATTAGTTTCATGTTTAAAACTCTGATTGGGCTAGTTGATAAAAGACTCCTCACATCACACACACTTCTAATAGCCCTTATCAACCAACGGTGAGTTCATGACGGGTTGGGATTTGAAACTAGCACTAAGATGATTAAGCACATACACATATTCAAGTACTTTCTGCCACTGTTAAGGATAAAAAAAAAATTTCTGACAGAAAACGTATTTAAAAATCACAGAACAGAAAGAGGTTAATCAACCTGGAAATGGAATAGAAAGTAAAAAAAAAATTTCTCCTATTTCGTAAAGGGAGAAAATCTTTTTCATTTCACGTCTTCATTAGACTAATGCAATATTTATTTTTAAAGGTTTAGCTCATTGTTAGTCAAATTTGAAATGTCTCATCTACTTTCCAAGTGATGAGAGAAAAAAGAAAGAATACGGTGAAGAACACAAAGTCTATAGTTCAAAACCCAGGACACAAAGAGTCGTGGAAACAGTTCATTAAGATATATAATATTGGCCCTGGCCGGTTGACTCAGTGGTAGAGCGTCGGCCTGGCATGCAGAAGTCCCGGGTTCGATTCCTGGCCAGGCCACACAGGAGAGGCGCCCATCTGTTTCTCCACCCCCTCTCCTTCCTCTCTGTCTCTCTCTTCCCCTCCCGCAGCGAGGCTCCATTAGAGCAAAGATGGCCCCGGCATTGGGGATGGCTCCTTGGCCTCTGCCCCAGGTGCTAGAGTGGCTCTGGTCGCAACAGAGCGACGCCCCGGAGGGGTAGAGCATCGCCCCCTGGTGGGCAGAGCGTCGCCCCCTGGTGGGTGTCCCGGGTGGATCCTGGTCAGGCGCATGCAGGAGTCTGTCTGACTGTCTCTCCCTGTTTCCAGCTTCGGAAAAATACAAAAAAATAAAAAAAATTAAAGAAGATATACAATATTAGAAGAGAGGATGAAGACCAGCATTCTCATGTATTTATTAAACAAGAGATGACCATCCTCTATCACAAGGCAGCGTGTGACCTTCGGCTTAAATTCTGTTCACGGGATGGTAAATGGGCGGTCTGATGCGATAGTTCACCGTTTCAACGACATCAGTGGTGGTGACCAGTTCAGCCCAGAGTACCCCACTGTCCAGAGGAGAGGTGGAGAACAGAGCGGGGGGGTCCCTATTGAAACCTATGGCCTTTGTGGCCACATCAGGGTGAACTTCTGGGTCTTCGTGTGACCCTTTCCATTCGAATCGTGGATATCCCTTAGGCCAATTGCCATCTGTCGGCCACAAGGTAAATTCTAAGTTCTCCATCCTCATGTTGGAACATGACATCCTGGATTCGGTGCCCAGGTGAGGACATCTCTATCTGGGTTGAAAGGAAAGAAAAGGTTGAATTCAGAGGTTGCACGTCGTCCTTTGTCAAGGTCACCAAACAGAGGCCTCAGAATGTGCGGCAGGTCTCACACACACTGCAGAGATGTGGATGTGCGGCAGGTCACACACACACTGCAGAGATGTGGATGTGCGGCAGGTCACACACGCACACTGCAGAGATGTGGATGTGCGGCAGGTCTCACACACACACTGCAGAGATGTGGATGTGCGGCAGGTCTCACACTCACTGCAGAGATGTGGATGTGCGGCAGGTCTCACACTCACACTGCAGAGATGTGGATGTGCGGCAGGTCACACACACACACTGCAGAGATGTGGATGTGCGGCAGGTCTCACACACACACTGCAGAGATGTGGATGTGCGGCAGGTCTCACACACACACTGCAGAGATGTGGATGTGCGGCAGGGGTCACACACACACTGCAGAGATGTGGATGTGCGGCAGGTCTCACACACAGTGCAGAGATGTGGATGTGCGGCAGGTCACACACACACTGCAGAGATGTGGATGTGCGGCAGGTCTCACACACACACTGCAGAGATGTGGATGTGCGGCAGGTCTCACACGCACACTGCAGAGATGTGGATGTGCGGCAGGTCTCACACGCACACTGCAGAGATGTGGATGTGCGGCAGGTCTCACACACACACTGCAGAGATGTGGATGTGCGGCAGGTCTCACACACACTGCAGAGATGTGGATGTGCGGCAGGTCTCACACACACTGCAGAGATGTGGATGTGCGGCAGGTCACACACACACTGCAGAGATGTGGATGTGCGGCAGGTCTCACACGCACACTGCAGAGATGTGGATGTGCGGCAGGTCTCACACGCACACTGCAGAGATGTGGATGTGCGGCAGGTCTCACACACACTGCAGAGATGTGGATGTGCGGCAGGTCTCACACACACACTGCAGAGATGTGGATGTGCGGCAGGTCACACACAGTGCAGAGATGTGGATGTGCGGCAGGTCTCACACACACACTGCAGAGATGTGGATGTGCGGCAGGTCTCACACTCACTGCAGAGATGTGGATGTGCGGCAGGTCTCACACACACTGCAGAGATGTGGATGTGCGGCAGGTCTCACACACACACACTGCAGAGATGTGGATGTGCGGCAGGTCTCACACACACACTGCAGAGATGTGGATGTGCGGCAGGTCTCACACGCACACTGCAGAGATGTGGATGTGCGGCAGGTCTCACACACACTGCAGAGATGTGGATGTGCGGCAGGTCTCACACACACTGCAGAGATGTGGATGTGCGGCAGGTCTCACACACACACTGCAGAGATGTGGATGTGCGGCAGGTCACACGCACACTGCAGAGATGTGGATGTGCGGCAGGTCACACACACACTGCAGAGATGTGGATGTGCGGCAGGGGTCTCACACACACACTGCAGAGATGTGGATGTGCGGCAGGTCTCACACACACTGCAGAGATGTGGATGTGCGGCAGGTCTCACACACACACTGCAGAGATGTGGATGTGCGGCAGGTCTCACACACACACTGCAGAGATGTGGATGTGCGGCAGGTCACACACACACACTGCAGAGATGTGGATGTGCGGCAGGTCTCACACACACACTGCAGAGATGTGGATGTGCGGCAGGTCACACACACTGCAGAGATGTGGATGTGCGGCAGGTCTCACACACACACTGCAGAGATGTGGATGTGCGGCAGGTCTCACACACACACTGCAGAGATGTGGATGTGCGGCAGGTCTCACACACACACTGCAGAGATGTGGATGTGCGGCAGGTCACACACACACTGCAGAGATGTGGATGTGCGGCAGGTCTCACACACACACTGCAGAGATGTGGATGTGCGGCAGGTCTCACACGCACACTGCAGAGATGTGGATGTGCGGCAGGTCTCACACACACTGCAGAGATGTGGATGTGCGGCAGGTCTCACACACACTGCAGAGATGTGGATGTGCGGCAGGTCTCACACACACACTGCAGAGATGTGGATGTGCGGCAGGTCTCACACACACTGCAGAGATGTGGATGTGCGGCAGGTCTCACACACACTGCAGAGATGTGGATGTGCGGCAGGTCTCACACACACACTGCAGAGATGTGGATGTGCGGCAGGTCTCACACACAGTGCAGAGATGTGGATGTGCGGCAGGTCTCACACACACTGCAGAGATGTGGATGTGCGGCAGGTCTCACACACACTGCAGAGATGTGGATGTGCGGCAGGTCTCACACACACTGCAGAGATGTGGATGTGCGGCAGGTCTCACACACAGTGCAGAGATGTGGATGTGCGGCAGGTCTCACACACACTGCAGAGATGTGGATGTGCGGCAGGTCTCACACACACTGCAGAGATGTGGATGTGCGGCAGGTCTCACACACACTGCAGAGATGTGGATGTGCGGCAGGTCTCACACACACAGTGCAGAGATGTGGATGTGCGGCAGGTCTCACACACACTGCAGAGATGTGGATGTGCGGCAGGTCTCACACACACTGCAGAGATGTGGATGTGCGGCAGGTCTCACACACACACTGCAGAGATGTGGATGTGCGGCAGGTCTCACACACACACTGCAGAGATGTGGATGTGCGGCAGGTCTCACACACACACTGCAGAGATGTGGATGTGCGGCAGGTCTCACACACACACTGCAGAGATGTGGATGTGCGGCAGGTCTCACACACACTGCAGAGATGTGGATGTGCGGCAGGTCTCACACACACTGCAGAGATGTGGATGTGCGGCAGGTCTCACACACACAGTGCAGAGATGTGGATGTGCGGCAGGTCTCACACACACTGCAGAGATGTGGATGTGCGGCAGGTCTCACACACACTGCAGAGATGTGGATGTGCGGCAGGTCTCACACACACACACTGCAGAGATGTGGATGTGCGGCAGGTCTCACACACACACTGCAGAGATGTGGATGTGCGGCAGGTCTCACACACACACTGCAGAGATGTGGATGTGCGGCAGGTCTCACACGCACACTGCAGAGATGTGGATGTGCGGCAGGTCTCACACTCACACTGCAGAGATGTGGATGTGCGGCAGGTCTCACACACACTGCAGAGATGTGGATGTGCGGCAGGTCTCACACACACACTGCAGAGATGTGGATGTGCGGCAGGTCTCACACACACACTGCAGAGATGTGGATGTGCGGCAGGTCTCACACACACACTGCAGAGATGTGGATGTGCGGCAGGGGTCACACACACACTGCAGAGATGTGGATGTGCGGCAGGTCTCACACACACTGCAGAGATGTGGATGTGCGGCAGGGGTCACACACACACTGCAGAGATGTGGATGTGCGGCAGGTCTCACACACACACTGCAGAGATGTGGATGTGCGGCAGGTCACACACACACAGTGCAGAGATGTGGATGTGCGGCAGGTCTCACACACACACTGCAGAGATGTGGATGTGCGGCAGGTCTCACACACACTGCAGAGATGTGGATGTGCGGCAGGTCTCACACACACACACTGCAGAGATGTGGATGTGCGGCAGGTCTCACACACACACTGCAGAGATGTGGATGTGCGGCAGGTCTCACACACACACTGCAGAGATGTGGATGTGCGGCAGGTCTCACACGCACACTGCAGAGATGTGGATGTGCGGCAGGTCTCACACACACTGCAGAGATGTGGATGTGCGGCAGGTCTCACACACACACTGCAGAGATGTGGATGTGCGGCAGGTCTCACACACACACTGCAGAGATGTGGATGTGCGGCAGGTCTCACACACACACTGCAGAGATGTGGATGTGCGGCAGGGGTCACACACACACTGCAGAGATGTGGATGTGCGGCAGGGGTCACACACACTGCAGAGATGTGGATGTGCGGCAGGTCACACACACACACTGCAGAGATGTGGATGTGCGGCAGGTCTCACACACACACTGCAGAGATGTGGATGTGCGGCAGGTCACACACACACACTGCAGAGATGTGGATGTGCGGCAGGTCTCACACACACTGCAGAGATGTGGATGTGCGGCAGGTCTCACACACACTGCAGAGATGTGGATGTGCGGCAGGTCTCACACACACACTGCAGAGATGTGGATGTGCGGCAGGTCTCACACGCACACTGCAGAGATGTGGATGTGCGGCAGGTCTCACACACACTGCAGAGATGTGGATGTGCGGCAGGTCTCACACACACTGCAGAGATGTGGATGTGCGGCAGGTCTCACACACACTGCAGAGATGTGGATGTGCGGCAGGTCTCACACACACTGCAGAGATGTGGATGTGTGGCAGGTCTCACACACACACTGCAGAGATGTGGATGTGCGGCAGGTCTCACACACAGTGCAGAGATGTGGATGTGCGGCAGGTCTCACACACACTGCAGAGATGTGGATGTGCGGCAGGTCTCACACGCACACTGCAGAGATGTGGATGTGCGGCAGGTCTCACACACACTGCAGAGATGTGGATGTGCGGCAGGTCTCACACACAGTGCAGAGATGTGGATGTGCGGCAGGTCACACACACACACTGCAGAGATGTGGATGTGCGGCAGGTCTCACACACACACTGCAGAGATGTGGATGTGCGGCAGGTCTCACACACACTGCAGAGATGTGGATGTGCGGCAGGTCACACACACACTGCAGAGATGTGGATGTGCGGCAGGTCTCACACACACACTGCAGAGATGTGGATGTGCGGCAGGTCTCACACACACACTGCAGAGATGTGGATGTGCGGCAGGTCTCACACACACACTGCAGAGATGTGGATGTGCGGCAGGGGTCTCACACACACTGCAGAGATGTGGATGTGCGGCAGGTCTCACACACACAGTGCAGAGATGTGGATGTGCGGCAGGTCTCACACACACACTGCAGAGATGTGGATGTGCGGCAGGTCTCACACACACTGCAGAGATGTGGATGTGCGGCAGGTCTCACACGCACACTGCAGAGATGTGGAAAGATGCCTCTACTTCCTGTTCGGGCCCGGCCTCTGCGGGATGTCACTGGAATAACGGCCATTGAATATCTTCCCCCAGATCAGCTTCATTCTCTCAGAAATGGACAATTGCATGAAAAACCTGAACATGGTATTATTCAGCCTGACTCCGAGGGAGGCCAGATCTAAGTGCGTAATAACATCTATCACCCATTTTCCAGCTCCCGTGCCCTGTTATTCCTCCCTCACACCCACTTGACATTAATGTGTTGCCAGTCATCCCCTCTGCTGAAGCTGCCTGTCACCCAGTGTGTGTAACAAGACGCTGCTCAGCGCTCCCCACGTAAGGCAAAGGCAGGCCTGGGATGACAGTGCTGGCCGTTCCTTTGCAGTCAAAGCCCTGCAATCATCTGGGGCATCGTGAATATTTCACTGGCAATATCTGTTTCTGTGGATGTGCATGTATTTGCATGAGTGTGTGTTTGCCAGCCTCTGAGAGCTGAAGTGAAATGATGCCTAACCAAAAGTGTGCGCGGGGACGGCTAATGTGAATTCTGAACAGTGCCAGACACCCCCCTCCTGCCCCTGTCCCATGTTGGGGCTCTGGGAGGTGATTAGCTTCCAATCTGTGAAACTCAGAGCTGAGAGAGCTCAGTGGAGCTTTGCCTATGATGGAGGGTAGGGAGTTGAGGTTAGGCAGAGGAGGGAGAAATTAAATAAAAGAAAAAGTGAGTAAAAATAAAATAACGAAAAATAAATAGGAGCTGAAAATCATTTGTGTCAATTAGCCTCACGCTGCTCACTTGTAGGTGACCAAATGTCAAAATGGTTTGGGGGTTGAGTTGCTTAAAAACCCAACAGAGAGAGAGAATGGGGGCTGATTTATGTCTTCCGGAAAAGCTTGACTTGGGGTATGGGGAAATACAGTCTTACATCTCATATTTGCCATCACTTGGACGAGTGGCACTTCCTAGAGAGAGAATGACAGCAAACGGATGCGGTGGGCGAGAGGGCGACGGTAGGACACGACGCTCCCACTAAGGCGAAGCCTTTCTATGTAAAAAGAGAAACAAAGCTGTTCTCGTCCTCAGGTGGACAGGACAGTGTAAATGCTTTGCAAACCAGAAAAAAAATAATTTGTCGTGTAAACTAGAGCTTCTAAAGGAAAGCAGACTTTCTTTATGGCATGCACTGGGTTTTGGCAGACATGAAGAAAGGGTCAAGAGGTCACGTCCAGTGCCCCATAGTTTTTCCACAGCCTCGTGTCCCAACCCCACCTCCCCCTCACACACTCACATCAACAAGAATAAGGACCAAGGAACACGTATCCATTCAACAAGTTAAGGAATGGACAGGAATGCTCTTGATTACAGCAAGGTTTCAGGATTCAAAGTTAATGCACAAAAGTCCATTGCTTTTCCTTATGTATACCACTGATGAAGGAATGGAATTTGAAATCAAGACACAGTGCCATTTAAATGCATTAGCACCCCAACAATGAAATAACTGAGGACACATTTAACTAAACAGGCACACAAGATCTACTATACAAGGAAACTGTGAAATGCTAATGAAAGATATCAAAGAACTAAATAAAAAATGGAAAGGTATTCCACATTCATAGATAGGCAGCCTCGATTTTGTGGACATGTCAATGTTTTCCAACTTGCTGTATAGATTCAAATGCAATCCCAATCAAAATTCTGGTAAGTTTTTTTTTTTACTGGATATTAGCAAAGTAATTCTAAAGTTTATATGGAGAGGAGGCAAAAGGCACAGAATACCCAACACAATTTTGAATGAGAAGAAACAAAGTTGGAGGACTGACATTACCGACTCCAAGACTTACTCTAAAGCTACAGTAACTAAGACAGTGTAGCATTACCAAAAAAACAAGACAAATAGACAGATGGACTAGAGAGCCCAGAAATAGACCCAGCAAGGAACAAAAGCAACACAATGGAACAAAGACAGTCCTTTCAATGAAGGGTGCTAAGAACAGACTACCCACATGCAAAAGTATCCATTGAGACTCAGACCTTCCTTCCCTCTTCACAGAGATGAACTCAGACTAGATCACAGACCTACAATGGGTCATCATGCAGGGCTAAAAAGAAATGAGCTCTCAAATCGTGAAAAGACAACTGAGGAACTTGAAGGGCATATTGCTAAGTGAAAGAAGCCAGATGGAAAAAGGCTCCATAGATGGGTTCTAACTAGATGACATTTTGCAAAAGGCAGAACTCTGGAGACAGTAAAGACTGATGGCTGTAAGAGGGGAAGGGAGGGAGACGTGCGTAGACCTGCAGAGGATGTTTAGGACAGTGAAAATACACTGTGTGATACTACATGATGAATACATATCATGGATTTGTTCAAATGCATGGAATGGCCAACACCATAGAAGCTCAAGTTTCTCTATGGACTTGGGATGATAATGATGTGTCAATGCAGGTTCGCCGGTTATCACAAACATATCACCTGCTGGGGAATGGTGACCCTTGGGAAGGCTGTTCAAGTGTTGGGGCGAGAACATATATAGGGAATCTCTGTATGTCTCCTCAGTTTTTCTGTGACCTTGAAACAGCTCTAAAAATGTTCTTTTTAATTTTTAAAAAGTGTGTTTAATGTAAATGACCAGCACAAAAATGTTACAAAACCTTTAACAAATAAATTATCTATTTTATATGCAAAAGATCTTACAATTCAATGCCCTCCCAGGGAGGGGAAGGGGTTAAACATATAAAAATGGATAAAACAGCTATGACCAAATTGAATCTTTTTTTTCCAACTGGCAAATCCAATGTTGGAAATCCTAAAAGTATTATTTTAATTCAAAATTAAATAATTATAGAGGCATGCACACATTTTATATAGTCTTCACCTTAAATTTACAAAGGGACAACAAAATTATACCCCCCACCGACAAGTGAAAGAATCATGGTAGTTGATCAAGTCTGAACGTGAAACGCTTCAAAGAGAAGGCGTCCCGCACACACCCTGAATATGGCTGTATTTTATCCTACTGACTAATTGTGCTGTGGGAGGCACTGAGCTTCCTGGGCACCAGACTCTGAGACACACTGGAACCAAGACCTGGAGAGAGTTACCTCAACAAGCCACTGGGTCACTGTGTCTGTCCAGGCAGCGACATCCAGCTACCATAATGAAAAGCGAGGACGGGAAAGACTCAGATGTCCCATTCCATGCCAGTGGCAAGTTTGCCCCTTTGCACCCCATCCTGCCTGCCCTCGTGGTCCCCGTGACAACAGCGTTCGCAGGTCCTTGTGACACCCTCCCCCCCTCACAGCACTGGCTCCCAGACCCACTGCTCTGGGCCAGGGTCCTGGTTCTGCAGGTGTCCATGCACAACGAGGGGTGGCGCAAAACATGGAGACCTGCCTCTCCTGCTATCTGGATCCATCTTATTCATAACAAGGTTGTATTTTTCAACATTTCCATTCCATAAATGCATGCCAAACAGTAGCCTGGTTCCTTGTAGCATCCGGTATTTATGGTTAGTTTTTGTAAAAAAAAATAGGAAATAGAGAAACAGCACTGCATGCTGCTGTCGCTATAAGGGTCTCCTAAAACTGTGAGAACAACGTGAACCGAAGGCACTGATCAGGGGTTGCACCTTGCAGCTGACTCCACTGGGCAGGAGGGGTTTTCTCCTCAGGACCCGGGCTCCTGTGTCCTCTCTTGCCTCCTTGGTCTTCCTGTCACCCGCCCGACCCATTAGCAATGACACAGGACACGTCTGGCAGCCCTGTTTCTTATGAGCCACCATGCAAGTGCCCTTGGGGACTCTCCGTGGTGTCTGAATCCTGACGAAAACCAGAGAGCATCCCAGGATGGGAAGAAATCTCCATCTGTCCATTTGCACTGGAGTTCACATCTCAATCGAACCCAGATTTTAGAAATCACTCTTGGTGGGCCCGGCTGTGTACAAGGCTGCACTGTCTCCTGGCATCCCTGGAGTCTGTGCTCTCAGAGAAGCTCTGGTCCGCTCTTTCCAGAAAGGCTGGCTGGTGGCACGTCGGCCGTGACCGGCACAGGTGTGGCTGGCACCCACGCATACACATCAGGCGTGTTTTCTAGGTGTGTCAGGAGTGTAACACAGCTGCACTGAGGTCCGCAGGCCATGTGGCTCGTGACACATGATGTGCAGTGCCAGCCGCTGGTCCCAGTCTTAACAAAGGTTTCATCTCCTTGTCTCTGCCTTCGTAGACTGGCAGGCTGGCCTGCAGCTGACATCATGGGGTGGGGGGAGCAGAGGCAGACCCAGCTGTCAGCTCAATGGTGCAGGAATACACCCCCTGCAAAACAAAAAAAAAAGGAAGAAGAAAAACTAAATTTTTAGCAGGATATGAAATGATGGTTTCTGGAGGAGAAAACTGACCACTAAAACACACAGAAGTATTCAATTTTTGCACAATATTCGCCCAGGTCATCTGCTTACCCCTCTGTCCATTCCTGGCCTCCACAACCTCTTCCCCTTCTGACCGACCTCTGAGAGGCGTCTCACAAGAGATAATGGCATGGATGGATACCTAGCCAATCAGCCCCTTTGACGCTGATGGTGCAGATCTGGAATCTCCAAACGGTGCATACCTGCTCAGCTCACCAGCAGAGCCTTGGCCACGTGAACCCAGGGCAGGCCTGTTCCTGTGCCACGCATGGCACCAAGCGACTCAACCAGGACAGGTAGACAGGCAGGCAGTCTGACCCGCTCGGGCGGGACCCCCACGGGAGGCTGCAGAACAGACAGCGTGGTGGGAGAGTTCCTTAGCCTCTCCAAGGACGAGGGGGAGCTGGAAGGGGCAAGAGAAAAAAAAATGGGAAAGCAGAAATGGAGGAAAATTACTGGAATCCAGCAGAGACAGTACAAATCAATTATCCTAAAAAGCAGATGTAAAACAGAGCCGCACAGATACATAAGGCACTGACATTAAAATATTAAAATAATGCTGAAATTATAGAGCTATCATTCAGAGCCCCACCGGGGGCCTCTCCCCGGGTGGTGTGGGTTTGTGCCCCTCAGGAGCAGCTGACAGGAGAGCCGCTGGGCAGAGGCCGGCAGATGTCATGTGGGGCTTCTTTCTTCCCTGCGTGCAGACATCAGGGGGAAACTGCTCAGTGGGGGGCTGTGCTTCTTTTTATAGGTATCCTTATGTTCCATAGACCAGCCTGACTAGAATGAGATGAACCCCCGCCTCCATCAAAATAATAATAATAAAGACATAAACAAACAAAATATCCCCAGCTGGACCACAGAGCGTGAGCAGGTAACATCACAGACGGGCTATCTCATTATGGGAAGATAGGATTATTTTGAAAAGGACGACATAGTTTCCTTTCTCGGACGGTCAAGGCAAACAATAAAACGTAGACAAGGCCTTCAGAGCACAAAGCAAAGCTTTATAAGTTCCCCTCTTAACCACCCAAAGCAGGAGTCAAAGTGTTTTAGACTTCCCAGAGATGCCCTCCTTAATAGTTTTGTTTTCCAAACTTTGTGATACCAGCAAATCATTACTAAAGCAAAATACTTTACACTCTTTTCATCACTGAAAAAGAAAACATAATCCTAGGACTCTTCTAATATGTAACTTTTAGTAAAAAAACAACAACAATATAATAATTGCTATTAACAATTAAAACTAGAGAAACAATAAAAACTAGAGAAAATGATGTTTCCCTCATTAAGGAGTTGCCATATGCCGTCCTCATGCCACCCGGTGATCCCTGGGTTCAACATGGGGAATGATATTCTTGGCACAGCCAGGAAGAGCTCTGTCCACCCCGAGATGCTCCTCTTGCTTTGTGCTGTGCGGCGTCTCCTGGAGGCTGCGCGGTACTGTTCATCGAGGGGCTGGCGTACAGATAAAGGTGGCCCTGTCAGAAGTTCTGAATAGCTCAAAGCTAATTGCTGATCCGCACAGGCCCAATTAGCTGTTTCAGGCTCAGCACGGCAGCCCCTGGGACCCATCCTTTCTCGCACACACATTGTGACACTCTCCCTGCACCAGGACCTGGGCTGTGGGCTTTGTAGTCCTCATTCAACGGATCAAAGGTTTACTAGAGAGAATGACTGCCATCCGGCCTCAGCGGGCCCAACGGAGGCATCCTCACAAAGCTCTACACACATCACAGCAAAGCCCAAAGCGCCCTGGGAGTGCGCAGAAACCCACACCGGTATTTTTAACACAGGTCTCCAATGACTCCATGATGGCCATCATTTGATAAAATAAATTCCAGGCATGTAGTTCCAATAAGCTCCCCAATTATCAACAGCCACCTGCCTGCGCCCCTCGAGCAGGCCCCGTTCCTCCTGTCTCCAGACCTGCCCCATGTCAGGAACGCCTTCGCCCCCACGGAAACGCATTCTGAGCATCCGCTTCCTTTTCCTAAAATGTAGGCAGGTTCTTCTTGTTCTAGACTTCACCCACGATCATGGCGGGGAACGTGGAAAAGAAAGAGAAGAGACGGACGGTAAAGAAGAGCGCCCGTCACAGCCCTTGGCGAAGTCTGGACTTCAGGTCCCAGGGGTTTTCTAAATTATCTGAGATGCCTCTGGACATCACAAGGGGTGACAGCGTGGCATCCCATCTGGTGCTGTGGTCTGGGTCCTTGTCAACAGTTTTAAACGCGTTTGCTGTAATGAACACTGTACGTAAAACTCGTTCCGTATGTTTGGGTTACTGTCTGTTTATTTCTAAAGTCAGGTTATTAGGTCAAAGGAGGTCGACCCCTGTTGTCACATGGTGCTCCCAGAACACTGAAGCATTTTTTTTTTTTTTTGCCTTCTCAGCGTTGGTCGACAGCAGTTTACCAGACACTCACCAGGGGGTGTGATTTTTGGTTTTGTTCTGTTTTGTTATTTGGAAATATGGATGAAATGTTCTGTTAAATTATTATTATAATTGTACTTTGGCTATATGTTTGTTAGACACGTGTGAATTGCTTTTTATGCCCTTCATTGATGGACGAGGTTGGGAACGGGTTTTCTAACTGATGACGTGACGTCTTTACGTAGATTAATTATTACATATTCCTCCTTCACTGCCATTTCATAGTCTACACTGTTTCCTTCAGTGTCAGGTCCTTTTAGCTCACACACACATGCTTTTCACATTTGTATCTAGTCAAATCTATCAGATTTCTTACTTAGTCCATTGCTTTTTTTCGGCTTAGAAAACTTTTCACATCAAGAGATCAGATGCAGCCTGACCAGGCGGTGGCGCAGTAGATAGAGCATCAGACTGCAATGCAGAGGACCCAGGTTTAAGACTCTGAGGTCACCAGCTTGAGCGCGGACTCATCTGGTTTGAGCAAAAGCCCACCAGCTTGAGCCCAAGGTCACTGGCTCCATCAGGGGGTTACTCGGTCTGCTGAAGGCCCACAGTCAAGGCACATATGAGAAAGCAATTAATGAACAACTAAAGTGTTGCAACGAAAAAACTTATGATTGATGCTTCTCATCTCTCGTTCCTGTCTGTCTGTCCCTGTCTATTCCTCTCTCTGTCTCTGTGTAAAAAAAAAAGAGATAGAGAGAGAGAGATCAGATGCATATTAATTCACATTGAGAAAAAAAAGATCTCTCAAGTGAACTACCTGCTTTGACACCTCAAGGAACTAGAAAAGTCAGAGAGAGTAACATGAACCCAGAGTCCGCAGAATGAAGGGAAGAACAGCGATCATAGTTGAAAGGAATGAAATGAGAGAGGCCCGGAAAAAAATGGGGAAAAAATAAAAAATAATAAAGAGCTGTGTTTTTAAAGAGAAGACAAATCAACAAACCTTTAGCTAGACGAAGGGGAAAAAAGGAGAAGACAAAATCAAAATGAAAGAAGAGGAAATACAACTGATACCACAGAAATACAAAAGACCATGTAAAATAATGACAAACTGTTGCACACCAACAAATGGCGCAAGCTAGGAGAAACACATTATCTTCCAGAAATATGCAACCTACCAAGACTGACTCATGAGAGAACAAGATGCTGAACAGACTAATGCGTAAGGAGATTGAATCAGTCATCAAAAATTTCCCAACAATGAAAAGCCCAGAACCAAATGGTTTCCCTGAACAGTTTGTAGCAAGCCTTTCAAGAATGATTCGCAAAGACTTGTTCTCAAAGTCTTTCAAAAATTGAAGAGGGGCCACTACCCTACTCACTTTATGAGGCCAGCACTACTCTGACATGAAAGCCAAATAAGGACACCACAAGAAAACTGCAGGCTAGTATTCCTGGCAAATACACATACAAAATTTATCAACAGATTTTAGCAAATTGAATTTTACATTAAAACAGTCACACATCATAGTCAACTGGATTTATTTCTGGGATGCAAGGTTGGTTCAACACAGGCAAATCAATAAATGTAATACATCACATTAACAAAGTATAAAAATCATATGACCATCTTAACAGATGCAAAAAATGCATTTGACAAAATATAGTATCCTTTCATGATAAAAAGAAAAATAAACTTCAACAAATTGGATGTAAAAGGAACATGCCTCAACATAATAAAGGCTATAAGTGACCACTCACGTAACATTTAGTAGTGAAAAGCTGAAAGCTTGTCCACTAAAATCCGGAACAAAACAAGGATGCCCACTGTGACCACTCCTATTTAATACTGGAAGTCCTAACCAAAGCAATTCGTCCAGAAGACAAAGTAAAAGACATCTAAATTGGAAAAGGAGAAGTAAAATTTTCTTCTTTTGCAAGTGATATGACCTTATACAGAGGAAATCCTAAAGACTCTACCAAAAAAAGAAACAAACAAACAAAAAATAAACTGTTGGAATGAATCAACAAATTCAGTAATGTGTCAGAATACACAGTCAATACAGAAATTGGGTGTGTTTTAAGGCACATATAACTGTAGAATATCTGTCAAAAGAATAACGAAAATAATTTCACTCCCTATAGCATCAAACACAATAAAATACTTAGGAATGCATTTAACCATGGAGGTGAAAGATTTATACACTAAAAACTCTAAGACTTTGATGAAATAACATTGAAGGAAATACAAATAAATGGGAAGCTAGGCCATTTATTTTCATGGATTGGGAGAACTAATATTGTTAAAATGGCAATAGGACCCAAAGCCATCCACAAATCCAACGTAATCCCTATACACATTCCAGTGGCTGATGCCCTGCTATTGGCTTACCCCTCCGCTGGCCACATGGCCAATCCTGCAAGACAGGGCACACAGGAATGTAAACTTCACCAGGGTGGCTCCCTGCTCCTTGGGATGTGACCCCAGAACGCCCAACAGCCCTCCAGCGCTCTGACATCTTTAGACAACCAGTTCTTTGTGTTTATGTTTTATCTGTATTATTTTTAGCAGTTTCTGGTTCTTTTTGTGAGATCAGTAGACTGCCACTCGTTACTCAACTCTGCTCAAAGGAGGGACATATATATTTTTGTGTGTGTTGGCTCAAAAGTCCAACATCAACATCTTAACTTATTTCATAACGGGCTTCTTGGTGAAGTCCACTTATTTTGAATGATATCAACTTCACAGAGCACTTCCTACAATTATAAGGTTTTACAGATGTTAGCAGCTACATTATTTTTTTTAATCAAATGGTTTTGCTTTTGGAGTAACTTGTAATGGGGCAAGCACTGTCCATGATACACACACTCAGGCGACATGCCATATTTGTGGATTTCACATCTTCAAATTCAACTAAAGGTGGATAGAAAAATATTTTTTAAAAAAACTTTATTTCTGTCAGTTTTTAATACTCATTATGTAGCCAGTGTATAAGCTAAGGTATTTTAACAATGTGACTCAAACAAGTAGAGGAGCTTTTCTCTCTCTACGTGAGGAACTCAGAGATGAGGCAGGAAATCACAGGGGTGGGGCTGAGACATCTCGGCTCCATGAGGTCATCCAGGGACCATTCGCCTCTGTCTGGTTGTTCACCTGACCAGGAACAGGTCCCCACCAGCGGGGAAGTGGGAAAGAGAAAGTTTCTTGCAAACACTTTCCTTTCCAAGGAAGTGACACTGAGTTTGCTCACATGACTTTCTTTGCATCCCGTTGAACCAGACCACGCATTCTCTAGTGGAAAGAAAAGCAAAGTAGTGAGGTGATGATTTACAGAAAGTGGGGAAGACCAGGACCCGGCTGACACTTACTGGTTTGTCAAGTCGCACCCTTAAACTAGTGCCCGCTGGAGCTAATTTTCCTAGCAATCAGCAGCCATCTCCTGGTGTGGACTCCCAGACATCACAAAGTCTTGGTAAATGGTTCTGGACACCGGTAGCATGGGCTCCCTGGAATCCCCTCCACTCTTTCAGTTTAATAATCCCTTTAACAAAGGAATTGAGTATAATCTGACATCGTTTTGTTCTCCATGGACTTCCTGTGGCTCCTCATGAAATTTTCTACTTACAGACACTTTTCCATGTGTTATCAAATTTGCTCAGGATCGAAACCAAGTTTACCAACCTTTGCTCTGTAAACTCTGCCTTCCGCGTTACTCTCTCAGGTTTGCCTGGCTCCCAGCACCTTGCCCCCCTCCATGTTCCTGGCCTCTTCCAGAGTAGGACCAAGCACTTGTATCTCATCCCCTTGATGTCCAGAGACATAAGCCAGAAGCCAAAACTCTTCAGGGCTGCCAGGTGCTCTGTATCCGCCCCCGCTCCCACCCGGCTCAGTTTCTGCTACCTTGAAGCAACATTTATTTTTACCCTTTTCAGTTTGAGTATTATTCTCCTTGACAGAGAAACAGGGGCAAAATAGGTCCAGAGATCGTCTGTGTTTTCTATGGCGCTGGCTTCAAGCGAACAGACCTATTCATACCTCAGCCTTTTTTTTTTTTTTTTCCTCTGAATGCATCTAAAATGCCTTTGAGATTTCCTGGCATTATCTATACTGTCTGTTATCTATATCTGACTGTCTGTTTGCCTAAGTCTCTATTAACTTACTTTGTTTCATGGGTCTTCTCTTTGCTATTATTGGTTTGTTTTTAATTGAAAATGATCAACAAATATCCTTAGGCAATGCGGGTAGTATTCTGCCAGCCTTGAGTTTAAACCCTCAGAGTGGTTTCCCACGGCTCCTGAAATGGAGGCAGCATTTCCCTGAAAACTCCTGAAAGCCCTGCCTACCTTCATCTTATCGCGTGCACACAGTAGGTCAATTTAGTTTCCGGTGAGATTTATTCGTAGATCACTTGCAGACACTGCCTCAGCGTTCTGGTATGGTAGATTTAAGAACTGAGTTGGTCTTGCATCCGCCAATAAATGTGAGCAATTATGTTGATGTTTATCATAGTTTAAATTTCATATTTTTTAAATAGTTAACTTTGATATCCCATCAGCCATACTTTTTCCCATGAGGAAGTTCAAGTCTAGATTAAAATAGTCAAAGATTCTAGATTTCCCTATAGAAAATCTAAGACATGATAATATAGTACACATACACACACACATACACATACCCCAGATATAGTGAGTCATTCTGCCATGTAGCACACCTTCCATTTACAATGAAGTAACAAATTTCCTAACAGATACTACAAGCCTGATGGAGACCCAGCAAAAATATGCATGGGGCATTAGAGGGTGAAAACCAAAATTTTTCCTCCTGAATTCATTTGCACTTTGAAGTTTCTAAAACTTGTGATCACAGAAAGTCAGGGGTTTTGTTGTTGTTGTTGTTGTTGTTGTTGCTCATCTTCCAGTGTCCCCCAACCATCCAGCATCTGGCTTTACTAAGCTATGTTAAAATGAGTTCTAACCTGCTTTAAGGCCTCACGTCCTTCAGCTGCAAAAAGAAATACGGCAGGTAAAATTCACAGACAGGCAGGACAGGTTTACATAATGTTAATGTAGACAAATGACTACAGTTTCATTAGATTAATTAGATCAATATAATTAGTAGTGCTATATTACTCCAGGTAGACGTAAGACCTCTCCATACACACACACACACACACACACACACACGCACGCACGCATGCACATGACAACCAGCTCAAAAATGGTTTACAACCCTAAAACGTTAGGACAGCACCTAGAGCCCAACGCAGTAACACATCAATTTCATCGTGAACACACCATTAAGAGTGGGGGTTTGCAGGACACTCAAGAGACACATAAAATGCTACCCTACCAGGGAAAAAATTTTGATAATGTAGACTAAAAAACATCCCCACTGTCAAAAAAAATGTTTATTTCACATTAATCCCAAGTTTAAGTCTGCTCATGATTACACAAAAGTGAATTTAACAAACAGTTTCTGGAGTGAACCTGATGGATAAAACAGACGCTTGTAGCTTTAGTGAAAAACCCTACAGAAGTTAAGTGTCAAGTACCCACTAAATCACAGAATGTGACTGTGTTGTTGGGCCATTCAGTAACACCCCACAGATGGCACGGTCCATAAGCACCTCACGGCGTTTAGGTGCTATGGGTCAATTAAGTTCTCAATCAATGCATAAGAAGGCAAATAACTGGACTGAATGGAGTCCTGGGACAGGGGAAGGGACTGCTCTGTCCCAGCCTCCATAATTTGTTCTTTTTTAAATGATGCGGTCCTATCTCCTTCACTGTGACAACAAAGAGGGAGCTTTATGGTTGCATCCAGGTGAGCCTAATGGAGCTGAGAAGATATATTGACTAGAACACCAGAGTTTACCAGTGCAGACAACAACAAATGTGTTCATCCTCCTCAATCCAGTCCACTGGCTATGTTTATGGGCCTACCAGATGCTTTTCAACTTGGCCTTGATGTGGAAACTAGGAGGGTTGAAAAATGACAAAACTGACAGAAACTGTGGAAAAATAACCAAATGTTCAATTCAAAGGGATTGCTGATTTTAGAATTGTGATAATTATAATAATAGTAAAAAAAACACTACAGGACTTAAAAAAAAAAAGAAAGCAAGGAAGAGGGAGAGAAAAATAGGGAAAGAAAAGTCTTGCCATTGATCGGTATTGGCTGAAGTTGAACTTAAACAAAACCTGGGTGTAGCCCCTGTGTGGAGCCCACAGGATTCGTTCTTCTCTCTCTGTCCACTCCCAATGCCCTGAAGCCAATACCTCCCAGTTATCGTGACCCAGTTTGTCCCTTGACACCATATTGACAGCTACTTCAGAGAGAACGCAAAGAAATCTGGTGTTCATCTGATTTTTGTTTTTGTCTTCCCTTCCTCAAGCATAAATTAAGATATTCTGCTAAATGTCAGCGTCTGTGGCGTAATTACGCTGAATGCACCATGGTTGATAGTGTTTACATACCGCAAACTACTTAACATCTTATATAGAGTAGGAAAGATGTGTTTAAATATATTGCATGGCTTGTGCTTGTATCTCTCTGAAAGAGATTTGAATAATTACCAAGCACTGCCATCACCATCTTTTTTGGAGGGCGGTTATAATTAAAATGTATCTTTTTATTATACTTTCAATTTTTGCTCTAGGAAATGTTGAAGTGTAGCTACACATGCCAGATTAAATGAATGCACTCCTTCAAAAAGCAATTTGAGCCACCTTTTACCTATAAATATCATAATTTGGTGGTGGTAGTATGCATGCAAGGAAGAAAATTTGTATAAATATTTCAGTGAGTGCATGGAAAAATCTTAAACACTTCTACCAAATTTGGGATTTGCATGGTACATATTTCTTCAGAAACGGTTACAAACATATTGATGTGTGTGTGTGTATGGTTTTTTTTTTTTCCGAAGTTAGAAGTGGAGAGGCAGACAGACTCCCACATGTGCCCGACCAGGATCCACCCAGCGTGCTCACCAGGGGGCGATGCTCTGCCCATCTGGGGCGTTGCTCTGCTGTGGCCAGAGCCATTCTAGCACCTGAGATGGAGGCCATGGAGCCATCCTCAGTGCCCAGGGCAACTTTGCTCCATTGGAGCCTTGGCTGCGGGAGGGGAAGAGAGAGATAGAGAGGAAGGAGAGGGAGAAGGGTGGAAAAGCAGATGGGTGTTTCTCCTGTGTGCCCTGGCTGGGAATCGAACCCAGGACTTCCACATGCCAGGCCAATGCTCTACCACTGAGCCAACTGGCCAGGGCCTTCGATGTATATTTATCCGTAGTTGGAAATCTTACATTTGAGCTGCCCGATTCTCTTCCCAACCCCTTTTTACAAACAGAAGTGAAATTACAACACTAGAAATTATTTTGCTTCTTAAATGCCTCCATAAGATTTAGTTACTGCCGAAATATATAGTGAAGGTGTTCAGATGGCAATATGGCTGGGCTGGAGTGTGGTGTCTAGCTCTAGCTACCCATTGGAAAGAGCATAATAAATGTGGCATTTATCGATCACTTTGTTCTTGGGAACCAAATTAACTGAAGCCAGAACAAGAGAGTTTCTTGTTCTATGAAGGTTGATGTCGGCAGAATTTGAGCTCCTTGAGCTATAAGGGAGATATTAGCCACATGTGCTAGAATGAGCCAAACTGGGAATGAAGGAAGGCTTTGGGGCTGGGAGGTGGTGACGGATGCCTTGGATTAGATCTGGTTGAATATAAGTACACTTTCCACCAGAGGCTCAGATGTCATCAAAATGACCTTGCAACTCTGTCTCTGCCCATCTGTTACTCCCTTCCTCTGCAAATCCTTTGACCTGTCTGGTTCCCAGGACAGAGAATGTAAATGCTGATAACTTTATCAAGTTCTGAAAACCCTTTCATCTTCTGCCACAAGAGAATGAAATTGACTAAACCCTCTTAACCCCTCATTTAAAGTCCCAGAGAAGCAGGTCCCCATCCCTGAGCCAAACAAACGTGGTTGGAAATGCCAGGGGAGGTTGTGTAGATTACCAGCAGATCCCAAAGGAATGTGTGAATAAGAAGGGATAATTGACCCCTCAAGTGGGGGCTCTCTTTCCTCAACAGAAGTGAGTGTGTCATTGGACACAAATGGAGTTCCCATCCCTTTCTCTTAAAAATAATCTGTCGAAATCACTATCGCTGGCCATCTTCATCACATCATTTATTAGACCGGATGCTCTTCGGAGCTGCTACAGAGTCATCCTCATCTCAGACCTGCTGCAGCCCAGGATGGTGCCTGAAGCTGATGTCAGAGAGAAGAGAGGAAGGGAAAAAAGAAAGGGAGGAAGAGAGAAAGGGAGGGATAATGTTAGTCAGGGTTCTTCAGAGACACATAGTAAGAGATAGCTATCCAATAAGAGATATCTATGTTGATATAGCTGTCACAGACTGAGGAGTCCCTTGATCTGCCCTCTGCAGAAGCTTGGGAGACTCCGTGGTATGGTTCCGTTCTGAGTCTAAAGGTCTGAGAACCAGAAGAGTTAATGGTATAAATTTCAGCCCAAGAGCAAACAGCCAAAGTCCAGCTCAGCAGTCAGGAAGACAATGAATTCTGCTTTCCTCCAACTTCTTGCTCTATAACAGTCCTCCTGGGGTGGGGTGGCTCCCACCGCATTAGGGAAGGCCATCTGCTTTGCTACCATTGATCCAAATGGTAACCCTTTCTGGAAATACGCATCTACAGACTCTTCTCAAAATTAGCATTTTACCAAAAATCTGGGTACCCTGTGACCCAGTCAAGTTCCCACACCTATAATTAACCATTCCAGGGAGAACATGAACTTTAGATCTGTAGGTAAAGATGCCTGGAAACAGAGACAGCCATCAGCCATCTCACAATACGGTTTCTACCTTCAGAGCTTCCATTGTAGAGTGGTTAGGAGACAGAAAAATGCGGCACTTGAATGATGGCCTCTCGAGTGAAACATAGTGGGTCCAACAACTCCCTCCCATCACCTGGTCTGATTGGTCCTGCTGTGTTCCACAAATCTCTTCACCTCCTTCTACCTTAAATTTTCTTATCTTGAAAAAAAAAAGAGGCTAAACAATAAGTGCTTGTGACCTAGTCCTGTATACAGCCATCAGAACTGCACAGGCGGAAGGAATCACCATATATTTAGTTTTATTACTATTATTAATTATTATTATTAGGTGAATTTTTCTTTTGAATTTTAGTTTCAGTGAACTTGGGGACAGTTGCTGAACACACACATGGCGTCTGCATCGCGTTTCTGAAGAGCAGAAGGGCTCGGTTTGGAAGATAGCTCCCAGATAACACTTTGTTCCCTCACCCACTGTACCTCACTCTAGGGAACAAAGTCCTCCCAAAATGATATTATCAGAACACACTAGAAGACTGATTTAGACCCAACAGTGGCCTTTTAGACACATAATATCATGCATTGGAAGAGAACGTATGGCGGGACCAAGAACATAACATTAGTGTTGAATACAAACTCCAATTAGTGACTCAAAACTCCCTAAAATCACCCCATCTACAACTTCCTAGTCTGTAGAGAGAGACCAGTCATAGTCTCAAACTGTCTGCAAGAGGATCAAATCGTTGTTGAAGAAATTAAACTGTGGATGTGATATGGTCAAAGCCTGGTGTCTGGTTCATAATTGATAGCCATTAAATATTAGCAATAATGATTATGCTCACTTGGCGTTAGCCTTCAAAGTGACCCTTACCTGGTGGAAATAGGAGAGAGAAAGGGGGCTGTAGTTTACTAATCATCCCCAGAGAAGAAAATCACAATTCAGTCATTAGCGCTTTCAGAGCGAGGCTGACAAGAGGCCAACCACCGTCATTGGGGAGGAACAGCAGAGACTCTTCTGGCTCCAGATAGAAAAGGACACCAGATAAGAACAGGGATGTCCCAGCTCCGGGACTTCCACGTAGATGACCTGAGGCTGAGACTCATGTGTTGGTGTGGGTAGGTATGGGAGCACACATCCATCGTCACTGAACAACCGTTGAGCGCCCACCTCCCACACAACAGACCCTAAAAATCAGCAGTCAATAAACAGACAAAAATATCCCTTTCATTGAGGTTACATTCTGAATAACTTCTTTTTGGAATGGGAACCATGGTATTTCCTACCTCGCCTGCTTGCTACAAGAATTGAACAAAGTAATGCATAGGAAACACCTTCCTCACCTTGCCCCTCTCAATTGTCAATCACATAAGAAGTCTGAGCCTTCCGGCCCTGGCCGGTTGGCTCAGTGGTAGAGCGTCGGCCTGGCATGCAGAAGTCCCGGGTTCAATTCCCGGCCAGGACACATAGGAGAAGCGCCCATCTGCTTCTCCACCCCTCCCCCTCTCCTTCCTCTCTGTCTCTCTCTTCCCCTCCCGCAGCGAGGCTCCATTGGAGCAAAGATGGCCCGGGTGCTGGGGATGGCTCCTTGCCCTTGCCCCAGGCGCTAGAGTGGCTCTGGTCGCAACAGAGCGACGCCCCAGAGGGGCAGAGCATCGCCCCCTGGTGGGCGTGCCGGGTGGATCCCAGTTGGGCACATGCAGGAGTCTGTGACTGTCTCTCCCCATTTCCAGCTTCAGAAAAATACAAAAAAAAAAAAAAAAAAAAGAAAGAAATACTGAGTCTATTACCATCAGTATTTGTATCATGATCATTATTGTTACTAAGCCGTAGTTCAGGAACCTACAGGAACTTACTCACCCACCGCCCCCTCTCCTTGCCCTGTGGCCCTGAGCAGTACAATAAAGTAAAATTAAATGGGGCTCTAATAGGAACAATGAGATATACAAATAGTCCTGTATTGACCGGGTGTCGGTCCTATTTATCAGCATATTGAGTTGTCTAATCTCACATTCTGAGATAAAGATAACTATGTATCTGAAAACTGTTCTGGATACAAGTGTCTGCCATATACCAGAAATGACATCAACCAACAAATTAATGTGTGTGGGCTTGACACGAAAGCATAATTAACAATGTTTATAGCCTTAATTTCAACATAATGATGTGAAATTAGAACATTATGATCTGAAGTTAGAAACCAAGACATTTTTAGTGCACTTTTTTTTTTGGATAAAGATATTTAAGGAATCTTAGATGTTTTTTTAAGCATGTACTACCGAACCACATTCCATAGAAATAGATTTCTCTTCACTTTGGGTCTATGATTTTTAAGTTGATTTTTAAGATACTGTTAAAAAGTGATGCTCAAGATGGCCTCTCTCATGCTCTTCCTCTTTTTTTTTTAAGGGAAGTTAAATGAATTTCAGATTTTCAAAGGCACAGACCGAGGTTTGGAACTGAGAATAGGGCTGACGTTGAAAAAGCACTCTCCATTTTAATTTATTCAAGCAGTATTGCTAAACCTTTAATAAAACCACAGAGGAATTAGTCTGGCCATTTCAATGACGGCAACAAATATCATTAACAAATGTGAAGCAGCCCAACATCTCAAAAGTAAATGCATGGAAATTCAATTACAGGAAGATGTGGGGCAGGGGAGTAAGCCACATTTCCGACTTTATTTGTGTTCTCACCACCAGGCAACTAGAGACAGTGAAGACATTTTCTTTCTTTCTTTCTTTCTTTCTTTCTTTCTTTCTTTCTTTCTTTCTTTTTCTCAAGATATTAACTAGGAAAGAAAAATTATCGGAAAGCTTAAGGTTCTGATCGTACAGAAGATTCCAGGCTTTCGAAAAACCTCACAAGGAATTGGCCAGGCAGAGAGAGCGGCTTTCAGGATGGGCTACAATGAGATGAAGAATGATCCGGACAAAGAGCTGGGGTCCCACAGAGACGTGCCCTCGTTGCTCGTGGCCACACCGGCGCGTTTGACTTATGGGGACTCGTGTTTCCAGCCCTGAAAACTCAGGCAGTGGGATATTCTTCAGCGTTAAGTGTTTAAAAGCATTGGTTTACAATTACTGAATTTAAAATAAGCTTCTCAAAACTGTTTCCTGGAGGATATTCTCGTTTTAAAATAACAACAGCTGCAAAAAAAAAAAAAAAAAAAAAGAGAGAGAGAGAAGATAATCCTAAAATGCAGCATTTGAGACAGCTTCCCACCACTTGTGATGGGAGCATCAGACAGAGGGTAGGGCCCAAAGCCACCCCTGGGCCCACCGCTCCTGCCCTTGACAAGGACCTCGCTGGGAGTCACACAGGGGTTCTGAGAAAGGGATGAATGTCAGGGTGTCTCCGGTGAAGCAGAGCCCAAGGCAGGCTTGGGGTGTTCGGGAGTAACAGACCAGCCCGTTGTAAGCCCTGCTTGGGAAGCTTTTCTCCAGAAAAAGCACAAAGAAGCCCCATTTCAGGAGCGCTGCGTCTGACTTGCAATTTGTTAGTGGACTTTGAGAGAGACTGGAGTCAGCTGAACCCCGGGGGTGGCTCCAGCAGCAGTGAGATTCTGAATGGAAAACAGCACTTCCAGACTACTCTCTGCAGAGTCAGGTCTGCCGGCTCCTGCCTGCCCTGCCTTGCCTGGGTGGCTGGGGACCAGGTGGCAGGGACTGGGGGTAAAGGAATGAGGACGAGGCAGGCCCAGCAAGGAGAGGCAGGAAGGAGGAAGGAGTCTCACAAGAGGGCCAGGCGCACGGGACGGCTAGGAGCCACGTTCTGCCCACTGAAATTAGTCCGCTGACTCTTGTGCCAGGACAGCCCCGCTGCCAGGAGCCGACCCTCATACACTCTAGGGCCCCCCTTCCTGGCCCTGCCTGGCCCTGCCCCTGCCCCGTCACAAGCTCTGTGCTGGACCTGGCCAGGCAGGAATCTCTGTGCTGGTTTCGGACTATGCCGTGGAGCCTCCCAGAGAGGTCGGGGGTTCTCAGGGGAGCCCAGTCTGCCCCCGGGCAACCTTCTTGCCCTGCCACAGATGAAGAGGCCTGAGCCACTGGGAACACTCAGACGAGCCTCTTGATCAGGGTCTCAGACCAGGTTCCAGAAAATTCTCATCGTGTTAAAATTCTTGCTGCTCTGTGGAACTGGAAAAAAAAAAACCCTAAAAAACTTGGTCACTCATTCTCATTTTACCATATCACCCTCCTTCCGAATGCCTTTGTGAAAGCTTCTCCCTTATCTCAACATGAACTCCCCACATGAAGTCCACTGGCTTTGTTCAAGGACGTCCGCCTTGTTTATAATTTTTCTTTATCTGTCCTTACAAAATCCTCCATCAGCTGGGGATCGTCTCGCCTCCTAGACATCTGCCGTGGACAACCAAGCCTCCCGGGGCACAGCCAGGTCCTCAGGCTTCACAATGCTTAGCAATCACACAGTGGTCACAGAAAAATGCACAGGTCCGGGCTCCAGAGCAGTGTCTGGAAATTCACCCTGAGCTCTGGTGACATGTGGTTTCAAGGTGGCAATCCACAAACTGTGGAGGGTGAGCCCCAGGCGCGTCACGCCGACCTGCTTGAAGCTGAAATACAGCTGGTAGACTGATTGAAGGAACAGTCAGTTTCACCTGAAATTCCCCCCGGGGGTGACTTCCAGGGACCCTGTTAGAAATTGTGAGACATTCTTTTTCTTGCACTCTAAGGGTGATGATCAGTAGGACTTGCATCTGTGAGTATCTGTGATCAGGTGTGACCTTGCAATGTTCCTCCGTGGCCTTGGGTCACTTCTCATGTTGGCTCAGGGTCTTTGTTCTTAGGAAAGCAGTCACTTGGGCACAAACATCGTGGTCGGCAGATGTTAGATAGATGTAGAGCCTCATGGGGTCAGACAGAACTGTATACAGAAATGTAAGGTGATGGCCTCATCGCATTCATGTTGTCAACTTAAAAGTGGACATATCTAAATTTGTTTCTCAGTTTACTCATCAACATTTAGTATTGCTATTTTTACAGACTGGCAAAGAAAACTTAACTTTTGAGACGGGTCATAGACTTTCTGTTGTTATTTTATTCTGTTTTCGACTTCCTTCTGCCGAAAGGAAATTCAGTCGATCTAGGTAAAGCATCAGCAGAAGGACGGACTTCTACGTATACACAGGTGAAAGTTTCTTTGCAGAGTGCGTCTCTGCAGTTTTCTCAAGTGTCAAGGGCTCCCGGTAGTAGCTAACGAATGGTAGAAATAAGTCCCACTCAACAATGTTCAGTCAGAGTCCCGGACCGGCAGGACTCCCGAGATTCAGAGGTTGGGCTGGGCTCCCCATTCACACACACCCCACAGCACTGACTCACCGTCACCCCTAGCCTGTCCATTCGAGCGACAGTTCAAAACACTGAGACAGGCGTTCTACCCCAGGGTAGAGCAGGAGACACAGGAGAAAGGATGTAGGAGAGAGAGACTTTCAAACAGAGTCAGCTAAAGAGGTTCCTTCTCACCCGACCACGTTTCAGAGCCCTCTCGAAGACGGTTGGGTGGGGGTGTGTTGTTTTTTTTTTGTTGTTTTTTTTTACATTGCTGCAACTTCCAAAAATAAACAAACAAACAAAAAACAACATTCACTTCACAATGCACCAATTTTAGCTTTCAGTACCTTTTGACAAACTCCATTGGAGTGAAAATCAAGGATTTCCCTACCAGCAATTTGCAAGTGCTGCCCTAAACGTTTTCTTTCAGAAGAGAGGCGGGATTACGAAACTCCTTCCGGAAGGGAAAAACCAGAGACAACGTTCCGAAAAAAGGGCTTGTTTGTGCTTGTGAGAATGACTGAACTCTTTCTCTCGGGATCACATCGGCAAGCCTCTTCCGCGCCCCATTGTGCCCGTAGTCACTGGCCACCTCAAACAGAGAACCCCGTCTTTGTTTACTTCCTGTTTTGCCGCTATCCCAAGATTTTTGAACCTGTCTTGAAAAAAATAAAGAAAGAATAATAATAATTATTATTTTTTAATTTGGAAAGCATCTCATCCTGTATTTCAAATTTAGAATTCCACTTAGCCGCAGAAGAAAAACAGAGATAAGAAACATTCATGTGAGTGCGCGCGCGAGTGTGTTTCAAGTTCAGATGAGTCTCAGCCTCATTCCACAGACTATTTTGATTCAGTTTTAACAAAATACCACATTAAATCACTCTAATGAGCTGCTGCTTCTCCCCTCTCAGCTCAAGGTCATGAGGTACAAGACGGCATCTTTCCTCACGGTCTTCCCTATTTCATGCCGTAGATGTCAGAACGGACTTAGATGGTTTTTCCACAGTGGGGGGAAGGGGGACAGGACAACTGTTCCTACAGGAACAGTTCCAGCAGGGCAGTGATTTGTCATGCTTGCCCAGGACAGTTCCGGGCTCTTTCACACACAACGTCTAGCCCTGGGAGGAAGGTTCGCCATTGTGCTTTTCTTTCTTTCTTTTTTTTTTTTTTTGAAGGGTAACAGCTCTCTTTGTTATTTCATGAGAGTTATGGATGCATCGTGCACACCAAATATCAAACCACATGCCCCATTCATCCACAGCAGGCCAGGCACACCCTCCCCTCCACCACAGGAAGCAGACAGCACGGGGCAGCTGCTGTCCAGGGGAGAGTACCAGCTTCCCATACCCAGTGTGATGTGCTAATTACAGAAGAACAGCTCCTGTTCCAGCTTCCAATTAAGGGCTGAACCCCCTCATCACATCTAGTTATTTATGTCCTGATGTAATGTCTGGGAGAACTGGTAGGTCAGTGAATGGTGGAGTGGGCGGACCCCCACTTGAAGCCAGGTCTGATGGTGACACTCTGGGGAACAGCAGTCTGGGGGAAGGTGAGCAACGTGCTCCAACAGGGAAGGGTAAAGCTTAAAAAGGTCCCGCTGGCGGGAGGAAGACCAGTTCTTCCCCAGCCATGAGCAGGGAAGCTTCAGCATTCTTCCAAGTTCCATTCCCCAGAGGGGACAGTTTCACCCACCACCACCAACACCCCAAACGTACCAGAAAAGAATGTTTGCCTTTGGTGCTGGAATATTTGACGAGAAATTGGCAGATTTAGGCATCAGCATTTCAACCACGCCCAACCAAAGACCAGACAAGAGCGGCTCTTCCAGCCACCCATCAAGATCCCACCAGGTGCCAGTCAGAGTGTAAAGACTGAACCCATGACTTACGGAGATAAAATGGGCATTGACTCACTCTGGCAGACGACGCTCACCGCTGTTGACAAGTCTTGACAGTCGCATCAGTATAATTTGTACTATGTATATTATCTTTATTGTGGGGCTGGCCTCCCTTAACCAAATAATATTTGTGTTTCCTGGGGTGTTAATGACGAACTTGAAGACCTATTTGCCATCTGTGATGATCAAACCTTAAAGGTATTTCTACCAAACTCAAAGATAAGGTCCTGCCCAAGGAGATGGTGCCGGGAGATTTTCAAACACACAATGGTGTTGAGGAAGTGGGTGGGACCGGGGATGAGGGTGAGGTGGTTTTCAAGTGCCATGCCTTATCCATCATAATAAGCTCAAACAGACTTCCTCGATTAGGACCACACAGGCCAACCGCAATATCATAAAAAATCAGAATCCTTCCCCTCTGCACAAACTTAACCACACTTTGCTTTGTTTGCTATCTGGCCCTTAGGACAAGCCTAGGAGAGAAACAGGTGAGTGACAACCCTCTCTGTTGCTGGATGAGTGAAAGCCAGCGCAGAAAATGGTGAGGGTGGAACAAAGTGTGTGGGCCTAAGCACAGTGAGTAGGTTAATGAGGAGACGTGGGTGAAGGGGTGAGGGGTGGAGAGTGGCCAGCACTGGAAATTGGTTTCGCTGTGAGAGATTAAAACCACTCTGTCTGAGGCCCTGGCCGGTTGGCTCAGTGGTAGAGCGTCGGCCTGGCATGCAGAAGTCCTGGGTTCGATTCCCGGCCAGGGCACATAGGAGAAGCGCCCATTTGCTTCTCCACCCCTCCCCCTCTCTTTCCTCTCTGTCTCTCTCTTCCCCTCCCGCAGCCAAGGCTCCATTGGAGCAAAGATGGCCTGGGCGCTGGGGATGGCTCCTTGGCCTCTGCCCCAGGCGCTAGAGTGGCTCTGGTCACAACAGAGCGACACCCCAGAGGGGCAGAGCATCGCCCCCTGGTGGGCAGAGCGTCACCCCCTGGTGGGCGTGCCGGGTGGATCCCGGTCGGGCGCATGCGGGAGTCTGTCTAATTGTCTCTCCCCGTTTCCAGCTTCAGAAAAATACAAAAAAAACACAAAAAACCACTCTGTCTGCATAGCACAACAATAGCTTCACAAGACACAATCCCACCAATGGGATAGACCGTCTTCATGTCCAACAAGAATTGTTCACACCCCTAGTACCCTGGTTGTCAAACCACAGCTCGCGAGCCACATGCGGCTCTTTGGCCCCTTGAGTGTGGCTCTTCCACAAAGTACCATGTGCAGGTGTTACCCCGATAAATGTACCTACCTATATAGTTTAAGTTTAAAACATTTGGTTCTCAAAAGAAATTTTAGTCGTTGTACTGTTGATATTTGGCTCTGTTGACTAATGAGTTTGCCAACCGCTGCCCTAGTAAATATGTCACCAGGTAGAGGAAGAGGACCTCTGGCATGATAAGAGTGCATCTCACATAGAAGCATACGAGAGGGCAGGGAGATAGGCAGTGTTGCAAAACTCATTCAAGTACAGATCTTGGGAGCAGGTCCACTGTCCCCCAGATAAAGTATCCATTTTGCTTAACAGGTGTGTCACATTGTGAAGCTCGGCATTAGGATAACCGTACTTGGTGCTCTTGGTCTGACTGCCCACCCCCCTGGCGTGCTGCGGAGTGTTTGACTTCCCGAGAAGCTCGCCTTCGGGGAGAGGATGTGTTGGTCAGGATGAAGCGAACATCTGGTCTACCTGACAGTTATATTACTCACTGTAAATTAATGAACTGGCACTCAGGTTTCTTATGTCAGTCTCCAGTGAGATGTGTGAACGTGAGTCAGCATTCTTGAACCCTGGGACCCTTGAAAATCTGAGCCTGCTCAGGAGGGACAGACCTGAGCCAGACCAGAAGACCATTCTGCAACATTTCTGATGGTCTCCGTTAAATTAAAATGTCATCCCCAAAGATTAACACCTAAACAATCATTTTTTTTCCCATCACAAGTTGGCTTAGAAGTTTGGGGCAGCATGATGTAATCCAGACACACTGGGTCAGCAGTGGGGCCACGGTGAGGCTGAATGGTTGGTGCCTTGGACAAAATGGTGGACTGGGACCACTGAGACCTCAGGGGTCTCCACCTGCCATGTCAAGGCAGGAAATGGGCTGGAGAGTTTTTATGGAGGCATAACCTTGTGAGTATTGAGGGTCAGGAATCGATGGCAGGGAAACCTCTTGGATGAATTTTGAAATAGTGGATGGAGCTCTTCCCCAAATGACCCTTCTTAAGCAACCATGGTGACAATATGACAATAACATAGTTGTTGTCACAGAAGAACACAGATCTTCAGCTTTTCCCTTCCAACGAAGCCAGCCACTGCTGACTTAAGAAGAACGGAGAAAAGAGACAGGAGGCAGAACACTATTGCCTGTTGGCCATAGATAGAGTCCCTGGCAGGTCATCTGTGCTGTGTTACCAACCCAGCCCCCCACCGTGGATGCAGGTGACATCCATGTCAGCACAACCCCAAATCCCATGAACAGAGCAGGTGGAAGGCGGAGCCCTGGCAGACTTTCCTGGGTCTTAACACCTCTGGCCCAATGAATGTGCAGCAGGGCTGTCCAGATGGTGTAGTGCCCAGTGAGCTCTCCAGGGGGCACAACTCCAGGGCACCATGATGCAGAAAGCATCCCTGGGGAGCTGCACCTTGCATTGGCCCCGGGGCCCAAGAATGGTCAGAGAGGCACCTTTCCCGGGCCCATCCCCTGAATTACAGAGTGAGATGCGCAGAAATAAAGGACACCAGGCAGCCCTCCATTTCCATGGCTCCATTCCCCATTTCCACATCCATTACCTTCCCCTTCCCCGGACTGACTCATTCCTATTCTGACAAATCTCAGAATAATGGCAGATGGGGGTTTCTCGACGACAGCCGGTGGTTGGGGGGAGGACGGCTCACTGTGCTATTTAGTTTCCCTGCAGTCAGGGACACAGTCCGAATGGCATACCTTGCCTTCATTAGCAGGAAGCCCATGAATGATGGTGGCCCCGCTGTTCGGGGGAGGGCATGTGGGCCGTGAGGGGTGCTGGCCGTATCCGGCATCGTTCAGACAGTTGTCTGTTTGGGAGCAGGGAGGTAAATCATGCGGCAGATAATAGCACAGTAGGGACAGTGCCCGGGGGAGGGAAATAAAATCATACCTGAGCCATTTCATGTGCTATTTGCAGGAATCGAATATTTGGAAATTTCAAAGACAGTTGATAATTCTAAACAGCTCTCTAAATTACCCTGCTCACTCTGAGAGAGAGAGAGAGAGAGAGCTTCCAAATCTGCATTCAGATGGCTAAGGGAGGGGGGATAGCATTAGGAATGACTCCTGCATAGATTTTTGGTGAGATATGGGGGGGGGCATAGTTTTTTCTTTTTTTTCTGAAGACATTCTCTCCATGGCCTGCTGCTTGCTGCTCCATCACACTTGACAAATCCGTAGTTCTTAAAAGCCCCCTTAAATGCTCCATTTTTATCAGGGAGTTTCTCAGAGCCCACTCCCTGATGGTCACCGCGCTCTCATTCCCCACTCCTTGTTTGTCTGGATTTTATGTGTTTTTCCAACACACACACACACACACAGACACACACACACATACAGAGACACACACACACAGACACACACACACATACAGAGACACACACACAAACACAAGCACACAGACACATGTACACACACACAGACACACACACACATACAGATACACACACATACAGATACACACACACAAACACAAGCACACAGACACATGTACACACACACAGACACACACACACAGAGACACACACACACATACAGATACACACATACAGATACACACACACACAAACACAAGCACACAGACACATGCACACACACACAGACACACATACAGAGACACACACACAGACACACAGAGACACAAACACACAAACACGCACACACACACAGACATACACATAGACACACACACGCAGACACATACACAGACACATGCACACAGACACATGCACACACACACGCAGACACACGCACACACAAACACAAGCACACAGACACAGACACACACACACACATGCACACAGACACGCAGACACACACACAGACACACACACACACAGGCCTGTCAGTATCACTCTCAGCATTCTCGTTATGATGATCACGTGGTGACCATGTGGTGACCATGGGAAAAGTGTGCCATCTGCACCCCTGGGCATTCCCACTGCCTTAAGCCTCTCGCCGCTCCCAAGAAACCCATAAAAATAAAAAATTAAATAAATGAAGCCACCCCAGGGCGGAGGCTGGAGCATCTTCAGTCGTAAGGTCGCTCCGGAAAAGAGGAGCTCATCTCCAGCCATGTCTCACGAGCAGGGGTTTGAGCTGGTGCAGAGAAAGGGTAGGGTTCCCCTGCAGAGAGGGAGGACTTTTCCCCGGGATTGAGCCTGGCGGGAGGAGGCCTTGAAGGGCATGTGGTGGGGGGCAGCAGAGAGTCCCGGCCAGCCCCGGTGATGATGGACTGGGCAAGACTGGGCAGAGAGGGAGGGGGAAGCAGGGGAGGGGAAGCAAGATTGCGCTGGAGACGGAAAATTATAGACCCTTTTGGAATATGAATCCCCACAGCTGTGTGAAGGAGGCCTGCCGATGGAAACTTGTCGGGAAGACGTTCCAGGACAAGTTCTATTAGAAATGAGACAGTGGACTGGAAACACCGGGTCATGGGCTCCGGTGCTCTGTCAGGACTCCAGCCCTGGCTGCCCCCCGTGGCACAATCTACAGGATATTACACCGGACTGGAAGGAGCGGCCACACACGCCACCATCACTCAGGACAGCTACCTTCTTAAACACAAACATGCAGATGAAGTATTTCCCGGCCCAGCCAGCCATGGGCCCGGCCTGGTACCGAACGCACCACCCTGGAAGTTGATGGGCATTTGGGGGTGGGATGCAGCTACCCTCCCGGTCCGTGCAAGCCAGGGCAGCCCAACGACATCCACTTTAAAAGGGAAAGAAATCCAACTGGAAACCAATTTTCCTCGAACAGCTGTTCATCGATGTTTAATTTCTGCCTGGAAGTCCACTTTTCAGAGACTATGTAATCAGGGGGCTCGGCAGTCATACATAAATAACACACGCCCGTCTCCTCCAGTCTCTCCGCCAGTGCTCAGGGTGATCACTAAGATATTTCACAGGGCTACCTGAGTGCGCCTCGACTTTAGGGGGTTCGTCAGGAGGGCGAGGAGGTATTCTTCCCCCAAATGACACCAAGCGGGGCCCTCAGCTTGCCACACTCATCTTGGGCCGCCCGGGAAATCTCAGTGCTGTTCTCTGAATTCCTCATTCATTTCCGGGCTGGCCCATCTGACGTCCATGGCATTAGCATTAAATCACAGCCCGGACACTAAATCACGCCCTCCGAGGGAGCGGAGCCCACGTGACTGCGATGGAATAGCTTCCCGAGGTTCCCAGGGCAGGTGCGCACGGCCAGTGTCTACAGGACAGAGGGCAGTTAATAAAAGATGCAGGTGACACCCACCCTGCCAAGGGGTTTGAGGCCAGCTCGGAGCATGGGGGAAGGGGGAGGGATAGGGGTCTGTTGGTGTTGGAGGGTTATTAAAATATACTCATGGTCATAGTTATTTCCTCCTGCACACCAACTCCATCTTTACCTTAGAGAGATACCTGCTGACTTGGAAGAACAGGCAGGTGGAGCTGACATGACAGCCAGGGGAGGGAGCTGAGAAGGGTGGGGCAGGGGAGAAAAGATGGTTTCAACAGCAGGTTGGAGGTCAAGAGTGTTCGGCAGAGGAGGTGACCCTGGCTCCTCAGGTGAGAGGGCTCAGGAAGGTTCTAGAAAATTGGATGTGGCAACAGAAAGTAGAAAGGTAACCTAGACAGTGAGATAAGAGGCAATTGGCTTACTCCTTACCTATTTCACAGGTTGCCTTAGGACTGACCTGGGGTCCACGATGCTCAGAGCAGGTGCAGGTCCGCACATGAGTGGGAGTGAGCGTGTGCGTGCGTGAATCCCTTGGGGGGCAGCCTGACTCTCCGCAGCCATCTCCCCGGGTAGAGCTGTCCCTGCTCAGAAACCACGCTGACCCTTGCCCTCTGGCTTTCAGAGGCGGCATCGGGACAGGACCCAGGTGGTGATCACCGGTGTCTGCCATCCCTGGATCCTGTTCATATCCTGCATAAGCCCCGTGGATGCTCCTCAGAGTTATTACCAGGTTGTAAATCTGGGACTATAACATTTATAAAGGCCAGGGAACTGCTAAAACCCAAATGCGGTTTCAGAAAAGGACACCGATGGAAAACTGTTGGAAAGGGCCTTGTTTTCTGTAAGTCCTCCTGGGGGGGAGGGGGCAGGATCCCACAGCCCAAAGGGGGCAGGGTCATGAAGTTTCCGCCTGGTGACCAGGAGAAAACGGTGCATTTTTTGAAATTCAATTAGCACCTGCAGGGCTTTGCAGGGCGACCCCCCCACCACCACCACCAAAGAGATATGTCCGTGTTCCAACCCCCAGAATTTATGTGGAAACAGCCCTTATTTGGGAAAAGGAGTTATTCCCCAAGTCCTTCTTGCTGAGCCCCTAGGAACCTCTAACCTGCTTTCTATCACTGTGGATTTACTTATTCTGGATATTTCGTATAAATACGACCCTATAACCTTTTATGTTTGGCTTCTTTCACTTGGAATAATGTTTTTAAGATCCATTCATGGTGCCCTGGCCGGTTGGCTCAGCGGTAGAGCGTCGGCCTAGCGTGCGGAGGACCCGGGTTCGATTCCCGGCCAGGGCACACAGGAGAAGCGCCCATTTGCTTCTCCACCCCTCCGCCGCGCTTTCCTCTCTGTCTCTCTCTTCCCCTCCCGCAGCCGAGGCTCCATTGGAGCAAAGATGGCCCGGGCGCTGGGGATGGCTCTGTGGCCTCTGCCTCAGGCGCTAGAGTGGCTCTGGTCGCAACATGGCGACGCCCAGGATGGGCAGATTATCGCCCCCTGGTGGGCAGAGCGTCGCCCCGTGGTGGGCATGCCGGGTGGATCCCGGTCGGGCGCATGCGGGAGTCTGTCTGACTATCTCTCCCCGTTTCCAGCTTCAGAAAAAAAAAAAAAAAAAAAAAAAAAGATCCATTCATGGTGTAGTGTGTGCCCAAATGCCATTCCTTTTTATGGCTGAGTAATATTCCATCCATTGGAGAGAGCTCGTTTTGTTCACCCATTGTCTGTGGTTGAAGGATATTTGGGTCGTTTCTACTTTGGAGCTGTTGTGCCACTATGTGGCTATTTGGAAGCATGTGGCCATGAACATGTGTGCATGTTTATCTGTTTTAACCCTGTTTTTGATTCTTCAAGGTCAGTACCTGGGAGCGGAATTGCTGGATTATATGGGAATTCTAGGTTTAGCTGGTTGAGAACTTCAATTTGTTGTTCCATTTATTTTTTTTTTTTTCTTTTTAAAAGAGACAGAGTCAGAGAGAGGGATAGACAGGGACAGACAGACAGGAACGGAGAGATGAGAAGCATCAATCATTAATTTTTCGTTGCGCATTGCGACACCTTAGTTGTTCATTGATTGCTTTTTCATATGTGCCTTGACTGCGGGCCTCCAGCAGACCGAGTAACCCCTTGCTCAAGCCAGTGACCTTGGGTCCAAGCTGGTGAGCTTTTGCTCAAACCAGATGAGCCCACGCTCAAGCTGGTGACTTCGGGGTCTCAAACCTGGGTTCCGCATCCCAGTCCAACACTCTATCCACTGCGCCACTGCCTGGTCAGGCTGTTGTTCCATTTATTGATGCATTCATTGGTTGATTCTCCTAGGTGCCCTGACTGGGAATCGAACCTGTAACCTTGTTATATCAGGATGATGCTCTAACTAACTGAGCTACCCAACCAAGGCTTGTTCTGGTTCTGTAGACACAACATTTGCTTGGTCAAATGACAGCAGCACAAGAAAAGTAAAAAGCTAATTATAAATTCAATTGTTTCTCTTCCTTCCTTCCTCCTGTCCACCCTTGCAGGTAGATGCCCATCACTTCTGGTCCTTCTCCCAGGGCTCTTCCTTCCATCCCCTTTTGAGTGCACACAATTTGAATGCCTCTCAGTGCCAGCCTGACTTTGACTGAGATGTTTCTGGCAGGGACCCTACCACGTGACCCAGCAGATGAATGATGTTGATGACAGGTGCGGGATGGAGCATTTGGTGGGCCACCACATCCTTGCCTCGTCTGCACACAGGCCATGTGGTCAGGCCTGCGGTCTTGGGGTTGTCAGGACCAGCTTGGCCATAGGGCCTGCACTACCACATTCCCCCTCTCCAAAAAGACACATCAAAGCAACTTCTCCCATCTTTGTTCTGGCAATTGGGAGCCCACTCAAGTCACCCAAGGACCACATTAACTGATTCGCAATCCTGCTCCCCAGACAGCAGCCAGGAGGGTCCACGGGACAATGGTTCAGAGCTGAGGTGGCCAAGGGCCATGTCCCCCCTGAAAAGAAGGGGTCCATGGGACGACCAGTACCAAGAAGCCATCTGGCCTCCTGTTGTTTTAAATAATAAATAACTTGTGTCTAGACATCTTCAAATGGGCTCTCAGTAAACCCAGGCCTATCAGTGATCGTATTGCTAAAGATATCAGCTCATTTTACCCTCCTTTTAGATTTCTAGCCCACTGACCTACGAAAAGGCTCTAACAGCAAATCCTAAAATATGAACCAGAGGGCACTCCTTGATATGTCGTCAGTGCGTGAATTGTGACTCCTCACTAAGTTTCAGACAGGTTTTCTGATGGCTGTCCTTTTCCCAGGGGCACTAGGTGGGGAGCCTTCCTACCCCACAGGTGGGCTGGGGTCTGGCAGGGAAGCCAGTGGGAGCCTTTGTGGGCTCAGGGTGCTTCCAATGTCCACTGCAGCCCGCTGCCAAACATGCCCATGTCCCTTCCCCCAGCCATCACCAGGAAACCTATAGCTCTGAGGGCCCGGTGCCCAGTCCAGCACTGGGCTGCCCATGGCTGATAATGGTGAGTGATGGTGGCCACGTACCACAGTGACCACTGCCACGGCTGGTGGTGGTGTCTGGCCATCAGGCAGGAAGCCCACACGGAGGGGAGACTGACACACGGAAGGGAGACTGACAACTTCGGACTCCGCGGCCAGCAGCTGGAACCCACCCAGGCTGCAGGCTGTGGGCTGCGGGCCGGGCCTGTGCAAGCCTCCCCACCCCAACCTGCCCCTCACGGGGTCTGGCATGCTCCCCTGGCAGCCACATGCCGTGATAGCCACAGAGAGGACCAGGAGAAAGCCGCCTCACATTGGAGTGTGGGCGGCAGAGGCCGGGACTGGGGAATGTAGGGCAGATGTCCTAAAACTGCTTTTGTCCCTGTCCCCAGCTCGCAACGCTCGCCCCGGGGAAGATGAAATGAAGAGGAGGCTATTGATCTTTGAAGCATGATCTAATTTGAAAAAACCCTCTCCAGATGCCATATTCACTTGCGGGTAGCAATAGCTGCACTGTGATCCGGGCCGCCAGCAACTTTTCTAGGACGTCAGATAGTTTCAAAGCCTCAGGAGAGATGTCCTCCTTTCCCAAGGGACACAGGGACTGGCAGCATGGGCTGCTTGTGACGGTCACCCACCAGCCATTGTGGGGCCGGTCCCTAGAGCCACTCACCACCTCTGATCCTTCTCCTCGGTTGCGTTCAGGCTTGGGGGATGGTGCAGCCAGTGCATTCCACGCCATTGGCGCTGGCTGGTTCTTTGGTCCTATGGCCGGAGCTCTGCTAGCCCTGCCTCTTCCGCTGTGTGAAACCACACTCCCCTCCTGGACAGAGGTAACGGAACCGCAATAAATCACTACCATCTTACAAGCAAATTATCTCCATAGAAAGTCATGTTCTGGCCAGACCAGGCGGTGGCACAGTAGATAGAGCATCAGACTGGGATGTGGAGGACCCAGGCTCGAAACTCTGAGATTGCCGGCTTGAGCACAGGCTCACCAGCTTGAGTGTGGGGTTGCTGGCTTGGGCAAGCTTAAACAAGGGGTCACTGGCTCAGTTGTAGCCCCCCGGTCAAGGCACATATGAGAAAGCAATCAATGAACAACTAAGGAGCTGCAAGAAAGAATTGATGCTTCTCATTTCTCTCCCTTCCTGTCTGTCTTCCCCCATCTGCCCCCTCTCTGTCTCTCTCTGTTTTTCTCTGTCTCTGTTGAAAATCGTGTTCTGCCCCACTCTACTCATGCAGGTATAACGCATAGGCTACTTTTAGAAATTGCAAACTCATTAATATCATTGTTCCCTCCTAAGTCTGCTAACAACTCTGGATGACCAGGTCACAAATGTTTTATAATCAGCAATTCTTATCAAGACCACAGGTATCCTTTGGTCAGCTCACGGGTGGTCTATGGGAGAGAGCTTGACTAACAAGAGGAATAATGTTGCATCCGTCATGTGAGTTACCGGTTCCTCATCAAGCGTTCTGTTGAGCTTGGCTTGCAAATAAGCCACCCAAGATGTGGGAGGGAAGAGAGTAAACTGGGCAGAAGGAACGTCGTATAAGAAAGGAACCATACTATATTTTCTTGGATTAAATTAGTTTAATTATATTAACAAACTGTAAACTTTGTGGATCCACAGAGGGTGGGTTTTTTCCCCTTCATGTCAAGAGTGTTAATATTTCCATGGGGGTTTACTTCTATAGTTTTCACTAATTTTCAGGCATCCTGAAATTTAATGCATACAACCAGCAATATATGTTCATCTGAGGCACCAAAACCCAATCACACAGTAACGTCTGTGGGTTGTATCTCCAGATGGCATGGCGGGTCCACGGAATTCTCTTCCTCTCTCTGACCACAGCCCACTCCCTAGCCATGAGCGTCTCTGGCTTGGATGTCACCCTAGGTGGAAGCTCCCCTCTCCTTTCTTGTTTCCCTCCAACACACCCCCAACAGGGAGGGCAGCTGAGACAGTTACAGACCCCGAGTTCACATGCGCATGACATAGTAGATGTTAATCTAGTTTCTACCTGTGTTCAGTTGCTTGTCTTCCATTGGACCTGACCACCTCAGTCACACACTCTGTTGTATTTCTCTGAGTGGCACTGATGCATGGTCTGTCTCCCCAAACTGAGTGAATTAAGAAGAATTTCTCTGAAAATCTCCCAAGTTAGTGAAGAATGAAGACACACGAATCAGTGTTCATCCAAGGTAGCCTACGGTCAGTGATAGATATACAACAAAAATCCTATGATGTATATTCAAGAAAGAGGGATAAACGTAGGACTGTGTCACCACCATGCAACTTCTAACTCTGCGTCAACATGCAAACTGAAGAGCTATGAATTCAAACCTCCCTTCAGGTCAGGGACAAAGCACTAAGAGGACAGAGGGAATGACAGACACACCCATGATAAGAATTCATTTATCGACTTCCTTGAGGTCAAATTGTTTAATCATTCTAAGGTTTTCACAAAATTAGAAAGTGCTCGTTGTAGTTTAGGGCTGTAGCAAAGAGCTTGTGACCTCACCCGTGTCTACAACAGATGTGTGAGTCAGGTGTAATCACATTCTGTTTGCACACATGGAATAGGAAAGGGTTCAAGTGGGGTGAACACAGTACAAGTGCTGCTGCCCAGCCTGACCAGGCGGTGGCGCAGTGGATAGAACATCAGACTGGGATGCAGAGGACCCAGGTTCGAGACTCTGAGGTTGCCAGCTTGAGCGTGGGCTCATCTGGTTTGAGCAAGGCTCACCAGCTTGAGCCCAAGGTCACTGGCTCGAGCAAGGGATCACTCAGTCTGCTGTAACCCCCAGGTCAAGGCACATATGAGAAATTAATCAATGAACAACTAAGGTGCCACAATGGAGAATTGATGCTTCTCATCTCTTTCGCTTCCTGTCTGTCTATCTCTATCTGTCCTTCTCTTTGTCTCTGTCACAAAATAATAATAATAATAATAATGGCTCAATTAGCTTGGCCTGTGGTGATGCAGTGGGTAAAGCATCCACCTGGAATGCTGAGGTCACCGGTTCGAAACCCTGGGCTTGCCTAGTCAAGGCACATATGGGATCGATGCTTCCTGCTCCTCCCTCTTTCTCTCTCCCTCTCTTTCTCTCTGTCACTTTCTCTCTCTCTCTCTCCTTTATGAAATGAATAAATAAAATCTTAAAAAAAAAACAAGTTCTGCTGCCCAAATGTGAACTCTAGCATCTGACTCGAGGGATCACCTCATCCATCATTGGCCCTAAAAAGCTTATTGTGAGATCAAAGCAGAAGAATGCAAGAGAACTGTTGAGTCAGAGTATAACACCACCCACCCACCCACCCACCCACCTACTGAGACATCTTTTCATCCTCGAGACTTTCCCACCTCCTGCTTCCAAAGATCTGAGACGCTCAGGCTTTCCTAACTTCAAGTAGAACCCTGTAATTACAAACTTCTGCCTACATCATGATTAGAAGACAGTGCCCAAACATTAAATTACCTGTAGGGAGGAATGTCACTCCCAGTGGATTGTCCCACCCTCTGCTGCATGCCTTTGTGGACAGCAAAGAAATCCAAGAAAAACTTCATGGGAGGAGAGAGACGAGCCGGCAGTGGGCCACAGATTGGTCCAAAGTCATCGCAAGACAGAGAAAATGTGTGACATGTGCAAGATTAGAAGAAAGATCAAACACTCCAGAAAAGGACCTGCACCTGTTTCTGAAAGGCATGGCTTCAGCGGGAAGAAGAGCTTCACAAAGGAATGGCAAGGCAGACTCTGGGTCGGGGATGGAGAAGGGAAAATAAACGAAATGGGTCAACGTGTGGCCCTGTGAGAATCTCTTCGCTCCACTGACGAACACTCCCCTAAAACAACAGACACAATGCCAAGGGAAGCTACAGCACAACATGCCAACCAGAGCTGGGAATCTGCAGGACACCCGTGAGTCAGAATGCACCATGTGGCAGCAGTCACAGTTCTGAGCCAACCGTGAGTGATGTCAAACCTGTGGATGGAAGTTTCATGAGTAACAGGATAATGACATGGTCTCCAAGAATCTCCCACTTAGACACTTACTAATTACAGAAAGCGAAAACAGGACCTTTAGAGTAACTCTGCTGTAAAAACCGTAATGTCACTGTGGAAAAGTCACATAGACCACAAAAAAGGAGGTGATCCATGTCAAGACCACCAGAAACAGGGCAAATCGACACCCTGTGCCTCCTGATATATTATTAAAAACACATCATTTTGTGATATTAAGAAACAAAAATACGTAGTCAGAATCAAATCAGGAGGAACATCAGGCAAATCCAAATCAAGGTATAATACAATCTATCTATAAATAAATAACTTGCATACATTAAAAAGATCAAGGTCATTGAAGACAAGAGGAAAACTAATGAACCATTCCAGAGTAAAAGAGGCTAAGAGCCATGATAACTTAATGCAACTTTTAATCCCATATTTTTTCCCCTATAAGGGACATTATTAGAAAATAAATGGTGGTTTGAATAAGATCTGCAGGTTAGCTAATATTTAGTGTAATAATACCAATGCTAAGTTTCTTGATTTTTATATTCGGACCAGGGTTTTGTAAAAGAGAATATCATTGCTTTTAGTATGTGACCTTTGAAGTATTTTAAGGTAAAATGGAGTGACTTCTGCAATTTCTTAAATGGTTCAGAAAAAAAAATAGATATATACAGAGAGATAGAGACAAGAAAAAACAAGTGGTACAGAATGTTAACATCTGGGGAGTCTAGGCGAACAGGATACAGGTGGTCTTTGAATCATTGATGTAACTTTTGTGCAAGCCTAAAAGTATGTCAAAATACAAAGTAAATTACATATATATATATATATATATTAGAATTTGTTACCTCTCTGATAAAAGAGTCCAGCCCAGTGAATTCCCAGTGATATTCTTTTAAAATAAGTTTTCTATTAAAATAAAATATTTGAGATCATTTCAAAAGCAGGCACAAACACACTCTAAATAAAACATACTATTTTTACATAAAATCGCACCTAGTAAGAACTCGTTTCCTCACCGCCGTGTTTTCGACCGACACCCAGGTCCCCTCTGCTCTGCATCTGCTCTTCCTTGGGTTGTCCACTTCTTCGGTCCATTTCCCTAGCAAACAAGAGTTTTATCTGTTTGTTTGTCTTACGGTTTTCTACAATTATTTCTAACGACATTAATGCCAATCAAATGTTTGCCAGTTCGGATTCAGATCAGTCCTATCTTTTCATTAAGTACCATCTGTAAACTTCACAAATTTGTTGTTTTACTTCCTTCTATTGCAAGGGTCAGGAAACTTTTTGGCTGAGAGAGCCATGAGCACCACATATTTTAAAATGTAATTCCATGAGAGCCATACAATGACCCATGTACCTTATGCATTATCCAATAAAAATTTGATGTTGTCCCGGAGGACAGCTGTGATTGGCTCCAGCCACCCACAACCATGAACATGAGTGGTAGGAAATAAATGGATTGTAATACATGAGAATGTTTTATATTTTTAACATTATTATTTTTTTATTAAAGATTTGTCTGCAAGCTAGATGCAGCCATCAAAAGAGCCACATCTGGCTCGCGAGCCATAGGTTTCCGACACTTGTTCTATTGGGTCATTAATTAAGAGATAAATTAAAGCTGGTCCAAATGGCAAAATGCAGAGATAGACCAGGATACAAGATTGTTCATGGTTGACCCGTGCCTACAGCATCTCTTGACTTACATTCAGGTCTGCAAGGCATGGTAAGGACACTCATGCCACATCCTGAGTTCAATGGGGAGAAGGCAAACGCTGTCCAAACGATTCTTAATTACTGTTTTTACAAAAATAAAGAAAGAAAAAAATAAAACAGGTCTTGATGTTTCTCATGTTTTAAACTGCAGTGCACTATGCAAACATTGGCTTTACCATCCCCTGCCCCCCTGCTCTCTACATAATTTGTAACCCTAAAAGAAATTTTAACATTTGACAATGAATGATACAGGTCACAAAGCCACCCTAATTATCAAGACGGTGTTGCCTGGTTCCAGCCTGCCCAGTCATTTCAAGTCCCCACAGTCTCGCAAGTGAGGACAGCCCCTTGGGTCCCATGTCAGCCTACGGCACAGACCAGGAGGGACTTGCCCTGGCAGACTCAGCAGAGGCACCGTCTACAAGACAGCGTGGTCTTGGCACAGGGATAACGAGTGTGCCTGAACAGAACTGACCACCTAGACAGGGAAATCTGATCTTGCCTATCTACCAAGAAAGGAAGACTTACTCCAGATAGAAAAAGTGATGAGATTTGAAAAGTAAAACTTAAACTTTCAGGGGAAAATAAAAACAGTATAAAAGTAATTATTATGTGATGGTAGACAATGTCTTCATAAAGCCATAAGGGGGTGGGGAATGGATATATTAGACTTAACTAAAATTAAGAAGTTGTATTCATCAAAAATCACAATAAGGAAGGTGAAAAGGTTGGAAGAATTATTATGCAGTAGATATAACTAATAAAGTCTCTTTATTCAGAATAAATAAAGAACTTCTATAAAACAGTTAGGGAAAAAAATAGTTCTCAAGCTAAAATTAAACAAAAGACACTAGCAGACAGTTCCCAGAGAAAGAAAATGAATGGCAATAAATACATGAAATGTTTAGCTTTATCAGAAATACACATTAATACCACATGATCCGGAGTGGCAAACATGGTAAGATCTAACAGTAGCTGACAAGCAGTTAGAGCGGTGTTTCCCAACGTGGGGCCCACACCCCACAGGGGGGCAATTCGATAGTTAAGGGGGGCAATTTGAAAATGGACTCGACACAACTTTAACTCTTTCGCCCCGGGCCATTTAAATGCAATGCTAGATATCGGTGCCAAATTTAACAAAAAATGCAATTCTTAAATAATTGCGGTAAATAATTATTAAGTATAATTTCGTTTGACGAGACCAAAATATCAACTGGGTGATTGGCGTCGTCAAGTAAACTTCGTCCTGGGTTCACCGCGGAGCGTGCCGTCTGCCGCGGGGAACCCCGGACGTTTTAAAAACTCGCTAAATAATGCAGTTATTCTCACCTAATTGGCCCATCGCAACTTCTGTAGTGTTTCACATCATTCAATTGGTGTTAATTTGAAATAAGTGTCAGTCAAAACTGTTGTAAAAGCTCATTGATTTAATAAATATACATATATATATATATTGTATAGATATAATTGGTAAGTATTTGATTTTATTTTTATCAATATTAAACTCTTTATTAAGTACTTCTTGCATCGGGGCTAGAAAGCAATAATATTTTATAAATATTATTGGGGCTATAATAGTGCATGCACGACAATTTTAATTTTAGAAGCATAACTTTCCAGAAAATTTTGTCAAGTGGAAAAAATATAGATACCTTTTGATTTGCGGTGGTAGTGTAGTAAATGTGTTATATACATTTAAATGAATATAAAATTTTAGTATACGTTTACTCTATCTCACATTGAATATATTTTAACACATATTTTAATATTAGTTTTTAATTGATCTTATTTTTATTATAGCCCATAGTAAAATGAGTGGTGCAAGCAAGAAAAAAACTCGTCAATATTTGGAGGAATATTTAAAATTTGGGTTCATACCCGCTGTTCACGATGAGCGGATTCCTTTTTGTCTTTTATGCCAGCAATGCTTGACCAACAAATTAATGAAACGAGGTCGTCTTGTGGCGCATTTGAAGGCGAAACATAGTGCTCATATTAATTCAGATTTGAGTTACTTTAAAACTTTAAAGAAAAATTTTGAAAAAAGAACAACATTAAAGTCTCTATTTACTGCTCATACTTCAACTAATAATTGTGTTCTTGAGGCTAGTTATCAAATTTCTTTATTCATCACTAAAACTGGAGAAAATCACACTATAGGAGAGAATTTAATAAAACCGTCAATATCAGCATTTCTTAAAACGGTTCTTGAAAAAGATGACAAAGATGTAAAAGCTATGCCACTCAGTAACAATTCTTTTAGCAGAAGAATAGACAAAATGAGTGAGGATATTGAAAAACAACTTATTGAAAAGCTGAAAACAAGAAAATTCTCCTTGGAAATGGATGAATCAACTTTGAGAGACAGTGAGGCAGTATTGATAACTTACGTAAGATATATTGATAAAGGACATTTTGCTGAAGAAATGTTGTGTAAAAGATTAGAAAGCACCACTACCTCCAAATATATATATATATATATATATATATATATATATATATATATATATATATATATACATATATATATATGTATATATATATATATATATAAAGCTAAAAAACTACTTAGATGTCAATGATATACCAATGAAAAATATAACATCTTGTGCTGCAGATAGTGCTCCCAATAGGATGGGCAAGAAAAATGGCTGCTTAAAATTGATGAAAGATGCGAATCCAGAAATGATTCTTGTGCATTGTGTTATTCATAGGGAAAACTTGGTAGCTAAAAACATCTTGCCTGTTCTGAATGAAGTATTACACACAGTAATAAAGTGTGTTAATGCTATTAAAGCTAGTGCCAAATGTGAGCATCTTTTCAAGCTATTTTGTGAAGAACAAAATGAAGACCATGTGAGACTTTTACTTCATACTGAAGTAAGATGGCTATCTAAAGGAAACTGTTTGAAAAGATTTATGGAACTGTTTGATACTCTTAGTGATTTTTTAAGCGACAAACCTGAAATGAAGTATCTGTTAACAATAGATGGTAAAGCATTTGTGAGTTATTTAGCAGATATCTTTGAAAAACTAAATATATTAAATAAGCAACTTCAAGGAACAAATAAAACTCTTGTCGATGCAAAAGCAAAGATATTTGGTTTCATTACCAATATTGAGTTATGTCAGAAACATATTAACAACAAAAACTTTAAACAGTTTCATTGGCTCCAAAAATGTGAAGTAACTGATACCGCTTTACTTATTATTGTCAATCATTTGAATATTCTATTGGCTGATTTAAAAGAAAGATTTTCTAATTTAAAACAAATTGATTTCCCAACATGGATGATGCAGCCAATGTTAGTGGATTTGTCTGATATATCAAATATGCAGTATCAAGAAGAACTCGCAGAATTGCAAAATGATGAGTCAGTTAAAGCTTTATTTAATATCAAAGGAGTGATGGCATGGCTTTGTGAGGAAACAGAAATCAAATACCCAAATTCAACCAAATGTGCAAGAAAACTATTGCTACCGTTTCCATCTTCATTTTTAGCTGAATGTGGATTTAGTGCTGTAAATGATTTACTGGTAAAAAAAAGAAATCGGCTGGATATAACACAACGTGGAGACTTGAGACTAAAGCTAACCAAATTGGAACCTAATATAAAATCTCTGTGCAGCAAGCATCAAGCGCAAGAATCACACTAAATTAAAATAATAAATTAATATAGAAAAATCTGTATTAAAATTATTTGGAATTTAAATTTCTGTTTTTCATTATATGTTTTGAAATTTTACTTACTGTGTTTTGTTAACAATTTCATAGTGATTTCTTCCTAGAACCTATCATTTATGTTTATTAAGTGAACAAATCAATTTTTAATGTTAACAATTATGTATGTTACATAGGGAGGGACATAAAAATTTTAGAAAGGTTAAGGTGGGGCATGGCACAAAAAAGGTTGGGGAACACTGAGTTAGAGCAATGAAAACTCTTATGCACTGTCGATGATAGTGTAAATGCATAGAACTTAGGAGAAAACTGGCATTACTTAGAACACCCTGCTATTTGCTGATTTCACAACCTGGCAATTGGACTTGACGTTGTAGACCCTACTAGAGAATGTCACCCAAATGCACACCAGGGGACAGAGGGTGAAGGGGAAGAAAAGACGAGTAGGATCTTCAGAACACAGCCATGCAGGACTTAGGGACTAACTGAATGAGGGCGGAAAGGGAAGGGGGGTGGGAGAATGGCAGACGAGTCCCAAAATACGTAGAGTTTCTGTCGTGAGTTACAGGGTTAAAGCTTTGAAGGATATACGGGGGAAGAGTCGGTTTGGAGAGGAAAGATTAAGAACTGAGTGTGGATGTGAAGCGTGACACAGAGACAGTAATACATTGGTGTGTCGTTCTTCTGTTTATACCTTCTTACTCAGGGATCAGAGTCCTTGGGTCATCCTATGTCAAAAATAAAAATCGCACACACACACATAACTCTGCCTCCCTGAGAATAGTGCTGACAATTGGGAAGAACTCAGAGTGACGTCGGTCATCAGGAACAGTCACTCCTCTGCCACCTCAGGACCAGTAGGGAGCTCCTCATCCTCCTGCCACCCCAGAGCAGCTCTATCTGTGACCCCTCCCTTTGGGAACTGAAGGCTGCGCTCCACATAATCTAAAACCCTCTATCGGGTGAAAGGTCTGGATGTGTTTAGAGCCCAACGGATCCGGGCATCTCGTGCGACCGCCTCCCTGGTGCCTGTTCATCTGCTGAGAACATATCTAATTGATTTGTCAGAGCACTGTGTCACACGGAGATGCCTGGCTTCACATCTCGAGGTCCTTCACTCATGATCACATCCGTGTGACTGTCACTAATGAGTCGGATGGTTCTTTCAGTCCATGCCTCACTTTTTGGCCACCTGAAGGTGAGTCTGACGTTCTGTTTTGATTGGTCCATCATGCAAATCATGGCGTCCTTACCCCTGCACCGCAATTATGCACCAGGATGTCGGGGTGGGTTGGGATTCTGCCAAAAATCATGGCTGGTTCTTTGAGCAAAACTCCCACACATTTCCTGGAACTACCAAGTAATCATTCTTGTGCAGAAAGCGGTTCAAGACTCCCTCCACCCCGAACGAGCTTCTCGCTGAATGCAATGATTTGACTCGCATGTGGAAATTTGACTTCCTCAGACTACAGTCTGGAATCCACTGTGGTGAACATTCTGAGTGAAACCCTTTTGCAGATGACACAGCAGCCTCCCTCCCTCAAGTCAGATCATTCCTCTGCAGCCATTCAAACTCAGCCCCCACCCCGGTCAGCATCCCTGCTCCCAACTCCTCCTGCCTCTGAGCAGGACCTGGACACCACACAGCACCATCCCCTATACCGGCTTTAACTGTCCCATAGAGTCCCCAGCAGGACTGAAACCCACGGGCTGGAATGCTAAAATCAAGCTGAGGGACTGCTGCTCACAGAGAAGGACCCTCAGATTGGAGTGCCGGATGCTCTTGCAGACACTCTGCAGCATGAGACATGGGGAAGGCGTAGAATGGGTGTGCTCACACAGTCCTGAAATGCACGACGTCCCTCGCGGGGCTGGGCCCAGGTGTGGGGTGATGCACTTGGCCTCACACTGTCGTCTGCAGCATGAGTGACAATGAAGACTGTGGTCCTTCGAATCAGGGCGACTGCAGCCCCCCCAGATGGGCTCTGACATTGTGAGCCACACGGCCTTCACACCTCATTGTATTTTCCTAGAGCATAGCTGCCTCATCTGTCCTGCACAGTGACAGGGTCTCTCACAGGGAGGGTTCTACAAGCTCCACATGAAATAAAGGTATTGGGAGTGTGTGCAGCACAGTGTTTGCTGCATAGAAAAGGGCCCCCAATGCTGTCTTTCACCGTTCAAGTCAGATCGTCCCACGACCGCCAGGGTCCTTCTGCTCTGTCACTGGTGTTCATTGTTATAATGCTTGTTTGTCCCAAGGTGCAGCACCTCAGACAGATCTTACTGATTCCTGCCTAGCTCGGGCCATCGGGAAGTTTCCTCCCTGGTGGGCTAGGTCCACAAATTGGAGCAACACACTAGACACTAAGGACATGGGGTGGACAGACTGCCAAGGCCCTGATGCCATGGAACTTTGTTCAGTTAAGGACACGTCCCTCATGTCTAGGACGAGGAGGAAAAACCTTTCTCAAATGGCATCACCCACCTCAGAGAGCGTACAGGTGGATCCACACATCCTGGGGAAAATACGGGGGCCACTGGCTGAAATGCACACCCCAGTTCTGTGGTCAAGGGGTGGGTGTCTGATTAGAGAGGCATGTCCAAAGCCCGTGAGCACTCCAGAGGTCAGTGCGGAATTCTTCAGGGAGCCTACAGGAGGTGTGAGCTCTCTGGGCCTGCAGGAAAAGGGAGGGGTCTGTGCGCCTTGCACTGCATGAGTCACAGGGTCCTTCTCACAGAGCACCTGCTGCCCTCCTAGGGAACCCCAAGGAAACACCAGCACACCATGCAGTATCGTGGAAGCAGAACAGACCGAACAAGAGTATGTCTGTGCAGATGTGTGCAGTGCGTGCACACCTGTGTGTGTGTACATACATGTGTGTGCCTGTGGGAGTGTGGATATGTGCCTGTGTGTGTACAGATATGTGTGTATGTGTGTTTGTGCACAGATGTGCTTGTGTACATGTGTTTGTATACACGTGTGTGTGCACACAGGTGTGTGTGCTTGTGTGCACACATGGGTGTGTGTGTGTCACACAGAGGGGTGTGTGCATATGTGCCTGTGTGTGTGCACAGGTATGTGTGCATACCTGAGTATATGTGTGTTTGTGCACAGGTGTGCGTGCATACATGTGTTTGTGTACAGTTGTGTGCAGTTATGTGCCCGTACATGTATGTGTGTGCTTGTGCACAGGTATGTGCATACATGTGTGTGTGCGTGCATGTGTGTGTATGTGTGTGCATGGACGCCTGTGTGTTAGAGCAGTTGCCACTGTTTCCTGCCATCCCTACTCTGTTCCTTTGAACTTCATGAAGGTGCTGTAACATCTGAACTATTTGAAAACCCCTGCTCTGGACAAAGCATCTGAACAAACGTTTTTATTGGATATGTCCTTGGCCGTTCCCCGGGGGCCCAGCATAGTGTTTGACAGATTGGTCACCCAGTGAATGTGCTTGATGGAGAGGCTCTCTTCATCCACAAATGGCACACACACAGAAGAAGGTGCAGGGACAGGCCCATCGTTCTAGAGATCTGCTCTCGGGGGGATGTCACTCTAGAAGCCAGCAGGTACAGTTGAACTCCCCCACTGTCAGATCCTGACACTGTTGGCGACATGTATCCATTTCCACAGGATTTCCTATTTCAAAAATAATGAACATGGGTCAGAAAAACATAATCTGTTCTTACCTCTGAGTATCCGTCGCTTTTTCAACCGAGAGGGAGCAGACTTTACACCTAGCTTCTCATTTTCCAAATCCGTCTCATGGATCAGTTATTTATTCCACCTGGCACGTGCACTGACTCCCCCATAGCTCAATTTCCTACCTCCGCCTAACAGTTTTTTGTTGTTGTTGTTGTTTTTGCTGCTTTTTAATTAAAAGGAAAGTTTAAGATGTAATCCAACGTGTCAGGAGAAAAAGAAAGGAGAAAGCTATCCATGAGCGGGAGAAAGAAAGTCACATATTTGCAGATTTTTAATGAAGAGGATTTTAAAACACCTTCTTCTGCATGCCAAGTTAATGCTTCGGTGGATGAGTTGTAAACGCTCCTTTTCGTCCTGTAATTATACGTGAAACATTCTTTAATGTGCAATAATAATGTTCACGCTGTGCTATTTTGCAGCAAATGATTATACACAACAGCGTGGGGCAGGCGAGCTCACGGAAAGTTTTCCTCCTTCATGTTCTCTCTGCTGCCTCTCCGCTCTCCCGGCTACCCACTCGGTGGCAGGGACTCTGCTCTTCAAGCCAGGCTTTCTTCTTGGAATAGAAGCTCTGGAGATTTCATTTCTTCAGGAAAGACTCTGAGGCAAGACTGCTGACTGGCTGAAACCGCTCTCCTACAAAGCCAAGTCGATAATGGGCTTGCCTCCCAACAGAACAAATTAATAAGCCCACACGCACAACTACTGCAAGGCGGGGAATGTACCTGCTCTAATTCTCAGCATTGACAGGTCAGACATGTGCGGTGGGACACCGTGTTGTGGACACCAGACTGGAAGTGTCGATCAAAGCCGGGTCATCCAGCCCAGGGTCGGATCTCAGCCTCGTCGCCGACGGAGAGACACACGCATCATCACCAAGTCGCCGCCTTTGTTCAGATGGGTGAGCGCCACTCTCCCAGGTAGGTCAAGGTGGGCCACCTGTGTCTTGTCCAAGCCGGCCTTTCCATGATCATCTCAACCACAGTGTTGCCTTTGACATTGTTGAATCTATGACGTGATTGTCTTTGGGAAAAAAAAATAAGATGCCACATGTGTTAAGAAAAGCCCTATCCGATAAAGTTAAGATTTGGTGGGAGACATTTGAGGAAATCATCTTTATCATTCTGATGAGTTAACTCCTACATCAATTTGAAGAGCCATGAAAGGAAGGTGTTCCAGATACAGTCATGGATTCAGCAGAAGTGAGCATGCCTGACGTTCAGGATCCCTATTGCTTGTTTGGAAAGCTGTCTGGGCTTCTTCAGTGAACATTTAGCTTACTCGTGGCTGCTCTCAACAAACCTGCTCCTTTATGGTTCACAATACCATGACTGTAGGGGTTCATGTCAAGACAGTTCTTCATTTTCCTGTTAGGAGCTAAGAGAGCAGTGTTCTTTGGTCATAAGCACGCACAGTGTGAGCTCAGCACACCCTAAACGGATTATTGGGAAAAGCACACACTTGAACATAGTGCAACAGGGTGGTCAGGAACACAGGTCAGAAGGCCAGTGCTGTCACACAGTTGGGGACCCTACAAAATCAGGTCCCCTTCCGTCCCACATAGGAGAGGCATACACATGTTTACGGTGCCACTCCACAGAATCTAGAAACCTCTCCTGTTTCTTGTTGGAAAAGATAGCCAGGCTTTTCCAGAAGTGTCAATAGGTTTTTAGCACCCTTGAAATATTTCACAACGGAAAATAACAGACTAATATCAAGTGAGAATCTAAGGGGGCCATAGAAATCACTGAGTCTTTCCCTTCACCTCACGGTTGACGAGCGCTATGGGTCAGAGGGTATTTTGCCCACAAGGTGGACACAAGGCCAATCTCATTGTGATATCTGCCACCCCATGAATCACCAAAACAGACTCCAGTGGCTGAGCAATGTGTCTCCTTCTCAATGACCGCTCTGGGTGCGTGCTCAGCTCACTGTGTGCTTTGCTGAAGGGCGAGAGGTGAACGCCCACTCTGAGAGTGGAGGAGTAGGTTATTTAGACCAACTCTCCCACGACAGAACTCAGGAGGGCAGACTACATACAGGCAGGAAGAAAGAGCTGGCAAAGCGGCTCCTTGGTGACTGGGGGATAGGAACTTTCCCTCCCATGGGGGTCTTCTCTCGCACGCCCCTGCGGGGAGGGGCCTAAGGCTATTCTCTCCTGTGGCTTCCCTGGGGCACTCATCACCACTGGGTGGTGGTGAAGTCCTGCCTCCCCACCAGGGCTCCTCTGCTGACACCAGCCACCATGAGGGGACAGGAGCCTTGTGACATCCTGGCAAGAGGTGGGGGAGAGCTACCCCTACTGGTGCGGGGCTCACGCCAAAAAACCCAGGGAGATGTGGCAAATGCCACTGTCACCGTCCCTTTTCAGGACCTGACATTAACATCAGACATTTCCTAAGCAGAGTGCTGCTTCTTCTGGCCTCACAAAACTGACCGTATTTCCCATGGTATTTAGTAAAACCTAATTGCTAGATTCCGAAGAGTCCTTAGAAGGGGCTCCCTGCCGTGATAGATGATCTGATGCCCAGTGGTTCTTGTCGAAGTTTCTGATCCATGAAATTTTGCGTTCTTGGGCATTTCTATGTGACGCACCTTCCACCAACAAGAACAAGGGACTTGGATAGTGACCATCTTAGCTCTTAGGATGTTGTAAAGGACAAATCAGAGAGAGGGCTTGTGAAAACATTCAGCTTATTGACTGATGCTGACAACACAATAATTTGTCACCATCTCAGACAGGTGTTTGTGCTGACTGGAAAGTCCTCATTTGGGGTATCTCCTGTAGGGGCAGTAATAAAATAGCTTGGGAGGGCTCACTTGGAAGGCCCCCCAGGGGAAGTTTTCCAGGTGGCATACTCCATCACAGGGATGGCGTCTCAGCGGGGACAGCTAGCACAGCCGGACCTGGCCCAGAGGAAAATGCGATTGGTTGTTGCAAGAACAAGCCATAGATTATATCATCAGAAATGGAATTTGTAAGCAGACCCAACATGGACCTGGCCCAAGGGGGCCCAGAGCTGGCAGAAGGCACTGAGGTCCGAACCTCAGGTGGTGAGGTCCCGAGGAGTACCAAGGGATACAGGATAGGGACACTGGGAAGGAGGCACAGTCACGTCTGGATCACTTTAGTCAATAGTACTTGTTCAGGTTACTCACCCTTCCTCACCTGCAGCATGTCTCCCTGTCCCATCAACTTTGGGCTTGGGGATATTACATGTGGTGAAGTAGGTGGTATGAGCAGCTATATTTTCCAAGATGAATCACAAGCCTTAAATTAGGTGCATTTTATGACTCTTTTGTTCCTGCACTCTGCCAGGTTTACATGAGATATGAGGTCCAGGACACTCATTCTGTCTGATCCCTGGAATAAGAGCTCTGCCCCACAGCCAGGTGTGTAGAACACGGAACCACAGATCAACTTAGCTACCGTCAGATGTGGAACTGGGGTGACAAACAAACCTTGCTTTTATAAAACACTAAGATTTGGGAGGGTTGTTCCTTATGCAGCATTGTCACAGAAAAATCTGACTGATACATCTGCATCACCATTTGTCTAAAATCACGGTTTTCACATTGTAACTCTTCACAACTGTTTACATTAAAGCTATCTTGAAAGGTACATGTGTTTCCACACATGTAATAGTAATATTTCTATTCTCTTATTGCCATCAAACCTCAAATGGTCGTAAGTCCAAGGAAGCAAGACCATTCCTGGCTTAAGAACAGCTGCACTAAACATAGTATCTAAACTTTGCTCAAGGAATGCTGATAAATGTAGTATTAATATTTCCAATTGGTCCTGCTGAAAGCTTAGTCTTCTAACAGCCTTCCAGCTTCCCAATATCCTGCAGGGAAATTAAAGAAAGGGTTAGACTGAGCAGGACTTGGGCTGAATGAAATATCTTTAAAATACTTTTTTTTTAATGTGACAATGTGCAGCTGAGAAGTTAAAACAATAATGCAATCCCAATACAAGAAAGGATTAGAGAATGAAACTCTCACACAGAGGTCTCATGGCAAGAACTTTATGATTAAAGACGTCATTTGATCCTACCCGCGTGGCTTTGAATAAAGCCCCCAGTTCAGCTTTTGAAACTAAAATCTCAAGTCCAACCTCATTTGTACTGTCAAGACGGGTAAACAAAAGAGCAGCTGTGTCTGAGGGATACGTGAATGCGGGTGCTCGTTGCGACTTGAGCGGTAAAGAGTTACGATGCTCACGCAGAAAATAATTTTCTTTTAATGATGACATAACTAGAAGAGAGTAAAGTGGTTACATTAGTTTCTAGTCTTATTTTGATATAATTTCGAATTTAACAGAAAGAATAGTTTCAGGAATTATAGAGGGAACGCCCACATATTCCTTAGCCTGATTTATGAATTTTTACTATATATATTTATGAATATATACTATATACTGTTTATAAATTTTTACTATACATATTTATATATAGAGTTAAAATATAAAAATATATGTGCATATATATATACACATCTTTTCTGTACCAACTCAGAGTAAACTGAAGGTCCTTTTTCCATCTTTCAATACTTCAGTATATAGTTCCTAAGCACAAAGACATTTTTTTACACAGTCCAGTTATCAATAATATGAAATTTACTATTGAGAGAATAGTACCATCTAATCCATAGTTCATATTCTAATTTTGAAAACCACCCCAATTGTGTCTTTTAAGGTATCACTTCTCCATTTCAGGGTCACACGTTGCATTTTGTTGTCATGACACCTTCACCTCTTTTCAGTTGGAAGAGATGTTTGGTCTTTCTTTGTCTTTCTTGACGTGGACATATTTTTTAAAGATTCCTGGCTGGTTGTCTTGTACAAAGCCCCTAGTTGGCATTTATCTGATGTTTCCTCCAGTGAAATTCAGAGTACGCGTTATTCGCAGGAAGTGTGCAGAAAGAAGGCTATGCTCACAATGAACTTGCTTCATCTCAACACCAACGGTGTCAGCGTGACCACTTACCATCTGTCCGGGTTTCGGCACCATAATGTTATCCCTAGTTTTCCTTTGTGATTTATAAGTCTTCTGTAGGGAGCTGCTTTGTGATTATGTCCCTATCCTCATTCTCATCAAACTTTCATCCAGTAGTGTTCATATCCGCTGACAATTTCCTATCTCCTTTATTTCTTCTATGTTCATAGATGACATTACACTATAAAGAAATTTCCCTCCTCTGTCATTTCCATATGTGTACATGAATGTAAGATAGTCTGCCGACATCAAAGCATAAATGTATGTGTAAATATGTATATTCATGGAGTCTTACAGAGCATTACAAATAAATTAGATTGTTTTCATCAGTGAAAGTGGCTTAGAAATTATGGGGTGGGACTAATGTGTCCCAGGCGCCCAACCAATTGAAAGGATAGATTTAAGAGAAGACTCTCAATAGCAGCCATTAAAAAGAAAAAAAAATTAGAATTGTATCAGTTTTACCCTTCGAGTTGAGGCTGCCCCTCCACTGGCTAGAATTATAAACATCCTGACAGAAAACTATTCCTGAAAACCAGAAAGACATTATTGTGTTTCCATAATCACTTTATCATGAACAAAAGAAGTTATGAAAAGAGTCACCCAAATCAATATCTTCATCATAAGACTCAAATCCGTCTTATCTCAATATATTGCACACACCATTTTGATGAAGTATTCTGGTCACCTTGACATTTATAAACAGTATCGGGCTTCACCAAGTTTCCCCAAAACATTGCTTTGGTGTTCGGGAAATGCACCCCAGTGTGGAGGGAGCCTTACGTCTCCATCAGTGGAAAAACTCAGAGTCTGCCACTCAGGTGACTTGACTGTCCTGTACAACTTGGGGACCACACCTCTTTGTCAGCTGAACTCACTGTCAGGCTGTTGTTGCTCCCTCTTTTAAAGATCAAAATTCCATGGCTTTCCAGAAGGCTATGTGTTTACTTCAAATGTCAACAACTGTTTCGAAGATGTTCTCTCACTAGGTAAGCAGGGCTGTTGTTTGTACCGTCTTTAATGTGTTCCTGTATAACAAATCATCTCTCCATCCCATCCTTAACTCATCAACTGGGAAGACAATGGAAAAGAATGAGCCCCCCTATAATCTGATGCCCTCAAGTTTCCTCACGAAAAGCTCGGAATAAAATTTAAAAGACATTGAAGGAGAGAGAAATCACTGTTGCCATCACATTTTACCTGGCAGCCTCACCTTATATATCAGCATAATAAAAAGTGCCAATACTCACCACCTCTCTAAAATAATGCATTAATAATAGATAAGGATGTAAGGGGGCACAAGAGGGTCAATGATGAAATAAGTATGAATCTATGGCCCTTAGGGCAAAGGAGTGATGGGTCCCCTCGCAAAGGACAAAGCTGGTTCCGGGGCCAATCGAGGCCTTTTCTTCTTCAATAAACATGGGAGGAAAGTAGCATGAATTTGGTTATTGTTATTATAGAATTATTTTGTAGGACCAAGAAACAGAAGCAACTGCCTAGACCAGTGGTCAGCAAACTCATTAGTCAACAGAGCCAAATATCAACAGTACAACAACTGAAATTTCTTTTGAGAGCCAAATTTTTTAAACTTAAACTATATAGATAGGTACATTTCTTATCGAGGTAGCACCTGCACGTGGTATTTTGTGGAAGAGCCACACTCAAGGGGCCAAAGAGCTGCATGTGGCTCGCGAGCCGCGGTTTGCCGACCACCGGCCTAGGCTATACCTTAGGCTCCCATCCTTCCCGGCTTCATATGTAGTGTGTCCTCTTGGTGGTTAAAAACTAATAGTTTTATCTGGGATGGAGCCAAGTCTTTCTTTTTTCTTTTCTTTTCTTTTCTTTTTTTTTCTTTTTTTTTTTTTTTGACAGAAACAGAGAGAGACAGAGAAAGGGACAGACAGACAGGAAGGGAGAGAGATGAGAAGCATTAGTTCTTCATTGCAGCATCTTAGTTGTTCATTGATTGCTTTCTCATATGTGCTTTGACCAGGGGGCTACAGCAGACCCAGTGACCCCTTGCTTGAGCCAGCGACCTTGGGCTCAAGCTGGTGAGCTTTGCTCAAACCAGATGAGCCCGTGCTCAAGCTGACAACCTCGGGGTTTCGAACCTGGGTCCTCCCTGTCCCAGTCCGATGATCTATCCACTGCTCCACTGCCTGGTCAGGCAGAGCCAAGTCTTATTGTACCTGCTAACTGCTGGCCTGGTTAGTCATAAAAAATATTACAGTCTTTCCTTTATTCTTTAAAGCAAAAAGTAAAGAAAAATATGCAACTTGGTTCTCCACTGTCAGTGGCTTTTTGGTAACACCTGAATTCTCTGCGTTTTCAACTAAATATTCACCCTTTTCTAAAGAGACCACGACCTAAAGGCAGCTTCTCTGCGACTGAAGACAGGGCCAAAGGTCTCCATTTTTATCTCCATTTGGAGCGGTGCATTAGAGCTCCGACGCAAAGTTAAATCGATGCCTAGCCACAGATGACTTGTAGGTCAGCATTCAAGTTTGATGTGAAGGTTCTTCCACAGTCTCTGTGGAATTTGGTATGTAAATGTTACCGTCACCCCTTCCTTTCTTCTTAACGCTCCTTAAGCTTAGCTTTGAACATCTGGAATATCATGGCCTCTTTTTCTGAGTCACACATACAACATGGTGATTTTGCATCCTACATTCTGTTTCTTTTCTGGCCACAGGGGACTTAACTGGCACCTGCGTCCATTCCGCCTTAACTTCCTAAGTTTTTAACTGGTTTTTCTTGGCTGTGTAATTTTGGAAGTCATTATTGTTTTGTTTTGTTTTTGTTTCTTTATCCCCTGGTCCTAATATGGCACAAAATGCCCTTTCATTTGGTGTCATGGCACTTTGGTGGTTTTAACATCCAAATTTACAACCACTGGTAAAGGGATAAACTCGTTCCAGAACCACAGCCCACCTAGACAGAACAAACTGCTTCCTGAAGCAAGTGTACTAATTGCCTCCTCGCTCTTCCTCCCGGAATGACCATGATGCCTTTTATAGCAGAAAGTGCGAGCCACCGAGAATAACGGTCATTTTTATTGAGCACGGACCTGTCAGGCTCTCGGTTAAGCGGTGCACGCATCTTCCTCTTTAATTCTTTAAACCTGGGGGGGGGGGGGGAATATGCGATCAATTCTTGCTCAATTAGATGGAGCCAGTGACAGTCCGCTGGTCACAAAGACATTGTTTCCTGCGCACAGGATCCTGAGCTCCCCAGAGGGAAGCCACAGTGCATCCTCTAAGGCGAAGCCATGAGTATTTGTGGAGAGAAGAGCCCCGAGAGTCTGACAGAGCTCTCCGGAGAAACCACTGTGGCAAGCCCACTCAGAGGAGCAAATGTAAACGCCCCTCAATGGCTTACACAGGCTCTACCAGATGTTCAGTATTCATGTCACAGGGCCGCCACTCAGAAGGAGGTGGAAGGCTCCCCTGGAAGGAAGGTGAAAGTGCTCTCCCTGTGGTAGACCGTGCTTCATTCTCTATAGAAAAGGTGCAAATTCAGACACTGTTCATTCGTGAGCTTCGCAGCTAAACAAACAGGTGCTCAGGGAGGGACAGTGGTGGACACCGGGTTCCATGGTGTGGCACACAACCTCTCCTGACCTGGTTGGCTTGGCCCAGTGGGTCCTGGAGCATGGCTGAGCCTGGACATCTACACCCCTGGGAGCCCGTGCTCGGGGCTGAGCGCCGAGAACAAGGCGTCACCCTCCCTCTGAGAGGGTGGTGGGGCGAGTCCTCGCAGGGTGGTGGGCGAGAGGCATTCTTGTAGTGGGGACCAGTCTCAGATGGGGATACGAGGGTGGCACACTCTCAGGGTATAGTGCGGCAGGAAAAGGGGCTTCGAACCGAGTCACCACCGGTGGACCAGCTCCTTGAGGATGAGGGACGGGGTGTGTCTCTCTGCCAGTCTGGCACATGGGTCCTTGGCAACCATCTGGACAAAGAGCAGGGGACTCGCTGGCACCGCAGGTGTTGAGGAGGGTGTGCAGAGCCTTCGCTGAGCCCCACCATGGTCAGCAGAAACACACCCGCGGGGAAGAACATTGGAGGGAACTGCTGGACGAGAATCAAAGTCCAACACCAACAGAGCCCACGGTGATGTGGCCACGGAACCAGAAAGGCCGTGGAAACCAGTGCCTCCCACTCCCTGTAAGGAGGTCCCTGTGGGCGGCAACAGGCCCTGCTCAGGTGAGGCGAAACCAGACAGGACAGTAACTTGAGTATTCTGACTTCTCCACTCCTCGAGCAAGATGATGGCCTGAGTCTGAATGTCAGAAGTAACGTTTCAGCAAAACTCTGATGCTCTCTCACCCCTAGGGTAACGCTCTTCCTTCCAAAAGTGGTCGTTCCTTGCTCTAATATTGGAAAATTCCAATAGCCCGATAGAATTGGAACTTGACAGAAGATGTGAGTTTCATGCAAGAGGCTCAGAGGCCGATGGGAAGAATCCCAAGGGACTTCCCGGGCCACGACCTGTGTCACCATGACGCATGCTTGAATTAGCAGAGGAGCCTATAGAAGGATGTCTGTCACCTGTGTCACCTCCAAAACTGGAGGTCACGCCTGTCACTGTAGGGAAGAGTCATACTGTAAAAAGGGGTTCTTGTCCAGGGGCCAAAGACTCCAAGAAGGCTTCCACCTCAGCCCCTTACATTAAACGTTAAGTTCTAGCTCACTATTGAAGTGCAGGGTCAGCGTGTCTCATCAGTGCTTTGTAGGGGTCTCTAACCTTCAAACAAGAAAAAAGGATTGCGGCCACCACTCAGGAGATGGAGACTTACCACCCTCACCAGCCTTGTGTCTATTCACTTACAAACAAACGAGGGACATGGTTTTCCACATTTAAATTCCCGCTGTCTGTGCTATTACATTATTTTTTTTCCAGGATCATTCACAATGAAGGGTGTGGAAGAGACAATTTTTTTTTCCTTTTTTTTTCATTTTTTCTGAAGCTTGGAAACAGGGAGAGACAGTCAGACACACTCCCGCATGCGCCCGACCGGGATCCACCCGGCACGCCCACCAGGGGCGATGCTCTGCCCACCAGGGGGCGATGCTCTGCCCATCCTGGGCGTCGCCATGTTGTGACCAGAGCCACTCTAGCGCCTGAGGCAGAGGCCACAGAGCTATCCCCAGCGCCCGGGCCATCTTTGCTCCAATGGAGCCTTGGCTGCGGGAGGGGAAGAGAGAGACAGAGAGGAAAGCGCAGCGGAGGGGTGGAGAAGCAAATGGGCGCTTCTCCTGTGTGCCCTGGCCAGGAATCGAACCCGGGTCCTCCGCACGCTAGGCCGACGCTCTACCGCTGAGCCAACCGGCCAGGGCGAGACAATTTTTAATATAAAAATTAAGGTTCTTCCTAGAGCCACACAGGAAGGTGTCCGTTTAAAAACAAGATTAGGAAATAATAGCCAACACTGTGTGCATAATCACTTCAGGTGAAACTCTCTATTTCAGGGGTCGGGAACCTATAGCTCATGAGCCAGATGTGGCTCTTTTGATGGCTGCATCTGGCTCACAGACAAATCTTTAATAAAAAAAATAATGTTAAAAATATAAAACATTCTCATGTATTGCAATCCATTTATTTCCTACTGCTCATGTTCATGGTTGCAGGTGGCTGGTGCCAATCACAGCTGTCCTCCGGGACAATACCAAATTTTTATTGGATAATGCGTAACGTATATGGGTCATTGTATGGCTCTCATGGAATTACATTTTAAAATATGTGCCATTCATGGCTCTCTCAGCCAAAAAGTTTCCCGACCCCTGCTTTAACTCTAATTGTTGTCTCCGATCATCGGGCACGAAAGAGATAAGGGAGCTGGGCCTTGCGTGAGAAGGGGTGTTAATGCTTTCACACTCACTGCATAGAACTTGAAAATGAGTGAAGGATCTTAAGCGGGTGGGGTGGGGGAGTATCAGACACACACAGGCCCCTAAGGTCCATTTAAATTATTAAGTTTACCTCCATGACCACTGGAGCCAAGAGATCTTTGTGTTCTCTCTTTGTCTTTCAGTCCTGTTTAAATGGGCTTAAGAATTTCAATTGGAGATGACAAAAAAAAAAAAAAAAAGAAAGAAAGAACAAGAAAGGAAATCCAAAATTCCTGCTTCGACTCTCTGACAGTGAACGACTGACTCACGCATGAGCGGCCTAGGCTGTCGGGGGCGCCCTTTCCCTGCTGAACAGCTGCACCGGGAGCTTTCTGTTCTTGTTTTGGTGTTGCCACCCCCGGGGTGTCCCTGGTGCCACCGCAGTCTGGCGCGAGGAGGAGATGACGTGTGGACACTCCCGGACGTCTCCAGCAGCACGCCCAGGCTTCCGGGGCGTCTCCCCAGCCTCACTGGTGGAGGTGAGCGGGCCCGCTCATTTTAAGGGCCTCTACCGTTCTGATGTTCTGTGAAGGTCCCTTCACTGAATACTTTTCTTTTGTTTTATTTATTGATTTAATTTAATGTATTGGATTATGAGAAGAAGGGAGAAAGGGAGACAGAAACATTGATCTGTCCCTTTGGGTGTCCTGACTAGGGATCCAGCCTGCAGCCTTTGCCTATTGGGGCGATGCTCTAACCAACCGAACCATCCGGCCAGGACGGTACTGTTCAGCCGGAATCCCTGCACATCCACCAATTGTCATTCGGGTTCTGGGGGGGACACTGCTGACATCAGAGCAGCCTCCTCCGCCTCCCCGCATGGGTCAGGAAAGGAGTATGAATGTGGGACTGCAGGAAATGAGGACCGAGGCCTCAGGTAGACCAGAAGACAGTCGGCTCTCAACCACTCCTTCAAATCTCCTGGGAAGGATTTTGACCGTTTTTAGGGTGGATTTGTTTGTTTGCTTTGCTTGTTTCTTTGTGCATGTATTTACTGGTTGCTCATTTATTTGAGGGGCCTGGTTCCTTAGCAAAGGGAGCTGACATTTATATCCATGCTCAGGGATCCTTCCTCAGAGCTGCAGGGCTTGGCAACAACTATAAAAATGGTGTAAAGGTGACCCACATTGGAGAGGGCTGTGGGGACCCTGTGCCAACACTGAGGTCGGGCTAAATAAAATTTCTGGATTGACAACACCCACCCCCGAGGAACGTCGTGTGTGAGGCTCCTGTTGGTCGGCCCCTCAATGACAGGTCGGTTCTGGCTCCGAAATTGTGCAAACCAGGGAAACAGTACCCCAGGTCACTGTCCCAGCTCCCCCTCTTTCCTTCTGTCTCTAGCCGCATCACCCGCTCTCCTCACGTCACTCTTCCTGAAAGCACACGGTGCAGCTTTTGTGCAACTGAGCGTCCCCCAAATGGGTTTGCTGCAATGAACGCTTAACCTTTACAAGGGTCTTATTTGTATTTCTCTCGTCTCAGAAATCCTATCCAACCTTCCCACCAAAACTGCAGGTTGCCTGTGCTCCTGCCTAACCAACAAGGTGGTGACAACAGGGCGCATGACCCCAGGGGAACGGTCCCCAAACACACTTCATCCCTGGCAGCCTAGGCCCGCCGAGACAGGCCCTCTGCCTGGCATTTTAAAAGTCCCCTTCTTACATATATATATTACATCTTAAATATATTTATTTATTAAGACTAACTATATATATATACATATGTATATATGTATATGTATATATATATATATATATATATAGTTAGTCTTAATAAATAAATGACCTGAACCATGTGTAATCGATCACTCAAACCCACGAGGACACAAATTATGTATAATACATCGGCTGTGTAATTTATTTATTAAGCAAAACGTGCATTTCCCATGCTGGTGTTTGGGCGCAGTTTGTCACACGTGCAGCCAAATGATGTATTCTTATTAGTCCCACTCAATTACCGAGCCATCCCTCTGTGCACGGGGTATTTGTTAATGGCCATGCCGCGGCACCATGTCTACAAGACCTGTGATTTTTGTGATTCATCAACGCTCGCAGAAACCGAGAGAATGATGGATCAGCTGCCGTTGATGAAACGCCGCCGACAGGACGGTGCGCAGGCGGGTGCCACCGTCAGGAGTTGGAGAAATAGCATTGCTCCGCGTCCTTTCAATGTCTAATGAAATTTCTCGCTTCGTAGGAATTTCTCACACAGATAGATGCAAACTCAGAAAGAGAGAGAAGGCTAAGGTGTGGGGGCGGGAGGGAGGAAATAGCAAACCCGTCATCACAGCTTCATGGAGTCCAAGGAGACCGTCATAATGACGACTGAAAGGGGGGACGGTACCCAGGTCTATGCGGGCAAGGGCGTGAGTCCCCTCTGCTCACTGCTACAGCTGTCTAACGTCTCAGTCTTTTCTTGAGGATCTGTCTCGGACAACAGCAGACTTCGGTCACATACAAGGGAAGCTCCAGGGACAGACTATGAAACTGAAGCACTGTCCTAGAGACTTTGGGGTGGGGCAGGGTGGGAGGTGGACAGCAAGAACAGGGACAAGGGAGTTTCAAACAGTTTCTCTCATACAGCCTCCCTTCTGCTTCCACATGACACATGGCAGCAGAAAGGAAAATACCATTTCCAGCGAAGATTAATTATCTTGGTGGCTTCAGCTAAGTTTTTTCTCCTCTTAGATGGATCCGTGCAGAGGGCTTACAGCTGAGGTTCAGAGCAGGGAGGACAGGACAGCACAGAAGTGTCCCTGAGGTGGCACTGGGCTCCCCAGTTAGGAACGGGCTGCAGAAAGCGTATGACGGGGACAAACAGGGACCCGGGATGCTCGCTGATCTTACCCAGACCAGCCAGGGGGTGTTTATGTCCTTCTCTGGCCATTTTGAAATCCATTGAGAAGTGTAAGAGGAAAGAAAGTCCATGGTTTCATGTGGAAATCGATCTTGCTAGATTAGACCAAGTCCCCACATGATGTGAAACAGGTAATAAACCAAAAGTGGGGAGGACAGTGGACTGTTGTGAATTTCAGAGTTTACATGTCTTTCATCTGTACTGGATGTATTTTGTTTTTGTTTTCTTTTGCTAAAGATAAAACTTTGTGCTGTGTCCCCACGACCGCTGTTGCCCTAATGTGTGTTTTAAAATCGAGGTGGAACATGGATTATTAGCAGCACAGTCGATAACTGGCTGGGAAGACAGCACTGTGTTTTGATGTCGCCTTTGCGAAAGTCAGCTCCACTCTTCAAACTCAACAGAAAGCTATGTGCAAGCTCTCAGACCCTCCAGCGGCTCGCAGTCCCAACCCTGGTGGGCACCTTGACAGGCACGGCAGAGAGTGGCTTCACACCCGGAGCAGAGCCGGAGCCCTGACCCATGTGTGTCTTGGGAGTTGGGATAGTTGCTTTTATGTTAAAAAAAAAATTCCTAATGTACTTTTTAATGGCATTTAATTTTTTTTATTCCCACATCTGAAATCAATTCCACGGTGTCCCAACAACTAGGGCCGCAAAGAATCTGTTTGAACCTGTGCTCATCTCTTGATTCTCAAATAAAACGCCTCCCAGCGCGGTCATGGCCATGCCCCCGGTTCTGGGGGATTGGTTCTGTTTCGCATGCTTTCTCCGTCGACCACACAATGAGTTTATGAACTGTTCTCTGAGGAAATAAACTCACGGCAGTGCAAGGTCGCCGAAGGTCGCAGTGTGTCCAGACGCGAGCACCCTTCTTGTCTCCAAGGGGACATTCTCTCCAAGTTCCACTCCAGAGAGGGGAGGGAAGAGCTCATATCCTCACATTTCTTCCTAATTAGCTCCGCGCCCTCGGGCAAAGAAGGCGCTGTCCTGTCCGCACCTTAGGAGCGACATTTCCAAAATAACCACACCGGGCTTCCAACTAGACAGTCACAGTTCCCATCTGGACCTGACCTCTAGGTTCGGGGCCCTTCCCACCGGCTACAGCTGCCCCGGGACCCAGTCATCCCAGCACAGGTTTGCTCATCAACGCCCTGGCACCGCCACTTGTCAGCTGGGGCGCTGTAAGGTAGCATCCTGGCTAAGTCTGGCTGCAGAAGCTCTGAGCAGACTGTGGTCCGTTCTCCACCCTCTGGGACGCACGCACCATGGGACCGCTCTGGAGCGTGGTCTTCATGCGCTTCTCCCTGTCTCTTCTCACGCACGCGGCGCTTAACAAGCCACTCGTTTTCTTTCCCATCTCTGTAGCAGATGTCCTTGGAGCAGGCACGCTCTCGCTCTCTCGATGTTCCCTTCCTAGCACACGCCCCCTACTATCTCCAGGGTTGTTATTGTGACCAAGAAGAAAACAGACAGGCATGGGGTCGTCCTCGCCAGGAAGGGACAGTAGAAACCCCAAAGCATCACGGCTTCTTCTCTCTATGCCGTCAGAGCCAGATTTGGCCGCGGAAGTATTTTCTAGAAAATTCTTCCCCCTTCACTTGCAGTTTCATAGACCGAGCCTTCCTTTGCCAAACTTGCAAAAAAAAACACAAACTTTTGACTGTTAAGTCGATTAAGGAAAAAAGTAAATAAAACCTGAATTCTATTAAATGAAAACCCCGAGACAAAGAAGAAAGCTGTCGTTTCCCACAAATAACATTGTGGAGCAGACCTCCGGTGAAACAATTTATACCGTGAAGTAGAAATAGACAGCTTCTTAAAAGATTGTTCTGCTGCCACGAGTAAATCTGCAAGGAAAAAAAAAACAAAAACCCTTTTTAGCACCAGCGATAGCTAGACAATTAGAAGGTGTCTGTTTCATCTTCCAGCTGTGCAGGTAAGCAAATAAAAAGGTATCCAGCTTCCTGAAACGCAGGTTGAATGTATAATAACAATAGTTTTAAAAGTCCTCTTGGAACAATCATTTTGTGGGTTCTGCCATCAAGGGTTCAGGCGTATTGATAACTTTGAAATAAGTTTTCTGTGGGGCCACAGGGGGACGCATATGGGTGGAAAAAACCTCCCCACCCCCACCCCAGAGAAATGCCCCTTCTTCACTTTCATGGCTGGAAATAAAACCACATGGGTTTGTGTGTATGTATGTGTGTGTGTGTGTGTATCTGTGTCTGTGTGTATGTGTGTGTCTGTGTCTGTGTGTATGTGTGTGTCTGTGTCTGTGTGTGTGTGTGTCGGTGTGTCTGTGTCTGTGTGTGTGTCTGTGTGTGTGTGTCTGTGTCTGCGTGTATGTGTGTGCGTGTCTGTGTGTGTGTCGGTGTGTCTGTGTCTGTGTGTGTGTCTGTGTGTGTGTCTGTGTGTGTGTGTCTGTGTGTGTCTGTGTGTCTGTGTGTGTGTCTGTGTCTGTGTGTATGTGTGTGTGTCTCTGTGTGTGTGTATCTGTGTCTGTGTCTGTGTGTATGTGTGTGTGTGTCTGTGTCTGTGTGTATGTATGTGTGTGTGTCTGTGTCTGTGTGTGTGTGTGTGTCTGTGTCTGCGTGTATGTGTGTGTGTGTCTGTGTGTGTGTGTCGGTGTGTCTGTGTCTGTGTGTGTCTGTGTGTGTGTGTCTGTGTCTGTGTGTCTGTGTGTGTGTCTGTGTGTGTGTGTCTGTGTCTGCGTGTATGTGTGTGTGTGTCTGTGTGTGTCTGTGTGTATGTGTGTGTGTCTCTGTGTGTGTATCTGTGTCTGTGTCTGTGTGTGTGTCTGTGTCTGTGAGTATGTGTGTCTGTGTCTGTGTCTGTGTGTATGTGTGTGTGTCTCTGTGTGTGTGTATCTGTGTCTGTGTCTGTGTGTGTGTCTGTGTCTGTGTGTATGTGTGTGTGTGTCTGTGTCTGTGTGTATGTATGTGTGTGTGTCTGTGTCTGTGTATGTGTGTGTGTCTGTGTCTGTGTGTCTGTGTGTGTGTGTGTGTCTGTGTCTGTGTGTCTGTGTGTGTGTATTTAAATGCCTATTTGGAAGTACAAATATCTCTGGAATCATGACTCTGGATCAAGGGTTATTTCTACTTCAGTGCGATTTTGCTTAAAACAATGCTTTCTCCCAAACAACAAGCTGAGATCTTTGTACTGGGGGATGTGGCAAGCACTGTTTGGAGAGTATGGGGGGCAGAAAGGTTAGGGGAAGGTCAAGTCACTGGGGAGAAGGGGCTCGTTCTGTGGACAGGGAAACACAGGGCAGGCTTACTCAGTTCAGATTATTCTAGAAACAACGTTCTACTTCTTACCTGTTAAAAAAAATAGTCCTATTATCACCATTTTATAGTTGTAACAAATAGGGGGGAAACAATCAAGGTAGAGAATAATTTCTCCACCAAAGACAGAGGTGACACTAGGTCTGGATCTTCCAACGCAAAGCCGGAGTCTTTAATCATAAGTAGATATCCCACAACCATAATCGTGTTTTACGGTTGGCATGCCATGTCCTCCTCTAACCCTTTTTCAAGACTGTGGATGGTCACATGCTTGGTACACAATGCTTCACATTAAAAAAATAATGTTACATTAAAATCAAAACTAAACTGAAAAGGCCCAGTGAGGTAAATCCTTGAAAACATCTTTTCCTGACATCATTTGAGAGAGGTGAGCATGGGAGTGGGGAGAAAGGACCCCAGAAATACTGTCACACTCATGTTTACTTTATTGATGGATAAAGGTGTACAGTATTATGCATCAGAAAATTTAAAGCTGGAAAGAAGAGAACAGAAATTAAAAAACAGTGGGTGGGTCTAAGCATCAGGACCCTTCTGGGTAAGTGTCACAGCCAACACAGTAAAATGGTTTTTCGCTGCTTAGTGAATTTATCTTAGAAGCTACAGGGTTTCCAGGGCCCATGGAGGTCAGCTACAGGGAGAATGTTCAATGGCGTCAATGGCATTGAACACTGAAAGGGGACCATGGACGAATCCCTGAGGGACCTGATGACTGCAAATATAACTTGCACAGTTTCCTCTCAGGAGGATGGGTAATGGCACGCACAGCCGGCTGAGTGAGGAATGGCAAAAATATTAAAATTATGGTGAAAAGAAAAAGAAAGAGAAGACAAGGAAAGTACTTCGGATGCTGGTCTTGCTGCCTTCCACCAGCAGGGAGGATTGGGTGCTATTTTGGGTGAGAGGAGAGGGTGCACTCCAAGAGAGAACCGTGGAATTCTGACGGTGAGAATGGGAACTCTAATACCTGGCATTTGGAAGATGCCAGCCAGAGGATTCTGAAACCTGACTAAGTGCCCGAGAGTCCTCAGCAGAGAGGCGTCTCTGATGACTGTGTGGGCGGGTCTGGTTCCAGGGTCTGACAACACCCATTCGGTGTGGGGTCAAACCTGCTGATGGAGAAATGAGGAATTAGAAGTCCCTCATCTGGGGAGGGAGGATCATGTTTAAAGTGCATTTAGAACCTGACCAGGAGGTGGTGCAGTGGATAGAGCATCAACCTGGGAAGCTGAGGACCCAAGTTCGAAACCCAGAGGTCGCCAGCTAGAGTGTGGGGTTGCCGGCTTGAGCATGGGATCATAGACATGACCCTGTGGTCTCTGGCTTGAACCCAAAGATTTCTGGCTTGAGCCCAAGGTCACTGGCTTGAGCAAGAGGTCACTGGCTCTACTGGAGCCCCTCCCCCCCTGCCCCAGTCATGGCATATATGAGAAGCAATCAATGAACAACTAAGGTGCTGCAATGAAGAACTGATGCTTCTCATCTCTCTCCCTTCCTATCTCTCTGTCCCTATCTCTCTCTCTCTCTCTCTCTCTCTCTCTCTCTCTCTCTCTCTCTCTTGAAAAAATTAAAATTAAAAAATAAAAGAAAGTGCATTTAGACATTTAGGCAGAAGGTGCTCTTATTCTGAAAGTGAAACAGGGAAGCCCAGGCTCGGTATTCTGGGCCCTCAGGGACGGCACCCCAGCCCTGGCGCTGGCACTCAGACTTTGAAGAAAGTGAGAGACTCATCCCAGAAGAACATCCTCTGGGGCACTGGATGCTGCCCCGAGATGGGCGGATTAAAACCTAATTAGCGGATCAAAGGGTAGGAAGTGAGGAGTGAGGATACAGAGAGGAAGCAGTGATCTAGGACCTCCACGGAGAGACCAAATGGCAAGGCGATTACGGCATGCAGCTGGTGGGAAGATTGCAAACCACGAAAGGAAACGCGAGTGGCCAGGGTGATACTTTTGTCGGGAAAGTTGTGAGTTGATGAAGAGCTATAGGCCGATGAAAGGAGGCAGATGGGACGGGGGATGGGGGCTGCTGGCTTCTGCTGCTTCCCCCATCAGCGTCCCACGGGCCTCTTCCATGGAAACCGAAGGTCCGAGGACAGGAAGGCTGGGAAACCACGGTGACATCGAGTAGGAACGACGGAGGAGCAGATGGAAGGAAAACCTGAGAAGTCTGCACAGCCCTGGGCTTGGTCAGCAGCGCCAACGAGCCTCCTGTTCCCATTCCTCCTTCTCCTCTGCGAGGTCGACAGGGCGGTTCTGAAAGACCACCGGGGGTCAGGTTCATCCCCGTCTCGGAGTGACAGGAATCCTCCCAAGGCCATTTATGGAGGGAGGATGTCCGAGCTGGAGGGGTCTTCCCTCGGCTCCAGTGGGGCCCTATCCTGGTCCGCACCTGCGGACAGGAGGGAAGGCTACAGGAATAGAGACACACAGACAATAATGGCTCCGGCTCCTCTTGTTCCGGTCACTCTGGTGCTTGTTTCCCTGACGGCCGGGTAAAGCACACGTGCCGCCACCACCGGCCGCAAAGCATGAAGTCCTCGCCTCCCAGCCAGACTCCTGAATTCACCTCTAACCACACCAAAGTCCCAAGGGGACTACAGGAAGCTCATTCGCCCTAGCGTGCGCACACTGCATCAAGAAGACCTTCAGTGCTATAGGAAAGGGAGTGACAGTGGTGTCCCCCACTCTTCTGACATGACTGGGAGAAGATGGAGACAGGGGAGAGAGGGAAGGGCCCCCCGTTGGTGCTGAACGGGACAGCAGGGCGCCGGCCGCTGGGGTCCGAAGCCCCTGTGACAGGAGAGGGTTGGACGTCTCAGGGTGAGGTGCGCGGCCACCGGACACGCCTCTGCTCTCTGATCTGCGGAGGGACGGCAACTGAGAGGCATTGTTTCTGCACAGCGTCACTCGGGGTTTGAACGAAGCGGGAGACAGAGAACACCTGAAAACCAGAAAGTGCTGTCCACCTAGGTGTGGGGCTGGGGAAAAGGGAAGGGGGGGGGGTGATGGCCCCGGCCACCCCCACTAGAAATATTGGGACAGACCCCTCCGCTCCCCCCACAACTGTCCAGGGCATGCGCTGAGAAACTCCAACTCTCCCCTCCGTAAACACATAGCCACAGCTCTGCTAGCGGCCGCTGTGACAATAGTGTCTGTCACACTGAATGGCTGTGACAAAAGAAACTGACACAGACAGTCCACAGACTGAAAACCATGGTCATGGGCCAGCAGGAAACGCCAGAGAGGCCATGGCCCCTTGTTCGTGTCAGGCTGGGGGTCAGAGGTATGTCAGGCTCAGCAGTCAGGGACAAGGACTGGACTGAGTGGTCTCCCGGAAGAGCCAGTTCCTGGAGCCATCGGATGGTGAGGCAGCAGGTCCGTCGGTCACGCTGTGCTCAGCAGAGGAAAGGCGAGATCACACCACGCACACCACACACATCTCCCCCACGATGTGCAAAGATCTCCACCGAGGACCACTGCTCCAAGGGCTTGCCCCTCGCGGAAGGGGGGAGGGAAACCCACCACGTGGCACACAAGACCTACAGGATCGGTGGATGCTGTGTGTGACCACCATCACTGCAGAAAGGAACAAGTTCAACACTAACATTTCCCGAGCACACATGGCGTGCAGTCAGTGTGCAAAGTGAGCCCTGGGCGTGCTTCTTTAAGGTAATCCCCAGAACGAGCCTGCAAGACAGACCATTGTTGTCACAGGTGGGAACACTCGGGTTTACTGAGGTTTGTAAAACTGTGCTCATCGTTGTGTGGCTAAAAGGTGGCTGAGATGCCATGAGCATCGAGGTCTGTCTGACCCTGGCACCCAAGCGTCTAATCACAACCTGTGTACCGGCATGCTTTCAGACAAGGCCATGCTGAAAGGTCCCTCTGAGTCACTTGTGAAAGCCGGGCCTCATCCAGACGGGCACAGCTGCTCACAAGTCTCCTCCATCTCTCGTCTGTGTCAGGGACACATCTCAGAGGAGCAGGAGCAGGGTGAGGTGTCCACAAGGCCAGACCAGCATAAAGGAGCCAAGCGTCCACCTCTGAGCCAGGCAGGGACAGCCCCACGGTCTGAGCCAACACCTTGCGAGGTAGCCTCCTCCTGTGGGGCACAGGAGAAGCCACCGCAAGCATTTTTCCGGCTCAATGCCCCCGCCGCTGGAGGCTGAGGAACGGCGCTGCGTGCTGACAAGGGACAAGAGTTCAAGGACCAAAGGCCTTCATGCTTCAGGGGGCGTTCTGACCACCAGACGCACGGGGCGCAGTCACGCGTCACCGTTTTTTTACTGGTTTAAACATTTTCTTTTAATGGTCTTTCTCTTCTTCCCATTTGCGAATGGGCCTCTTCAACACCTGACCTTGGGCCTTTGAGTGATCACAGAAGAGGCGGCCGTGCAATAAATTAGTACATCGCTGGGAATCCTGTCGTGACCAAGAGGGAGCCTCCTGGCATCCGTAGACTTCCCCTGTCTCGGCGGGTAGGGGACATTCCACTTCTCCCCCCACCCCACCCTAGTCACTGTGGCCCTTCCTGGGTAGCGCCACCTCCTGGACTCATTCATGAGACTGCCTGCCATAAATGTCTCCCCCACCCACCCACCCCCATGTTTGTAAAACAGCTTAACGTAACTCAAGTGCTCCATGCCAAGCAGTGTTAAGAAAGAGAGGCCGGCACCTGCATGCAGACACTGGGGTCCAGGATGCAAGAAGGGGCAGCCGCTGTGGGGGGGGGGGGGTCCTCGTGCCTCGGTTTCCCCGGCCCTTTGAGCAGGACGGACATGGGAGAGCTGGGCCCTTTGGTCCCCCAGGGAGGGTGCTCCCCTCCCCAGAACGAGCCCAAGGTACCTCCCTCCTTGTCCCCCCCTTCTCCATTCTGCCTCTCCCTCCTGAGAGCTGGGAGAGGACGGGGGGGGGGGCAGGGCTGTGGTGCACCCTCCCTGTGTGCGCCCTCCCCACACGCGCCCTGGCCATCCACGTCCGCGTGGCCTGTCCTCCCAGTGTCCTTCCCCGGCCCCGAGTCACACATCACTCATATGGTCACATTGAACTCCCGATGCTCCTACCCCAGAGGATGCTCTGACTCCGGCCATTTTTCTTCATTCTCACTAACAATTTGGTAATGAAATATTGATTTTTAGTTAGATTCATATTGATGCTATTAGGTTTGCATTGATAAATCACGCCGGGCCTCTCCGTCCAGGCGGCTGGAGAGTGAAGCTCTGGAGCCCTGGAGATTACAATCAACTCATTGATGTGTTAATTTGATGGATTTTTTCCTTCTCTTAGAAGGAGTGGGAGGGCAGGGGAAGATTTTTCAGGGCCTCCATTGTAAAGTTTTCACAGTGAAATCAGAGACAATAATTGCAGGCTTCGTGGTCTGCGTTTGCCTCTGAAGCCCCCCCAGCCACCCCACCCCCCGGCTGGCTGCTCCAGTCAGGGGGACATTTAAAAGCAGGGAAAGGGGGTAGGGGTGGTGGTGGGGCTCCCTGGCTTGGGAGGGGGGACCCAGAGGATATGACACACCTTGTAAACACGGTCCAGAGTCCAGCTTGCTCCGGGGAGGGGAAACCATTCCGGTCAACCCTAATTAAGCAGAGAGAGGGGGCCTGGCAAAGCCAGATGGGCGCATGTGCTGCAGGCCTGCACAGGGAGACTGCCCCTGACCAGGGGTGCACTGCAGGCCTGCACAGGGAGACTGCCCCTGAACAGGGGTGCGCTGCAGGCCTGCACAGGGAGACTGCCCCTGACCAGGGGTGCACTGCAGGCCTGCACAGGGAGACTGCCCCTGACCAGGGGTGCACTGCAGGCCTGCACAGGGAGACTGCCCCTGAACAGGGGTGCGCTGCAGGCCTGCACAGGGAGACTGCCCCTGAACAGGGGTGCGGAGCTGGGCTGCACAGGGAGACTGCCCCTGAACAGGGGTGCGCTGCAGGCCTGCACAGGGAGACTGCCCCTGAACAGGGGTGCGCTGCAGGCCTGCACAGGGAGACTGCCCCTGAACAGGGGTGCGCTGCAGGCCTGCACAGGGAGACTGCCCCTGAACAGGGGTGCGGAGCTGGGCTGCACAGGGAGACTGCCCCTGAACAGGGGTGCGGAGCTGGGCTGCACAGGGAGACTGCCCCTGAACAGGGGTGCGCTGCAGGCCTGCACAGGGAGACTGCCCCTGACCAGGGGTGCACTGCAGGCCTGCACAGGGAGACTGCCCCTGAACAGGGGTGCGGAGCTGGGCTGCACAGGGAGACTGCCCCTGAACAGGGGTGCGGAGCTGGGCTGCACAGGGAGACTGCCCCTGAACAGGGGTGCGGAGCTGGGCTGCACAGGGAGACTGCCCCTGAACAGGGGTGCGCTGCAGGCCTGCACAGGGAGACTGCCCCTGAACAGGGGTGCACTGCAGGCCTGCACAGGGAGACTGCCCCTGAACAGGGGTGCACTGCAGGCCTGCACAGGGAGACTGCCCCTGAACAGGGGTGCGCTGCAGGCCTGCACAGGGAGACTGCCCCTGAACAGGTGTGCGCTGCAGGCCTGCACAGGGAGACTGCCCCTGAACAGGTGTGCGCTGCAGGCCTGCACAGGGAGACTGCCCCTGAACAGGGGTGCGGAGCTGGGCTGCACAGGGAGACTGCCCCTGAACAGGGGTGCGGAGCTGGGCTGCACAGGGAGACTGCCCCTGAACAGGGGTGCGCTGCAGGCCTGCACAGGGAGACTGCCCCTGAACAGGGGTGCGGAGCTGGGCTGCACAGGGAGACTGCCCCTGAACAGGGGTGCGAAGCTGGGCTGGGGGTGCCCACGTGAACCCAGGAAGGGCTCCGCGGGCCTCCCTCCTTGGTGGTCTCGGGGGCACTTACTTCCCCTATGTGTGTTCCCCTGCAAAGTGGCACTTAGCAGGCTGGGGCCCTGAGCATCTGCAGCCTATTTAAAGCAGGTCGCAGGTTTGATTTATGGTCCTAGGCAAATGTAATGCCTGTCATTAAGGGACAGGACTTGGCTGCACGAGGGATCCTATTTGTGATTTCCTTCAAAGACTCAGGGTTGGGGGAGCAGAGTGGGGGGCAGGGGCATGGGCAGGGGTGGTCGCGGGGGTGGGGGTGAGGGGGATGCTGCCCTTGGATCCGGGAAGAAAAGACTTTGGAAATGCTTAGGTAGAAAGTCATTCTGTTTTCTTTCTGAAGCAAAACTCTTCCCCATCCAGACCCAACCTCCCTGCGCACCAGCCCCCTGTCTCCTGAGCACAAAGGAGCAACTTCCCATCCACCAAGTCCATTCTGTCAAGTTTGTGTGTGTGCGCTCGCGCACATGTGTGTAACAGATTTAAGCAAGGCCTGCTTTCCGTCACATTCCGGGTCCCTTATCCGCACTCCTCGTCCGGCCACAGGTCACAGAGGTCCCTGACATCAGGGGTGACCCTCCAGCGGGCGCTGTGTGCTGTCACTCCGGTGGGAAGGTCACAGCAGTGCTTCTCAGCAGTCCAGCGGGGGGGGGGGGGAGGAAGGGCACTCGCTGGGGTTAAGATCTTTGGGAGCCCCAGGCGCAGGTGCTGGGACATCCGCCGGGGCAGACAGGCTGCTGAGAGAGTTCCACCGAGGAAGAAGTGGCAGGGACCCAGGAGAAGAGTGTCTCCGCTTGGAGGTGTCACCCACACAGGGAGGAGGAGAAGCAGGCGGGCGGCAGAAATGGAAGCAGGCAGGTCTTAGATATGGAGATCTGGGGTCCAGACTGAAGACCAGGCATGCAGAGAAAGAAGGTCCAGCTCACAGTCAACCGGGGCCCCGGGAACCAGCTCACGAGGCCACTACGCAGCCCGAAACCCGGAGCGTAAATTGCGGGGAAGAGGAAGGCTCGGTGCTGTTCTCAGCACTGAGTGTGGAGCAGAGGTGGCTTGCTGCCCTCCTGTGCGTGGCTGCTGTTCCCAGGGAGAGCAGACCGAGATCACAGGCCAAAGGTGGGTCACCACCCAGACAGGGGCTCTGTGTCAGGACCACAGCGTCAGGACAAGGACTTCCAGAGATTTCTCAAAGCTTGTGTGTGATTCAGACATCCCACAGATTAATTCAGGCATCGAAGCGATTTCTTCCTTGGCCACAAACAGTTGCCCAGGCGTGGAGTACCCACTCCTCTGTAACAGAGAGACCATTAGGTCCATGAGGCTCTTAAAAAAAAAATCTAACCATGAGCATCAGACTAAACGCAAATGGCTGTTCAAGTCTTCGGGCTAAATAAGCATTACCAAAATAATTGCTTACACTTAGCGGGACGTGAATTCTAAGTTGCAAAAGTTATACAAGCAGCGGAACACTCTTCTTCCCCAGTGGGGAGACGGGCTTCCCAGCCTTGCTGACTTGAGGTTTTATCCAGACTGCACGAAGTTTTGTGTGTGTGTGTGTGTGTGTGTGTGTGTGTGTGTGTGTGTGTGTGTGTTTTAACTAGGGGAAGATGAGTAGCATGTCCCCAATAAAACTTTTTAAATGGAAAATCATTACCAAGGGGCTTTGTTCTAGGACAAGCGGGGCTTCGGTGCATGGGATCCACGTCCTTTCTGCAATGGTGGCTTTCTGTGCCCTGTAGCGGCGGGGGCGGGTCAAGTCACAACAATGGTGGATCGGACTTCAAGGACCCTGCTGACAATTCCCCGTCTGACAAGAATAACTTCTTTCAGGGAGGAATTTGAGAATCTGAAAGCTGGCAAAGCCCTCTCCGTGGGAGGCGAGCAGAAAGCGAGGGCAGCGCACACGGGCACCTTCTGCGGAGGGCCGAGAGAGCTAATAAACCCCTTTGGATGCGTCTGTCCCCGCCTTGGTGCCATTCTCCCAGCGCTCACAATGAAAGGACTTTGTCACCAAGAACAAGGTATCTCCCCTGGCAAGCCCCTTTCCTGTAGTTAGCCGGGTGCACACCTGTCAGGCTCCTGACACCGTTTGGAGAGAGGCTTTTTTTCTTTCTTCTTTCCTAACGCCTTCCCTCCCCCCGAGGGGACCCTATCCTTGACACCCATGACAGCCCCTTGGGGAAATCATTCTGTGAAGCAGGGCCTTCAATGTGAAGTTTCCTCTCTGATCTTGACCTCCCTTAATTGTCTGTGTCTTCAGATGTCTCGGTGGCATTGGGGCCACAGTGGCACGTGAAGGCCCCCTGTGAGCCTCCGAGGGCAGCAGGTTACTCCACAGGCTGGAAGCTTTCAAGACACTTCTCCGCCTCTTTGGGACGGGCCTTTCCAGAACCCCTGCACTGGCACGTGCGGAAAGGGTCCTGGAGGCCTAGGCCGTGGCTCCTTTGCCTCCTGGGTTTCATAGCAAATGACACACGCTCTGCTCCCAGGAAGCTCAGGAGCTGTGATTCAGAACCAGTGTCAGAGCTCTGTGATACAACACGTCCCGGAGGCCAGGAGGAACTGGCCCCCAAGTCGGGTCCTCTGTCGAGAGTGCAGCTGGGTCCCACCTGAGCTGGGCTCCACCCACCAGCCAGCAGCACCGAACAGGGCTCCCGTCTGCGGTCTGTCTCCACCATGCCCTTCCATGAGCCCACGTCCCCACACACACTGCCTGTTCGCTATTCTTGTTCACCTGCCACCTGGTTAAAGACTTGAACCAGAGGCCACCGTTTTCTGTCACCCACCAGGACAAGGTTGTTTAACTCAGAATGCCCTTCCCAGCTGTCTCTGTCCCTGGCCAGATGCTCACATAGTCACTTCCCTTCCATCACATCTCAGAGACCTGCGTGCCCACCCCATCCACCATGGCAGGTCCCCGTCCGGCACTCCTGAACCCCTTACCCTGCCGTTTCTTCTTTCCAAAGGCTGAATGCGTTCTGACACACCCAAGACATACCCGTGGCATGCGTGGATCACCCACAAACTACCTCCCCCACTACAATCCAAGTGACCCTGGGAATCCAGAGGTCTTTGTTCTTCTCATTCAAGGATACATCCCAGGTGCCCAGAAAGGGCTTGGCACACCGTGGGTGTTTGAAAGATACCCACAGAGTGAGTTAGCAACCCTTCATTTATTACAAGCTGACCTCTCTTTCCACGTTGGTCTGCTGGCTCTGTGAGGACAGAAAGTGGCTCTCTTGTTGCTGCTTCCGTGTCTGAGAAGTGAATGAAGGAATGAACAGGACACCAGTGTGCACTTGCTTCCTCCATCCCTGATGCCATTCCCTGCTCCTCCGTGGCTGTCCTGCCTCCCATTCTCATATTGCCAAGGAGCAACAGAAGTCATGAGTCTTCTTTTTTTCTGTTAAACAACATGTTTTGAGTACATTTTGGACACAGACACCTGTCCTTTCTAGTCCCGTGGAGGGATAAGCAGGAAGGGAAATAGTCCAGGACCGAGGACCGCTACTATGGGTCATAAAGTGGGATGGGTTACGATGCGTGACAGGCTGAACTATGTCATCCCAAAAGTCACAGCTTGAAGTTCTCATCATCCCCAAGCACCTCAGAACGAGATCTCATTCGGAAGTGGGGTCCTCAAAGAAGTAACTCAATTAAAAGGAGGTCGTCAGGGTGGTGGGCCCTAATTCAATGGTACATCTGTCCTTACAAAAAGGAGAGATGAGGACCCAGCAGCGCACAGACAGAGGGACAGCATGTGGGGGCACAGGGAAAAAGAAGGTGGCCATCTACAAGCCAAAGAGAGGGGCCTCAGGAGGGACCAAGCCACCAGCAGCTCCATTTCAGACGTTTGCACCCCAGAACTGTGAGAAAATCGATGTCCAGGGAGCCCCCCGGGGGGGTGCCTGGCAAAGTTACCCATAGCGATAACCCCCAGAGCATGAGATTTCACAGTTAAACCACCAATGCTTGATAGTCCATTAATCAAAGGGGGGGGGGCTTCTCTTTCGTTTCTCCGGTGAAATCGTCACGAAGGAAACAAACTTATGCTGATAAGAGACACCTGCTCATTCTAAACCCAGATCAAAAAACCCCTCCCACAACCTCTGTTTCCATCCTAGAGCAGAGCATTTGGTTCCAACATCAGTTCTACCAGTAAACGTTTTTTATCACAAACAACCATTTCTCACCCTAACTCAGGAGTCATTAGACAACATTTTTGCACTGTACTGACTCCTAAAATTCATTTATTCACTTATTTCTTTTTCCTTCCTTATGTGTCTACTCATAGAGAAGACTGGAACATTTCTCAAGTTAAAATCTTGACCTTTACGTGACCCTTGCCAACTATTCAAACACACACATACACACACACACGCACTAAAAAAAGCCATAAAAAAGATTATGGATCAATTTAACAAAAATCCAAAATTCTTTCTTTTTTATCCTTCACTGCAGAAGTATCAGAAATGACATGTATAAATTGGAAATCATTTCCCACTTGCCAGCCTATCTAGAATTGATGTGGCTGAGAATATTCCTTGTAATTGTTAAATTAATTTAGATCTTCTTGATGTATTGTTCTTCGTGTGAAAATCACTCATCATTCTTCCTTGGTTATTGGCCATTGCTTTCTTTTCTTCTTCCTCCTCCTCTTCCTCTTCTTCTTCTTCTTCTTCTTCTTCTTCTTCTTCTTCTTCTTCTTCTTCTTCTTCTCCTCCTCCTCCTCCTCCTCCCCTCCTCCTCCTCCTCCTCCTCCTCCTCCTCCTCCTCCTCTTCTTCTTCTTCTTCTTCTTCTTCCTCGTCATCGTCGTCGTCTTCTTCTTCTTCCAAAGAATAAAGAAAGTTTCAGGGGACACATTGAAAAATGTTTTCTGCATGTAGACGCAGGGCACTGGACCACCTAGGTGGACTTACTGGGAAGATCACTTCACACCCAAAGCAGAAGATTAAGATGTGCTGTGGAATGTCCTCAAGTACAGGAGAGAGATGGAATCTTTCTTAAAGGAAAATAAAGATAGGTAAATATGCTGTCTGTGGTGGCACAGTGGATGGAGCATTGACCTGGAATGCTGAGGTCGCCAGTTTGAAACCCTGGGCTTGTCTGGTCAAGGAACATATGACAAGCAACTACTATGAGTTGATGCTTCCTGTTCCTCCCCCCTTTCTCTCTCTCTCATTCTCTTCTCTCTAAAATCAATAATATATTTTTTAATTAATAATAATAATAATAATAATAATAATGCCTTCTGAGGGTAGATCTCCTACCCAACCTTCTTCAAGACCCCACATATGCAGCTTACTGACTTCCGGGTACACAGATAGGGGAAGCAAAAGTTAATTAAATGTCAGGGCAACCTACAAATATCTTAAACACCTACTAAGTCACCTCCTGATCAGTTTTACCAGAGAATGTGAAATCATATCAGGCTTGGCGTAAGTGTTAGGAGAAAACTAGAGTAATTCAAAAGACACCCAGCACTACAGGCTTTCCCCAGGTGGATCCATCCCGTCAGGGACTCCATTCTGCATCAGGGAGCATTTTCCATCCCTCCCTCCCTCTGCTCACACTTGCTCGCAGTTCTCAGGAAACCTGTGGCCCTCATCTGTTTTAAGGACAAAAATGAGAAAGATACCGTTTTCGTAATTCTGCACTTTGCGAAGCTGATCTAAAGAATATTTATTATTTGTCAAACTGGCATATGGGTTTACAATTTTAAGCAATCTGTTTCGGACAGATTTTTATTTTTTGAACCAAAAAAAAAAGGAGTTTCTATGAAATGCTAGAAGCTCTGTTTCCTCTTTTGCGCTACCAAGCTTTGCTGCGTGTGCTATGAGTGACTTTGTGGTTGAACTTTATGAGGGGATGTTTGCTGATCAAGCCCTGCAGGACTGCACCTGCCATTTGCAAGGTAGCCAGGACACCCACCATCCTGCCCGCACCACACACACCATCAGGTGTTCGAACTTCATCCCTAAATGCACATGGGCACCTAGAGTATAAATCATCTTCCTGATGAGAAATTTACCTGATATGCTATGCCTCTGTGGAAAGGAGATAATTTGCTATAAATAAAGAGTCTATGGCTTCCTGCAGGAGAATTCTAATGGGCCCAGCTGACTAAATATTTATGCTTCCTTTGAAAACTAAATATTGTGGCCCTGACCATTTGGCTCAGCGGTAGAGCATCAGCCCGGTGTGTGGAAGTCCCAGGTTTGATTCCGGGTCAGGGCACACAGGAGAAGCACCCATCTGCTTCTCCACCCTTTCCCCTCTCCTTTCTCTTTGTCTCTCTCTTCCTCTCTTGCAGCCAAGGCTCCACTGGAGCAAAGTTGGCCCCAGGCGCTGAGGACGGCTCCATGGCCTCCACCTCAGGCACTAGAATGGCTTCAGCAGCAACAGAGCAACACCCCAGATGGGTAGAACATTGCCCCCTGGTGGGCATGCCAGGTGGATCCTGGTCAGGTGCATGCGGGAGTCTGTCTGACTGCCTCCCTGCTCTGACAAAACAAAAAATAAAAATAAAATTTTTAAAAAACCTAAATATTGCTACTCCACTCCTTTTCCTTTTCCTTTTCATGGACTTTTTATTACTCCCATCACTCTTCACAATGCAGCATAAATAAATTGTATATTCTACATATAGTATAAAAATATAACATATATTATCCATATAGTATAAATGTGCAATACAAATACAGTGTAAATAGATACTACATGTATATGCTTACTTACGGTCCAAGGACAATTGGAAACACCTTTCTCAGTTAAAGTCCACTATGGGAAAGAACAGATGAGGAATGTGAGCAGAGAGATAAAAATCCCTAGAAAGAACCCAAAAGAAATACGTGATTCAGGGGCTGGAAGGAGAAGTCTCTGAGGTTGGGGGGAGGGCAGCGTTGGCCACAGGAACCAGTGAGCATCTGAGATCTAGTTACAGTGTCCACTTGCCCCAGCCCAGGAGTCCACAAGGACCTCCCACGTCCCTCTGGGTCCTGTGACTTTGCCCACCAGCACGAATACCGATCCATTCAGCGAAGCTTTGAGGGCCGAATGCGTCCCAGGGATAGGGATGAGGGACCTACAGATGTACAGGACACTGTCTCTGCCTCAGGAAGCCCCAGGGTCCAGGTGGAAAACCCCAGAGGGAAAGGAAGCAGCTCAGCGCCGCCCGTCTCGCCACCTCTGTCTGTGGAAGGCAGACAAAGTGCCTAGAAACAAAATTCTGTTTGGAAAACACATCCAGTTGTCGTGTTAGATCCATCACAGCAACTCACGAGTCTTGCAACATAAACGTGTGTTCGTTTGTTGGACGACCACTCATCGGCTGTCCCTTTCTACGCGCCAGGGAGTAGAGGAAGCCCTTCCCTGCAAAAACAAAGCAGGGACAACAAACAAACACAGAAAAGCAAGGGAAGAGCAGAAACAGAAGCAGGTCCAGCCTCAGCCCCAGGGCATGGAGCCCACTGAGATTTCCGCACAGGTGCCCTGGGCGACAAGCAGAACCTTCTTTCCAGAGGCCACCTGCAGGCAAAGGTGGGGTTGAGCAGGGCCGCTCCGCGGAAGAGCCAGGGCCATGGGGCCTCTATACGATGAGGGACTTGTTGTAGGGCTGTCAGCCTGTGCAGCTATGAAAAAGCTGCTACAGTTGTAACACAGCTGGACCCATGGTGGGGACTAAAGTCCCAGGACTGTGGGAAGACGGGGAGACGGGACACTTCGGAGCCCACAGGGATGCCCTGGGCCTGAGGGGTCTCTCACCTCTCCCTGCCCTGGTGAGGGTTTCTCCAGTCTCCCTGGGAGACTGCAAGGAAGCCGGCCTCCTTCCTCAGCAGCCAAGTGAACCCCTGGCTGGGCAGTTGAAAAGCTGCAGGGGGAGCCCCGTGGCGTTCAGGGACTGGGGACACAGTGGGCCAGCAGCCTCCCTTCAACCCTCCAAACACCGTGCAAACGCCTTCAGTGGTCCCCCCGCATCTGGAACTTGGAAACGTCATTCCAGGTTAGCTGGGGTGACCTGGCACAGATCCACCACCCCGGGTGTGCCCAGGCAGCAGGCCCCAGCGTGAAATAACCAAGCTCCAGCCCCATGCCCGTCACCAGCCCTTGCCCTGGAGTGGCGCTCCTGTGCCCGGGTGAGAGGTGGCTCTGGCACTGCACGCCACAGGCAGGGCGTCTCAGCAGGAAACACATGAGCCAGGAGATAAACACTTAGCTAGCCCAGGACAATAGCAGAGTGGTTTACCAGGCAGGGCCAACATACGGCCCGTGGGCCAGATCTGGCCCGCACAATAAGTTTATGCGGCCCGCGATTACATTTTTAATATTCTCCACATGACACACTGTGGAAGTGAAATAAGTAGTACTTTTAAATTGTTATATATAAACTACGATATCTTCAATAATCTTCAGCTCAGCTTATATTTGTGAACAAACTTTTTCTTTAATGAATCTAAATAAAAGTACAAGATAAAGATTGAATGATTTACATTTGGAGGCTGTGTTAAGAATAGTTACTACAGTATAGAGTCAGATATTAAAAAATAATAGGCGATGCAAAGCGCCTCAACACGTCACATTAGTTTATTTGTTAATTTGTTGTACTAAATACTTACATTTATTCATAAACAAATTATATAATAAAATTCTGTTCACTTAAATGTATCATTTTTGTATTTAACATTTTTTAATTTTAATATCTCGTCCAGCCCATGAAAAAAGTTATCTTTCTAATCTGGCCTGGGGGCAAAAACTTTTGGCCACGCCTGGTTTAGATGCTGCCTGGGAAAGTTTCTAATCTGTGTATGCACGCACTACATTAACGTGACTTGGAGATTTTCAAGTGATTTGGTTGCATCTTTGAAAATGTTTTAATACATCTGTGCCTTCAAATCAATTGCATAAACACCCCTGCAGGTATCCAGGGGGAGACTATACATATAAACAGAATTCATTTGCATTCAAAAGTAAGCATCTGTGTTTCCAAAAAAAATCATCATCATCATCATCATCCTGGATAACTTCCAAACAAAGGGTGGCACAATTATGAGCTTCTGGTGGCCAGGACCCTGTGTCCTACACGGGGATCCTCAAACTCAGCCACATATTGGAATCGTGGGAGAGGACTCGTTAAAGCAGGATGTCAGGAGGCATCGGCATCTGCATGATTTTAAAGGTGTCCAAGTAATTCCACGAGGCAGCTGCATTTGAGAGCTAGTGGGCTGCAAGGACCTAGTTTTGAATGAATGGAACTGAGGCATCGGAACATCTTGGGTGAACAGAGAATGCCAACTCAAGGCTCACCTCCTCGTTCTGCGGTTCTGTTGTGCTGCTATTCCAGCTGTGAGCCCATGACTACTGGCTCCTGGGTCTGCCAGTGGAAGCACAGAGATGTCACATTGTCTGAACAAGGCCAATCAGAGTGAGCCACACGCAAAAACACATTCAGCGTCGCCAATGAGCCCACGTGGGCTGCACATTCTCTTCTCTCCGTGCCATTTAACCTCGCCTATGCTGGGGTTTTTTTTGTTGTTTTTTTTTTGGGGGGTTTTTTGGCATTGATTAATTTCTTTTTTTTTTTTTTATAAATTTTTATTAATGTTAATGGGATGACATTACTAATTCAGGGTACATATATTCAAAGAAAACATGTCTAGGTTATCTTGTCATTAAATTATGTTGCATACCCCTCACCCAGAGTCAGATTGTCCTCCGTCACCCTCTATCTAGTTTTCTCTGTGCCCCTCCCCCTCCCCCTAACTCTCCCCCTGTCCTCCCTCCCCCCACCCCTGGTAACCACCACTCTCTTGTCCATGTCTCTTAGTCTCATTTTTATGTTCCACCAATGTATGGAATCATGTAGTTCTTGTTTTTTTCTAATTTACTTATTTCACTCCGTATAATGTTATCAAGATCCCACCATTTTGCTGTAAATGATCTGATGTCATCATTTCTTATGGCTGAGTAGTATTCCATAGTGTATATGTGCCACATCTTCTTTATCCAGTCTTCTATTGAAGGGCTTTTTGGTTGTTTCCATGTCTTGGCCACTGTGAACAGTGCTGCAATGAACATGGGGCTACACGTGTCTTTACGTATCAATGATTCTGAGGTTTTGGGGTATATACCCAGTAGAGGGATTGCTAGGTCATAAGGTAGTTCTATTTGCAGTTTTTTGAGGAACCACCATACTTTCTTCCATAATGGTTGTACTACTTTACATTCCCACCAACAGTGTATGAGGGTTCCTTTTTCTCCACAGCCTCTCCAACATTTGCTATTACCCGTCTTGTTGATAATAGCTAATCTAACAGGGGTGAGGTGGTATCTCATTGTAGTTTTGATTTGCATTTCTCTAATAACTAATGAAGCTGAGCATCTTTTCATATATCTGTTGGCCATTTGTATTTCTTCCTGGGAGAAGTGTCTGTTCATGTCCTCTTCCCATTTTTTTATTGGATTGTTTGTTTGTTGTTGAGTTTTATGAGTTCTTTGTAAATTTTGGATATTAGGCCCTTATCTGAGCTGTTGTTTGAAAATATCAGTTCCCATTTAGTTGGCTGTCTGTTTATTTTGATATCAGTTTCTCTTGCTGAGCAAAAACTTCTTATTCTGATGTAGTCCCATTCATTTATCTTTGCCTTCACTTCTCTTGCCATTGGAGTCAAGTTCATAAAATGTTCTTTAAAACCCAGGTTCATGAGTTTAGTACCTATGTCTTCTTCTATGTACTTTATTGTTTCAGATCTTATATTTAGGTCTTTGATCCATTTTGAATTAATTTTAGTACACGAGGACAGGCTGTAGTCGAGTTTCATTCTTTTGCATGTGGCTTTCCAGTTTTCCGAACACCATTTGTTGAAGAGGCTTTCTTTTCTCCATTTTGTGTTGTTGGCCCCTTTATCAAAGATTATTTGACCATATATATGTGGTTTTATTTTTGGGCTTTCTATTCTGTTCCATTGGTCTGAGTGTCTATTTTTCTGCCAATACCATGCAGTTTTGATTATTGTGGCCCTATAATATAATTTAAAATCAGGTATTGTAATGCCCCAGCTTCATTCCTTTTCCTTAGGATTGCTTTGGCTATTCGGGGTTTTTTATAGTTCCATATAAATCTTATGATTTTTTGTTCCATTTCTTTAAAAAATGACATAGGAATTTTGATGGGAATTGCATTAAATTTATATATTACTTTGGGTAATATGGCCATTTTAATTATATTTATTCTTCCTATCCAAGAACAAGGAATATTTTTCCATCTCATTGTGTCTTTTTCTATTTCTCTTAGCAATGCCTTGTAGTTTTCTTTATATAGGTCCTTTACATTCTTTGTTATGTTTATTCCTAGGTATTTTATTTTTTGTTGTTGCAATCGTGAAGGGGATTATTTTTTTTAGTTCGTTTTCTAATATTTCATTGTTGGCATATAGAAAGGCTATGGACTTTTGTATGTTAATTTTGTATCCTGCGACCTTACTGTATTGGTTTATTTTTTCTAGTAATCTTTTTGTGGAGTCCTTTGGGTTTTCGATGTATAGGGTCATATCATCAGCAAAAAGTGATACCTTTACTTCTTCTTTTCCGATATGGATGCCTTTTATTTCTTTGTCTTGTCTGATTGCTCTGGCCAGAACTTCTAGCACCATGTTAAATAAGAGTGGAGAGAGTGGACAACCCTGTCGTGTTCCTGATTTAAGGTGGAAAGTCCTCAGTTTTACGCCATTTAATATGATGTTGGCTGATGGTTTATCATATATGGCCTTTATCATGTTGAGATAGTTTCCTTCTATACCCATTTTGTTCAGAGTCTTAAACATAAAATTGTGTTGTATTTTATCGAAAGCCTTTTCTGCGTCTATTGATAAGATCATGTAGTTTTTGTTCTTTGTTTTGTTGATATGGTGTATTACGTTAACCGTTTTACGTATGTTGAACCATCCTTGAGATTCTGGGATGAATCCCACTTGATCATGATGTATTATTTTTTTTAATATGTTGTTGTATTCGACTTGCCAGTATTTTGTTTAGTATTTTAGCATCTGTATTCATTAGAGATATTGGTCTGTAGTTTTCTTTTTTTGTGCCATCCTTGCCTGGTTTTGGTATGAGGGTTATGTCGGCCTCATAAAATGTGTTTGGAAGTATTGCTTCTTCTTCAATTTTTTGGAAGACTTTCAGTAGAATAGGAACCAAGTCTTCTTTGAATGTTTGATAAAATTCGCTGGTATAGCCATCAGGGCCTGGACTTTTATTTTTGGGGAGGTTTTTAATGGTTTTTTTCTATTTCTTCTCTACTAATAGGTCTGTTTAGGCTTTCTGCTTCTTCATGACTCAGTTTAGGAAGGTTGTATTGTTCTAGGAATTTATCCATTTCTTCTAGATTGTTGTATTTGGTGGCATATAGTTTTTCATAGTATTCTACAATAATTCTTTGTATATCTATGACGTCTGTGGTGATCTCTCCTCTTTCATTTTGGATTTTATTTATTTGAGTCCTGTGTCTTTTTTCCTTGGTGAGTCTTGCCAAGGGTTTGTCGATTTTGTTGATCTTTTCAAAGAACCAGCTCCTTGTTTTATTGATTTTTTCTATAGTTTTTCTGTTCTCTATTTTGTTTATTTCTGCTCTGATTTTTATTATCTCCTTTCTTCGGCTGGTTTTGGGTTGTCTTTGTTCTTCTTTTTCTAGTTCCTTAAGGTGTGAAGTTAAGTGGTTTACTTGGGCTCTCTCTTGTTTGTTCATATAGGCCTGAAGTGATATGAACTTTCCTCTTATAACTGCTTTTGCTGCATCCCAGAGATTCTGATATGTCGTATTTTCATTTTCATTTGTCTGTGTATAACTTTTGATCTCTGTGCTTATTTCTTCTTTGACCCATTCATTTTTTAGAAGTATGTTGTTTAGTTTCCACGATTTTGTGGGTTTTTCCCCCTCTTTTTTACAGTTGAATTCTAGTTTCAAGGCTTTATGATCAGAGAATATGCTTGGTACAATTTCAATTTTTCTAAATTTGCTGATATTGTCTTTGTGGCCCAACATATGGTCAATTCTTGAGAATGTTCCATGTACACTAGAGAAAAATGTATACTCTGTCGCTTTGGGATGAAGTGCCTGTAGATGTCTATCATACCCAGGTGTTCTAGTATTTCGTTTAAGGCCACTATATCTTTATTGATTCTCTGTTTGGATGACCGATCTAGAACCGTCAGCGGTGTATTGAGGTCTCCAAGTATGATTGTATTTTTGTCAGTTTTTGTTTTAAGGTCAATAAGTAGCTGCCTTATATATTTTGGTGCTCCTTGGTTTGGTGCATATATATTAAGGATTGTTATGTCTTCTTGATTCAGTGTCCCCTTAATCATTATGAAATGACCATTTTTGTCTCTGAGTACTTTTTCTGTCTTGTAGTCAGCATTATCAGATATGAGTATTTCTACACCTGCTTTTTTTTGGGTGTTGTTTGCTTGGAGTATTGTTTTCCAGCCTTTCACTTTGAATTTGTTTTTATCCTTGTTGCTTAGATGAGTTTCTTGTAGGCAGCATATAGTTGGATTTTCTTTTTTAATCCATTCTGCTACTCTGTGTCTTTTTATTGGTAAGTTTAATCCATTTACATTTAGTGTAATTATTGACACTTGTGGGTTCCCTATTGCCATTTTATAAATTGCTTTCTGTTAGTTTTGTATCTTGTTTGATTCTTCTCTTTTGTTTTTCTATCATTTGTTTTTGTTTGTTTGTATTCCATACTTCTTTCCTCTGTTGCTACCTTTTTTAAGTCAAGTGTTTTTGTGGTGGTTTTTTCAAGGGTGGTTACCATTAAGTAATGAAAAGGGTACCTACCATATTCATTGTAGTACCCTTTCTTATGAGTATTTCTGCGCTTCATCGTCCTTTGCTACTGTTAATCTTCATCTTTTCTCCCTTTTTTTCTTTTGTTGTCACAGTTTAAGTTTGGTTTTATTGTTTTCTTGGTGGAGCTGTTACTTGTGGTTTTGTTTTCTTTTGTTCTTTGGATCTGGTTGGAAAACCCCCTTTAGTATTTCCTGGAGTGGGGGCTTTCTGATGATAAATTCTCTCATCTTTTCTGTATTTGTGAATGTTTTTATATCTCCTTCGTACTTGAAGGATAGCTTTGATGGGTATAGTATTCTTGGCTGAAAGTTCCTCTCTTTCAGGGCTTTAAATATTGGGGTCCACTCTCTTCTAGCTTGTAGAGTTTCTGCTGAGAAATCTAATGATAATCTAATAGGCCTTCCTTTATATGTTGTATTCTTCTTTTCCCTGGTTGCCTTGAGAATTTTTTCTTTGTCATTGGTTTGTGTCATCTTCATTATGATGTGCCTTGGAGTGGGTTTGTTGGGGTTAAGAAAACTCGGTGTTCTGTTTGCTTCTTGAATTTGAGGCTTTAGTTCTTTCCACAGGCTTGGGAAGTTCTCATCTATTATTTGTTTGAGTATATTCTCCATTCCATTTTCTTTCTCTTCTCCCTCTGATATACCTATTATTCTTATGTTATTCTTTCTGATGGAGTCAGACAGTTCCTGTAGGGCTTTCTCGTTTTTTATTATTTTTGAGTCTCTTTCTTCTTCTCTCTGTTGTGCCTCAAGTTGCTTGTCTTCTATTTCACTAATCCTATCTTCTATCTGGGCTGTTCTATTAGCTAAGCTTGTTACCTCGTTTTTCAGCTCGTGAATTGAGTTTTTCATTTATGTTTGATTTGTTTTTATAGTTTCAATTTCCTTGGTAATATATTCTTTGTGATCGTTGAGTTGTTTTCTGATCTCTCTAAATTGCCTTTCTGTGTTTTCTTGTATATCTCTGAGTATTTTTAAGATTTCTATTTTAAATTCTATGTCATTTGGCTCCAAGGCTTCCAATATGTTAAATCTTTTCTCCATAGATTTTTCCACATCTATTTGTGTTACCTCTCTATCTTTTGTATTCATAATATTCGATTTCCTTTTTCTTATTGGCATCTGAAGGTGGTCTTGTTGATAGTGTTAATTAGAATTAATAAAGAATAAAAAGGAAAAAAAAAAGGAAAACACTCCACACACACACAAAAAAGTAATAATTTATTATTTCCCCCTTTTTTCTTTCTTCTCTTCCCCTCCTCTCACCTCCTTAGGGAAATATCATGATGACCTGTGAATTATATTATGCTAAATGGAACATAAACTGCCTATAACGGAGGGCCTGATTTGGGGTGAAGAGTTCAAGGGGCAAAAAAGGGAGTAGGAACCTACTAAATGCAAAAAAAAAAAAAAAAAAGGAGAAAATCTTAGACAAGCATAAAATGATTTGCTTGTAAGTGATGGTCGACTAAGAGATATAATGAGAGGGATAAGAGGGAAACAGAAAAAAGGAGAGAAAAAATAATAATATTTAAAGAAGAAAAAAATAAAAATAAAAATAATAAGTAAAAATCTGTTGTAATAAGTGGAGCGAAGACTAAATACAATGGAGACTTTGGGTTGGGAGGAATGCTAGTGAGTTAAAAAGCAATGTAAAAAGTACCCAAAATGCCACAAAAACAAACAAATAAAGGAAAACCAAGAACAAAAGCAGAAAAAAAAAACCAAAAAAAAACAAAAAACTTGAGTCCCAAATTAAATAATTTGTTCTTGATTGAGGATTGAATGGGAGGAAAAGTAAAAGGAGAAAAGAAGAAACGAATAGAATGGAAAAAATAAGAAAAAGAGAGAAACAAAGGAAGAAAAAAAGGAAAGGAAAAAAAACAAAACAAAACAAAAAACAAAAGGGGAGAGAGTGAGAGTTAAGGGTTTTGGAGTGTAACCCTAAAGGAGAGTAAGGATGAAGAAAAGAAATAAAATGTAACACTCATGGGTAGTGTAGTTCAAGAAAAGGGTAGCATAAGATGGGCAGAGAATAAAAGGACCGAGGTGGAGGAAATACAAATAATAATAAAGGCAATAAGAAAGAAGAAAGAAACAACAACAACAAAGAATTAGTGGAACAAGTTATAAAGTCTGGATTTTTCTTGATTTTGAGAGGTTAACTTCTTCCTTTTTCTTTTCTCTCCCTCTTCCTGGTCAGTGACTCTGTACCCCAGGTTCTGCCCCTGTGTCACGCTTAGGTAGGGATTTGCAGTTGATGGGATTCTATGGCAATGTCATATAATTGGCTTTAGTCTCGCTGGTAGTCAAGGGTTGTTGGCGTTTGCAGAGTCCAACAATGAGAGAGTTTGCTTTCCTGGAGTCTCTCTCCTAGTCTCCCCTTCCTGAATTAGCAGCCTGGTGATCCAGCTATGAGGCTGCCATTGCTTCTGTCTGGGGAGTAAGAGGCTCAAAGAGCTGGGAAATCCCCACTCTATCCTCACTCAGCGCAAGGCTCTGGGTAAGGCTCTGGCAGTCAGAGCCTCCAGTGTAATCAGGTGGAGCTGGGAGTCAATTGTTGTCAAGGTGACTATTCAGCGCCTACCATTCAGTTGGACCACTCAACCCAGGCTTTCCACACTTTGTAGCCTGTTTTGGCTGGGAAGAAGATGCACTATTCGCTGCTTGCTGTATAGATCTTAATATCTGCCAAGTCCCTCTTGTTAGGTATATCCCTGAATATGGAGGCTCTGTCAATCAGAAGTTGCCCCCACCCCTTTAGCGAAAGGCACTGAAAAATATCACACCTCTTGTCTTGGATCGCTGAACTGGGAGAGATCTTATCAATTAGAGCCCCGTGGGTGCGCAGATTTCGTGGGTTAAGCTAATTTCAGTGATTGGATCCGCAGCTGTGCTCCAGAAAGTATTTCAGGCTGCCTGCGTGCCCCTCCCCCAACGCTTGATTGTTACCTTGAAAGGCTGGGTGAGGTGCCCTGCTCACGGAGAGAATCTCCCGACTAGGAAAGACAGGCTTGGCGCCCCTCCCAGACCGTGGCACGGGGCGCACGCGCGCGGTTTCCCAGTGCACGCCGGTGGCCGGGACCCTCCGGACCGTGGCACAGGGCGCGCGCCCGGTTTCTCAGTTCACACCGGTGGCCGGGACTCTCCGGACCATGGCACAGGGCGCGCACACGCGCGGTTTCTCAGGGCACGCCAGCTGCCGCCAGTGCCCAGGCTGCAGCTCCCCGAGTGTGGGCAGGCAGCTGCACGTGTGGGTTGACTCACCACAGGTGTACTCCCTCCTCAGCAACAGTCCTTTCGCTTTCAGTGTGTGTGTGGAACTCCAGAATGCTCCGAGGATAAATTTTTCTGTTTCTAGTTGATAAATTTGTTGAGATTTTGGGGAGATCTGTCGACGCGCTGCTCACGGCGCCATTTCTGTGACGTCACCCCACCTATGCTGTTAAAACATGGCTGCCTGGAAAGGTTGCCAAGGGCCGGAATGCATCTGTGGGACATCTCATGCGAGATGAACAGAGTCCGGCCCCTTCTTCCTCCACCTGGAGTCTCCCCTCCTCAAACTACCAGGCACACCTCCTGTGAGCAGACGTACCCCATTATGAGTCCAGGGCACAAGCTCTGGGTTCTGAGCTTTAGCCTCTCCAGTGACTTCACCCAGCCAACAAAGCACAACTAACGTAAAACCGATTGCTCATAAGGAAATGAAGAGACACGCTCCGTAGCTTTGGTGAGTGTGTGGGTGTGGAGGAGTCATGGTCCATCACGATGACTTGCCTCTCCCCACAGCATGTTCCCAGGGCAGAGGAAGGTCCTGGGTTTGAATCAGAAGAGCCTGCGTCTCGCAGAGTTCTTGGGCCGGCCACCTCTGCTCCTCGCACACCATCTGGTCCCTTCAGATGCAGGGACAGCGCTGCCATCTGCAAGCTCTGTGAGCTTCTACAGGGGGCTGACCCTTGGGGGCACTTTCCCGCCTGTAAAATGGGACTGACGCTGGGACCACGAAAGGAGGTGACACATGTCAGATGGTGACTCTCGGCATGAAAACAGCAGCTGGAGTTGTCTTCTGATTGCATGGTCCGAACATTTTGGCTTGCACCAACGCACTCGTGGAAGGTGAACACTTTTTCATACTTTTTTCTTCTTTTTTTTGGCTTCCTGCATTGACCAAGATGGAGCTCAATAATAAATCATTGAACCAGCGGCACTGAATTCTTAAAGAACTCTAGAGATGATTGTTTTAAATAATATATATCATTTTTTTCCCCAAGAGAGACTCAAACACTATCCTTTCAAATCGCCTAATCAGGCACCCTAGTAATTTTGTACATTTTCCATTAAATTTATTAGGGTGACATTCATTATTAAAATTCTATGGGTTTCGGGTATACAATTCTATAACACATCTGTTGGATACTGTAGTGTGGGTTCACCCCCTACCCCACTTCACATCTCTCTTCTGTCACCATTTATCCGCCCATGACCTTCTGCCAGCACCAAACCTGCTTCCTCTCTGGTAATCTCCATGCCGTTGTCTGTGTCTAGGAGAGGCTTTTTTTTTGTTGATTAATCTTTTCATCTTTTTCACCTTATCCTTTCCCCTCAGACAGTTGTCAATCTGTTCTCTGTCTCTATGAGTCTGTTTCTATTTTATTTTATTTTGCTCATTAGATTCCACATATAAGTGAAATTATATGATGCTTGTCTGTCTTTTATTGGCTTATTTCACTGAGCATAATGCTCTCCAGGTCCATCCATGCTGTCACGAAATAAGTTTTCCCTCTTTTTTACAGATGACCAATAGGCATACGAAAAGATGTTCAACGTCACTAATCACCAGAGAAATGCAAAGTAAAACTACAATGGAATATCACCTCACACCTGTCAGAATGGCCCTCATCAACAAAACAAACGGGTGTTGGTGAGGGTGTGGAGAAAAGGGAACTCTCGTGCACTGTTGGTGGGAATGCAAACTGGTGCAGCCACTGTGGAAAGCAGTAGGGAGCTATCTCAAAATATTAAAAATGGAACGTCCTTATGACCCAGAGATTCCATTTCTGGGAATATATCTGAAGAAACACCCAAAAAACTAATTCAAAAGATCATAGGCACCCCTATGTTCATTACAGCAATATTTATAATAGCCAAGTGCCCAGCAGTAGATAGATGAGTGGATTAAAAAAAGTTGTGGTATAGACACAGAATAATTTTTGTACACTTCACTGTAAAAAAAGTCATTCATGGCACAGTATAAAGCATACTGGCTCCCGTGGTCCCTGCTGCTTACCATTGGGTTAGAACGTCACTATTGAATAAATGGTGGGAATAAGAGCAGGAGTCCTGGGCATCACGGGGACTCCTCCCTAACACAGTCCTGATTGCACAACTCTTGGCTTCTCAACATTCAGGTATGGAAGAAAAGAGATAAATCCCCAAGAACAAGATGTTAAAACAAAACAGGAAATTGGGAAGAAGAAACAGAAAGGAAAGAGAGCTTCTGCTCGTAGGGAACAATGCCTGAAACAGGAATTACAGTTGTCGTCGGGACTTCTCTCCCTGGGATGGACGGTTGTGTAACAAAGACTGTCCAGCGTGTTGACCCGTGTGGCTGGGTCTCACCTTCTGAATAGACTACTTTAAATTCAACCCGGAACAGACCAAAGTGACATCAATGTTACTGTTGTAAATGGGGCATTTTTTTTTCTGCCTAAAGTGACATGATTTTTCTAGATGTGCAGCTGCATCCAAAGATCACAGTGAAAACTAACTAGTCAGATTTCTGAGGTGAAGTTTAAAATAATAAAAAAAAAGGTTCATGTGTCAGGCTGATGCTTCTGAATACAGTCATCCTCCTGGCAACACAAGTTTTCATCACGCAGGTTGGGTACCATTGACCAAATAATCGGAGGATGCAGCGCGAGGGTCCGCAGACCTTTATTGAAGGTGAAGGACCCCTACCTCGCGCCCAGCCGAGGAAATGCTGCTGCACCCCAGGCCCCGAGCTTTGCTGGAATGGCTAGTGCTTTGTCTGCGGCATGAGGAGGAACCTGGACTAGCACCGCGTTCATAAGAGGTACGAAACGTCTTGGGTCTTGAGTGACGAGTTAGAATAAGAATTAAGGAAAGGTCTGCAAAAATCATTTGTTACTAAGAATTAGGGAGAATGAAGTGCATTCATTTTGTGCAGTGATTTTATTTAGAATCTAGTTATTTGGTGATATTCATGTACATTTTTATTCTTATTACTGTTGGTTCTCCTTTTTAAAACATTTATTGATTGGTTTTAGAGAGAAAGGATGGGAGAGAGAGAGACAGGAACATCAATCTGTTCCTGCGTGTGCCCTGACTGGGGATCGAACCTGCAAACTTTACATTATCGAGACAACGCTCTGACAGAACTATCTGGACAGAGCTCTTAGTACTATTATTTTTAATTGTTACTAAAATTCCTGCAAATGAACCATTTTGTTATAGGTTTAAAACCCCAATTCCTTTTCTAATAGACATAGACATTGTTATGTAGGAATTTTTGCCAGGTTTTCTTGAAAAAAGAAGCTGTTCAGTTACAAAAGTCAAAATCAAAATATACGGTAACAGACTATACTACTTCATCTGACCTAAGGGAGCAAACATCTCCTATGAAAACCTGTTCTTGCTCTTTCTGAATTCTCAGCCATTGGAATCTATTCCTCTAATTTGCCTGTGTCTGTCCGAAGTTGTAATCTGCCGAGTGGCATGCCCCCCTAAAAAATAGCTAACTGTTTTTGTCTAATTATGGGTAACCCAAAGGCTATGTGCCCTGTATGAATTTAAGTGTCACAATAAAAGAGCCCAGGAATGTCCCTTCTGCACAGGGGACACACTGACTTTCAGGAGAACTGATCCCAAGTGTCCAACATAGGTGTCAGAAAGAATGAGTAACCACAGGACGACCCTTGTCGGAAGACAGGACACTGTATCCAAAGCCAGGAGATGGCCACTCCCCCCCATACTGGTCCTCACTGGGACACGCCATGACCTGTTCCCCAACTGGTCATTTTGGAAATATAGCCACCTCTTCCAGAACTGCTGGCCTGGCGTTTGGTGGCCCCTTCTTGGGGACTCCAGCACGCCCCTTCCACGGTGCAAGCCACCCTCCACAATGCCTGGAAAGCTTATCACAACAAGGTTTCCCAGGACTGCCTGGTCATGTGATGCTCATCCTCTTTTATCAATTAGGTAAGGAAAGAATTACGGAGAAATTTCAACAAAGAAGAAAACAAGCATATCTTCAGTTGTCCAATGACCATACTCATCCAGATATTACATTTGATGACCTTCAACAGAAATGACACCACAACACTATTTCAGCAAATAGAACCAACTGCAACCCAGAAAACGTATAAAATCTCAATAACTGGTGTCCCTGTTGCATGGATGTGTTTACCTTCTGTCATTGCAAGGGTTGAGTGTTCATTATTTGCAACGCAATAATGATTTTGTAATTCACGGTGTATCTGCCCAGCCTTGGCTTCTGGAAATGCATCGGCCACCATTTCTTTTAAGTACCTGTGTATGGAACAAAGCATAATGGGTGATTGAGATGAATAAATGATTGAAAGTCACCAGACCCAGGTGGTCTGTGTATTAGCTCACGGATAACTGATGGGACACACCAGCTCACCCTACTCTGACACTTCTGGCTCTTTGATTTGGGGAAAGTCATCGAACTCTCAGGAACCCCACTTTCCTCTGTCATAAAGCTGAGAAGTAACACGGTCTCCCCAGTTGCAGAAAGAACGCAGGGAGATAATGAATGTAAGATAACAAACTCAATAAACAGTAACTATTGTTTGAGCTGTTAACTAAGGATCAGTTCGTAAAGAAAATATCATCTCTCCCATACTAGCCTATGTGTGACTTCCTAGGAATTGCTACCAGGATGTCATTGGTCACCTACCTGTCTAAGCCCTGACCTCTCACAGCTGGAAATAAATCACTCACACATGGAGACTGACTTGACAGGTAGCCTTTAGACCCCAGCCAAAGAATCAAGTGCATAACATTATGAAACTATTTCTTTGTGGTCCTGACTTTGGTTTTAGTAATATTTGCAAATGTGTATCTTTGGGAATGAATGGACAACCTCAGGGTATCCATGGTGGCTTATGTCATTAGTTTTACAGAGTACTGGGTGCACATGCACAGGGACCCCGGGAAAGCCAGACACAGAGAATGTGACTCTATTCCACATGTCAACTTATCAGATGTACCGGGGTTGTGGGGGGGGGGGGGCGGAGAAGCAAAAACAAGACAGGGGGCAAATGACTTAATATATTCTCACTTGTCCTGCCATACACAGAGAAAGAGGGAGTACAAGCTAAATCAATTGACGGGTGTGTTTCTGAAAGTGCTGACATGAAACTGAAAGTTCCTTCAGGCCCAAGATTATATTTCCTCCTCTCGCTCCACGTTCTCCATGCTGCATCACACTCACAAGGACAAGCTCACTGATGAGTAGAACGTAACAGACTGTCTCATAGACACAGAGATGCAGAGCTGGGAAGGGTCTTCATGCCATCAGCCCAGAGCACCTGCGTCTTCTCGACCTCACCACTCCAGAAGACCTGCTTTGTGACAGAGTAACAGTCGTGACTGCTGCTGATGTCTAACCAATGCTGGTGGATGTCAGGTATTATTCCAAGCAATGTTCCTGCTTGAATTCCTTTATTCTTCCCAATTCCTCATCGGATAGCTGTGCTGGCCTGCCCCCATTTTACAGATGAGTAAACTGAAGCAACAGGAATCCATGGGTGGGAGGGTAAGGGGACTCAGGTTCTGCCCAGCAGCGCTGGGGCATGGACCAAGCAGCTCTGTGAAGAAGTCAGCCAATCAAGTGTGGAAAGATATCCTTCCAAAGTTCAGGAAGCTCATGTTCAGAGGCTCATCAGTGTCCAAAAAATGGGTGCAAACTGACCCCTGCCCCTGAGTCACTCCCCTGTTTGATCCATCGGTCCTTTTGTGAATGACCCCCTGCCTCCTCATCCCTCAAGCTTATTTTTTGAGCTGATTACACATCAATGTGAGTCTCCTCGTCAGAGTAACGATTCTGACATGTCGGTATTAGTGCGGGGGTGGGAGGGGAGTGTGGTGGAACATGAGAATGAGTCAGAGGCCGGCAGCATGTTGCTCTGGTTGTCAGCTGGGCAAGATACCCAGTGGTCTCAGAGAAACTACAAACTGCTTACAAGAAATTCATTTCAAATTCAAACACATGGATTAAAAGTAAAACCAAGAAAAATGGAAAGAAGATATATTATTCATACATTTATCTATAAAGAGTAGAAGTAACAATATTATTATTAGGTAAAGTAGACTTCAGAACAAAGAAAATTATTAGAGACAGAAAGGACATTACATAATAATAAAAAAGATCCATCTACCAGAAGATATACAATCCCAAATGTGCATGCATCAAACAGTAGAGCCTCAAGATATATAGTCAAGCTCAATAGAACTGAAAGGAAACAAAGGCAAATCCTCAGTTGTAGCTAGGAAGTTCAACACCACATTCTATGTGAAAGATAGAACTACTAGACAGAAAATCAGCATAGATGTAGATCTAAGCAGCACAATCAACAGAACATATGGAAAACAGTCCACTTAACAACAATAGAATATTCATGTTGAGGGGTTTTCTCCAAGTGCCCATGTAAGTTACCCCCCCCAAAAAAATGACCATATCTTGATGTGTTGGGCCATAAAAGAAACCTTAAAAAAATTGAAAGAAAACGAAGTACCATATTTTTCACTCCATAAGACACACCTGACCATAAAACACACCAAGGATTTTAAGGAGGAAAATAAGAAAAATAATATTCTGAACCAAATGATGTGTTGAAATATTTAATAAAATACCGTATTTTTCCCTCCATAAGACGCATGGGCATTTTTCCCTCCACTTTTTTTTTTGGGGGGGGGGGGAAGAAAGTTCATCTTATGGAGCAAAAAATACAGTATGTTTCTGATCATATGGAATCTATTCATATTTCTAAAATCTCTCAGAAAATGAGGAATACATAGATATTTCCTCAGCTTGATAAAAAAAAAACATCTCCAAAAAAAACCTGCATCTAACATTATACTTAATGAGGAAAGACTCAGTGATATTCTCCTAAAATCTGGGTCAAGGCAAGAATGTCCACTCTCACCATTCCCATTCAACATACTACTGGAAATTCTAGGAACTGCAATAAGACAAGAAAAATAAATAAATAAATAAGAAGCATATAGAAGAGAAAGAAAAAATTAAAACTATCCTGATTTGCAGGGGACATTATTTTCTACATTAATTCTACAAAATCCCAAAGAATCTACCAGATATGTCCTAAAACTAAAAGGTCAGTTTGAGCAAGTTTGCGGAACAAGATTAACATGCAATGTCCACCACACTTGGATATATTAACAATGAACTATGGAAATCAAAATTAGAAACAAAATACCATCTGTAATCAATCCAAAGAAAATAAAATATGTAACATGCACTTCACAAAACATACACAGGATCCATATACTGAAAATTAGGAAACAGAGATGAAAAATCAAAGAACACTTGAGCAAATGAGCCCCGTCACAACATCCTCCACCACCATCCAAATTAAATGACATTGGCCCTGGCCGGTTGGCTCAGCGGTAGAGCGTCGGCCCGGCGTGCGGGGGACCCGGGTTCGATTCCCGGCCAGGGCACATAGGAGAAGCGTCCATTTGCTTCTCCACCCCCTCCCTCCTTCCTCTCTGTCTCTCTCTTCCCCTCCCGCAGCCAGGGCTCCATTGGAGCAAGGATGGCCCGGGCGCTGGGGATGGCTCCTTGGCCTCTGCCCCAGGCGCTAGAGTGGCTCTGGTCGCGGCAGAGCGACACCCCGGAAGGGCAGAGCATCGCCCCCTGGTGGGCAGAGCGTCGCCCCTGGTGGGCATGCCGGGTGGATCCCGGTCGGGCGCATGCGGGAGTCTGTCTGACTGTCTCTCCTCGTTTCCAGCTTCAGAAAAGAAAAAGAAAAAAAAATAACAAATTAAATGACATTTACATGTTTTGCCATAATGTGAGGTCATCACCGCCGTTGCAGACCCGTGACAGTCCCTTACCCTTTCTCACTTTCTTGTCAGATCTCAGCTGCTGAAACCACAAATGGCTTAAGGGGAGGGAGTATGAATTTTTTTACTACGTTTTTTCCAACACCTGCCCCAACAGCCAGAGAACAAAAGGCCTCCAGCAAACATTTGTTAGACCGGTGAGTGCAACAAGGAAGCAGTCCATTGACTCAGGTGGGAACAGTCGACAGGTGACACGCATGTGCTGTTCTAGGTTTTCAGAAGAGTGTTCAGAGAATTCAGACTCAGGAGTCATCTGAGTCTGATGCTTCCTAGGATGCTGACTGCAGAGAAACTAGACTGTAGAAAGAATGAGGGGGTGGAAAACAAGGGGGGGCTGAGGAGCGAGGGCTGTCTGTAATGGGGAGAGAAACAGAGACGTTGAGGCACAGATGTGGTGCTGAGGGAGGGAGTTATGGGATGAAGGAAGGAGCCGAGGGACGTGAGACAAGAAGTGAAGATGAAGCCCTGGCTGGTTGGCTCAGCGGTAGAGCTTTGGCCTGGCATGTGGAAGTCCCAGGATTGATTCCCGTTCAAGGCACACAGGAGAAATGCCCACCTGCTTCTCCACCCTCCCCCCTCTCCTTTCTCTCTAGCTTTCTCTTCTCCGCCCGCAGCCGAGGTTCCATTGGAGCAAAGTTGGCCTGGGTGCTGAAGATGGTTCCATGGCCTCCGCCTCAGGAGCTAGAATGGCTCCAGTTGCAGCGAAGCAACATCCCCAGATGGGCAGAGCATCGCCCCCTAGTGGGCATGCCGGGTGGATCCCAGTAGGATGCATGCAGGAGTCTGTCTGTCTGCCTCCCTGCTTCTCACTTCAGAAAAATATAAAACAAAACAAAACAAAAGAAGTAAAAATGAAGAGAATGACCACTGGAATGACACCCCAAGGAGAAGGGGGACAGGGGTTAGAGTGCCAACAAGGGAGTCATGTCACTGGAAACCAGGTAGGAGGTAAGGTGACAGGCTCAGAGTCGGAGGCTGCAGCTCGGGCTGCTGAGGCTGGGCACACATCCAGGGTGCCGACATTCCCTCCATGTCATCACTGGTTGATTGTTGAGAGAGCTCGTCTAGGGAGGGTGAGGTGGTCAATAGAGTGACAAAGTTTGAAAGTGAGAAGGTGGGTAATAAAAGACGTCATTATCCCAGGAGGAAAAAAAGAGCTTGTCACGTGTCACCAACAGTTGAGCCAAAATGATGGTCTGCACCTCTCCCTGGTCCAAGGGACATGTCATCCCGGGACAGAGGTCAGCCGTCCAGCCACAGGAGGAACAAAGGGGCTGAGTGACCTCCAGAGCATTCAGGGGGGGTGAGCCGAACCTGCCTTCCCCCCACACTCAGTCCTGCATCGTGCGAACTTCCTGGGCTCTTGGGTGTCGGCCAAAGTCTATCTTAGCCAGACCCCGTTTTGTTATGTTTCTGAGTTGACACAGCCGCTGTTCCCTACAATGTTTCCATAGTCTACTCACAAAGCGCACCCATTGTCCTAGCAGCAGAAAAGATTCCAAAACTCATCTTCTCCATCATTCAGGCCCTGGTCGGCGGCACGGCAGGCGCGGGTGATTTGACTGCGTGCTGGCTGGGACCCCTCACATGGTCATCCATCACCATTACGAGCAGCATTCACAACCTTCCTCTCTTTGGCAGAAAGAGTCTGAAATGCAGACTGTGAGGACAGAGGGAGAGATGGACCCAGGAGGTACTGAGAGGCCCAGGTATGTGCTTTCTTAGAACCAAAAATGGAAATATGTTTCTGGGGCGGGGAAGAGGGGAGGGGGAGGACGTCGTTGCCACAGGGCCACCTCCCCTTTCCAAATATGAAAAATAAATTCACCCTCAAGTAAGAAAAAGCAGACAAACGGCTCTGACAGACCCATTCTCCCCTGTCGTGAGTGGCTCCCCGAGACTGCGCACTGAGATGAGTGAGAACTCAAGGCCACAGTGTTGGGAAGACCCCCACCACCACCACTATCACCGCTGTTGCCAGCCAGTGTCTCCTTGCCGCTCTGTGCTTTTTAATCCCAGTGTGACAAAGTGGCTTGTCCCAGAAATGAAGGAAAATACAAAAGCCAGCTTCCAGCCCAAAGGCAAAGACATGAGGTCCTCACTTCATGAACACTGCCACCATCCTGAGCCCAACACTCACTACCTACCATCAGAGGGTTTGTATCATCGATCTTCTTCCTGATCCAGAGAAGAAAAAAGTACCCCCTTCAGTCACTTCGTCGTTATAAAATCGTTTTCTGTCATCGTCTACTGGAGGAAGGATGATGTAGAGTGGACGGCAGTGGAGGTCTAAGACGGGATCAGACTGAAAAGGCACCCCCACTGCAGCATACTGGACTGGACTGGGCGTTTTGAGGCCGAGGCAGTCTCCACTGGGTCCCGCTGTCCATCAGCTGTGACATGCAGAAGTACGGGCGCCTCAATTTAGCTGGCGTTTCCTTATATCGGGCAGATTTTCCAGAGACCTGTGGATCCGCTGTGCATGGGACATGGTCGGTACTCAGTAAATACCTGTGAAAGGATTCCCGGAACAGACTCTGATGAGAAGTTCCCCATCACCTATGATTCTGAGGTGACTGAAACCCCCACAGCTTCCCTGAAGAGGATACGACCTCTTGTCTGTTTGAGGTAGAATTATGGTGACCAGCTCTCAACCAAATTTTGGAATACTAATTCTAACGCAGACTTGTTTTGGGGTTTTTTTCTAATTTATGAACTGATTTATGTAAATATTCATGATTTCATTATACTGTTAGTGAATGTCTTTACTAGGGAAAAAAAATCTTTAAATTACCTGAATTCAGAAAAGTCTCCAAAAAGAAAATCCAAAATGAACTACAAGGCAAGATCTGTAGCTCAGTCACAGATCGGAGCTGAACAACTGGAACTGGCTGGTGTTTGGTCTGAGTGAGTCTCGGCTCCAAAGGAACACGACTTTGTAAACTGCAGTCCCCCTAATGTACCTCGTGGTAGCATGTAAATCTCCGTGCATGGCCCAGTTTAGAGAGAGATCGGTGGGATAACATAAATATATTCTGCTCACAAAAGTTAGGAGATATTTCAGAATGAATATGAAGCCATTAAAAAAAGAAACATTTGATTTTTTTTTTTATTAAACAAGAACATCAGAAAAGCAAACGACAAGTCAAAGGAAGTTGTTGGATTAGGCAAATGAGATGCAAAACGGACTTTTACTTAATTGGTGAGAATGCACAAGACACAAGGCTGAAAGTCGTGGAGTATCTGCACACTCTCTCATCCCTTTGTTTTGGGGAGCAGTGTAGAAAGCCAACTATATTCTCCCATCACACCATCTTTCTCTTACATGATAGAGGGGGGAAGCACACTCCTTCAGAGTGGGGCAACACGTCTCCCTGCTCACAGTCTGTAGTCTGGGGGTTCATCCACGTCTGTGTGCTTTTCCTGGGACCCGCCTGACTTCGCAAATGGCGATGTTTCCTCATGGACAGCTCTGCCACCTTCATACCTACCAAAGCCATGGTCATCATGTTCAGCTCTTGGTGTTGAGATGGGACACAGAGTGGCCAGGTAACGCCGGACAGTTTTCAATGGATTCCCCACGTCAAGATGATCTTTAAAAGTTTCAAGGTGTCTAAAGAAATAAATGAAATCCCAATATTCTTTTTGACTTCTGAAATACACGAAACCAGCCAATTATCATGGTGCTCGACTCCCTGCCTGGAAAGGGCTTCTGCCATTAAAAAAATTAATAACAACACAAAGACAGTTGCCATGCAGTGGAGCTGAAAGAAAGAGCACGACTCATTGGGCGTGAGGGTGGGGGACTCTCTCATGCCTGTTTTCCAAAAAAAATAAATAAATAAAAATCAGGAGGGAGCCCTGGAAGAATTTGGTTTCACCCAACTTTGCTACTAGCTTGTTACTAACTAGCTGCCTATGTCAGGCAGAAAGAGAAAGTTCAAAACAGGGAAAGGGTGGACACAGCTCAACCGCAACAGAGCTTCTCATGCTGGAGGATGATAAACCCAGACACAAAGAAACAAAACAAAATTATTTTAGACTTTCCAGCCCCAGGAGTCTATGATTTGCTATATTTTGAATTTTCCGTACAATGCAAAAGAAAAAATAATTTTTTAAGCAGATTTTGATCAAGGCAGAGTAATGACTTGCAGGAGACAAACTCCCCCCAAATATTGCTGAAGGAGGGACGGACATGTGTCACTCAGGTGGGGACCCCCGCTGAGCACACCACTGCTGTCAGGAGCTGCTGCCTCCTCTTCCTCCCCGGATGCAGAGAAGACCCCCCATCCACACATCTCCCTCTGCGGGCTAACCCAACGTGACACATGTGAGCACTAACATGTGTTCTCAATCGCTCTTAGACACAGCTCAGCCGAACACATCACTAGCCCCCGCCACAGGGACCCGTGGTGTTGCGGTTGAGCTGTGTCCACCCTTTCCCTGTTTCGAATTTTCTCTTCCTCCTTTTTTCCTCCCCAGTCTCCCCACCCCCCCCCCCCACACACACCCGCCCTTTTCCTAATTTAACTAGAGAGAAAATGACATGCTAATTTCAGCTCCACCTCAGCTGGGTCATTCTCAGGTCAGCAGATGAGAGACATCACAGAAGAGAGGAGACAGGGCGCGCTCTCACGGCAGGGCAGCGTGACCCTGCCGTCCATCATGGGGGTGCGCGTCAGAACAATGACAGTCATCTGTCAGAAAACGGGAGGGGGCACCTCGTTAACACACGGCTCACTTGCCCTGAGCTACACCTCGTTTAGAATCACATCCATCACTCACCTCCAAGGTGTTGCTTCCTCCTGCTGATGGAACTGCAGGCTCCCTGTCCCTGCCCTCCCCTCCGAGTTCAGGGCCACAGCGCTGGCGGAGTCAATGAGGGAGAGGTTGGACCCGGGCTGGGAAGGATGCAGCAACCTGGGAAAAACAGAGGCTTCCATTTGCTCAGGGCTAGAGACACATCGCTAGGGTCCCCGGGGGTGTGACCGACCGAGGACGCAAGAGTGATCGGCGTTCAAGGTCTCTCCCTCGTGGTCCTCAGGGGAAGGCCTCCCTGGACAGAAATATCCTGGGATCTCCTGTTAGTTTTCCACTTTGCTCCCTGTAGAAATACAGATAACTTGAAGATCAAGTCACCAAAAAACGAAAAACAAAAAAACCCACGTGGGTTTATAAACTCCAGAATCTACAGCTAATCTCTACTAAGGAGCCCGCTCTTGTCTCTGGAGGGTGTCTGTCTCTGGTGCACGGTGTTTAATTAATTCAGCCCTAAAAAAAAAAAAAAGAAAGCCTGAAACTCAGCCCACAGAGAGGGTTCTTCCAGAGACAATTCCGTGGTGAAATTATATTTAATTATGCTCCTAAAAGGAGACTGCCCAGCATGGTTCAAGGCAGCCTTCCCGGCCTGTGGAACCCCAGGCTCTGAGAGGTGTGTCTCTTCAATGGGCCACGAATAGACTCTTTTACCAAGTTTTTACAGTAAGTCCAGAATTTAACCCAGGCCACCCTCTATAGTATACTGTTCATAAATTACAAAAATGTGTTCATCTTTTCCTGTAGGGACTGTAGGAGAATCACACACACACACACGCACTTGGTTCTTTTCAATTCTTGGAAAAGGTAAATAATAACATACCTTTATTTGAGGTTGGGAGAGCAGCTAAAAGACCACTAAAGCTGAACGGTGCCTTGGGATGACCAGCAGGGGCCGACAGTGGTGAAGTGACCTTTCTGAGGCCACGCAACACAGACCACAGCAGAGCCGAAGTTTCCAGGTGGTGGTCACTGATGAGCACGGGATGGACAGGCCCTGGGGACCGAGCGGCCAGCACCACAGAACAAGGCATGTCCTTCCCATGGAGAAGCAGGTGTAGGTGCCAAGGGCAAATTCAAGACGCCTTCAAGGGCCCCTGGCCGACGGGACCCTGTGCGGCACTTCCTTCTCCATCCCGTCCTCTGATGAAGCTGGCATGACGACACACATGCCCTTGCTGGTCCTGTCCCACCCAGAGGCCACGTGCTAGGTGGATCGCCCCCTCCACGGGGAGCCCACTGCATTCCTCGAGTGTCACGGTTCGGGATGGACATCCCTATAGTGACATTAGGAGTGACATGAGGAGCAGTCTTGTCTAGCCAGAGCCCAGGAATTCGAGCCCTTCCCCGCAGTTACTGAACCCAGAGAGCTCTGAAAGCTGAAAATGTTTTTGAAGTTCCTTTCTTAACAAAATCAGACGTAACCTTCAGCGATGTGAGACTATTTATGGCTTCTGTGTATACCAACTACAGTGACCATCCGGCTGTTTGGCTGCAACCATGTTCACGGGTCTGACTCAGGAGCGCTACCACCACCCCCCCCCCCCGGCTCCTCTGTGAGTGTGACTTATTCTACAGCCACGTCGCCTCTCCCGATTCAAAGGGAGTCTGAGTTCCGCAACACAGTCAGGCATTCTGGGACTGCTCTGTCTTGCCTCAGAGATGAAGCACTCGGCAAATTCCCATAGAGACATCAGACAGACATGCTGTCGTTTCTGGAGAAGACAGGACAACGATGACAAAAAATAACAATGCATCGTTTAGTTTAGATGGAAACCCGTGTTGAAACAGCCGGTCAATTACTGTTTTCCTCTTATTCCTGAGCAACATGGGAAGGTCCTGGTAAGCAGCTGACCAGGAGCGCAGTGCAGATACAAACCCCAGTAGAGAAAGGCTCATTCTGCGAATGAGTCCTCCCCTGATGGCAGGCACGGGTCAAGCCATGGAGCCACGGGAAAGCTCGCGGGAGCCACGGGAAAGCTCGCGGGACCCACGGATGGCACCCCAGAGAAAGGGCAAGAAAGCAGGTGGACACGTGAACGCTCACATCACCAAATCTTCATGCCTCCTTCTCTCATGAGCAAAAGCCGTGATCATGGTTGCTTCCACAAGGGGAAATACAGTATTGGCTCGCCCAGTTCTAATGCCCCAGAACTTAACTAGATCACACAGGATTCACAGATTGATTTTGCAGTGGGCGACAGGAAGGGAAACAGTGGGGTTTGATGCCAGAGCCTCACATGTGCAAGAAACCAAATGTCCTTTCCAGGGAGTACCGTCCTGCTGACCCTTACAGCACTTCCCCCTGACACCAGCTGTGTCTCCTTCCGTTCACAGAAATGTCTTTCCAAACTTGGCATTTCACATCAGCCACCTGGAGGTCTGATTAAGATTTTCCGCCATCACAGGGGAATGAGTCTCTCTCAGACACAAGCCAGAGTCATCCTGAGGTCTCTGTTTTCTTTTATTTATCAAAGGCATCAAAAGCGCACACTCAACGCACACGGGATTTCTTTTTAATCAGTTCTCTCTTTCTCGGTGTGTGTGTCCCTGTCTTTCTCTCCTCCTCTTCTCTTTTCCTTTCTCTCTGTCTCTCTTTTAATCCCTTGACCTCTCCCTCTCTCTTTTCTCTCCCTTTCTATAGTTCTCTCTCTCCCTTTCTCTCTCTATCTCTCCCTTGATCTCTCCCCCCTCTCTCTTCCCCCCTCCCTCCCCCTTCCCTCTCCCCTTAATCGCACAGTCTTTACAAACCCAGGCCTGTGACAGGGCATGCATCTACTGCTCTGTCAAATGTGCCAGGCCAGGACAGCTATTGGGTTTGTAGAAGAGACAAACATTTCAGGCTTGCCATTTCGGGGTAATGAAGCATGGCAACAAAATATACCTGTGCAACATTTGATAAAGATGAGCTGACACGCCAGTCCAAATAGGTTCTTTTGTGTGTCTGCACGTGTCGGCCATCATCGCTTTCCTCCGCAACAGGAAGGGAGCAGTCACCGCGGCAGCAGGCGGGACCCTCTGGGAAGAGCCGCTCACACAATTAAACGTCATTTACCTCTGGCCTTGATTTCACTCCCACCACCCTTCGTTTATTATCTAGGTTTTCTTCCTTTTCTATGCAGGGAGAAAAAAAGGGGAGGGAGAGAGAGAGAAAGAGAAGTGGCTCGATTTTTCTTTCTTTCTCTTGCTCTCTCCTACTTCCTTTTCCAGGGGCCCCTGGAGCAGACACCAGGCAGAGAACTCTCGGGTGTTTAGCATGGGGTCTTCAGTGAAAACGCTTCCCGGTGGGGTTTGTACGGCCTATATTGTGGTTTGATGAATGGAGAGCAGAATGGAGCCCTACAGTTACTCACACACACGGGGTCCTCAGCCAGAGCGCAGGCCTGCGGAACTCCCTACATCGCTTTACAGAAACCATCTTTTGTTCCTTAGTCGGCAGATGGGGGGGGGGGGGACAGAGACAGAGACAGAGAGAGTACACTCCACGATCAGGCTAGAAGTACAGACCGTCCAGTGGCCCACATATGACCTCAAGAAGATTTCTGAGGCCATGGCTTATCTAAGAGATGGATTTGTTTTCATGTCTCCCTGCCTGCCAGATTTCTGGGTCTCATCCCCTTCCATGTACTCTTTCCCTTGGGACAGCATGGGGGGCCCCCTTACGGGGGGGGACTGGGGCTAGGGTGACATGGAGACCCCGCAAGAGGTCTGCCACACCTCCACGCTCCACGCTGCTGACACCCCCGTTTCACAAAGCCCCACACAGGATATTGCCTTTCGAGTCTTTACAGAGCAATGCACCATATATGGTGGGCTAAAAAGGGGCTAATAGCTGCTCTGGATTATAAAGCTCTTCTGTCGAAAGGGCTGGACAAAGAGCCCCGGGGTTATTCGATTCCTTTCTTCTTCTGATGACAGTAACCGTTTTCGATGCAGCACAGAATGACAACAATGAGCACTTTGTGGTCCAATGACCTCCAAACGACCAGACGCCCACAGGTCTCGCTTTTGTTCACTCCTCACAACCCAGCCCTCCACTAAGCCCCCCACGCAGGCGCGTGAACTCCAGTTAACCCCTAAACTCACACAGGACGGGCCCTCAACGTCCCGCATCCCAGGAAGACCAACTCGACACTGTCATTTCTATGCAACACCCTTTAGGGAACGCAGCCCATTCTTCTGCTCCCCTCAGACCTCGGTGACCATGGCACGTGCACAACAGAAACCTGACTCAAGGGAACGAGGTCCAAGGACATGGGAAACTGGGACAAAAGAACCCAGATTTGGGGGTATCTTCCCTGCCACCTGTTAATTGGGGAACGTCTTACTGTCACTGAGTTTCTGTCTCTTACGTGTGACATGAGAAAGGGAAGATTCTAGACCTCCCATAGCAGGAGGCGGAGAAAATCCAGTGGACCACACGTGTAAAGGCATGCTGCAAACCACCACACGCTACTCAGTTTTATTTCCTTTCTAAAGCTTAAAGGAGCGCATATAAGGAAGATCACAGCAAATTCCAAAGATGTAGCACAACAGACGAAAGTTGTGTTCAATCTCAACAACTTAGTGATAAAAAAAGGAAAACCCCATAAACCCACAAATTGCAGAGCTTCTGATAGAGTCTGCATTTTATAAAAACATTCAGTTATGCAGCCTTCTACCTTGTCAGAGCCATTGCCTTGATCTCATTCTTTTCATTTGCCAAGTCATGGTGAAAATGTCCTCTTGAGAGTTACCACAATGAAACTTGTCAGTGGAAGTCATTCAGTGAGTAGACTGTTACCTCACTGGTAATAGGAAACACCCTTCTGACAGGCAGCAGATGTATTTTAGCAGAAATTGCATAAACTTATCGCAAAATCAGCCCATTTCTTCACCACATAAAATTCTTTTTTTTTTTTTTTTTAGATTTTTTAACTGATCGATTTTAAAGAGAGGAGGGAGAGAGAAAGAAGGAGGGAGGAACAGGAAGCATCAACTCATCATGGTTGCTTCTTGAATGTACCTTGACCAGGCAAGCCCAGGGTTTCAAATCGCCAACCTCAGCATTCCAGATCGATGCTTTATCCTCTGTGCCACAAAATTCTTAAGGTAAATTTAAAAGTTCTATTATTTCCTATTGTTTTAGGTCTTAAGTCAAATGTATTGAGGTGACATTTGACAGTGATCAGTTTTGATAAATGCATGTAGTCATGTGACCACCATCAGAATCAAGAAATACAGCGTTTCCATCGCTCTCTGTGCCCTTAACCACTAATGCCCTCCCTCACCACGTCACCCCCCACCCCAGGTCCTCACAACCACTGACCTGCCCTGTGTCCCCACATCTCCACCTTTGCCAGCGTCTCATGGGAATAGATTCATAGAGTATCTGGGCTTTGAGCTAGGCTTCTTTCGCTTAGGACAACGCATCTGAGGGTCATTTCGTGTTCCGAGGGTCAGCAGGTCATTCCCTTTATTTTCAAGGAGCATTGTGCGGGAATCCCATGGTGTGTTGACTTATCCTCTGACAGAGGCTTGGCTGGTTTCTAGAGTTTGGCCATGGTGAACAAAAGTCATGCACGCCTTCACAGAAATGCTGCACATTCCTGCTCAGGGAGCAGCTCCTGGCGGGCGATGCATCCCCTCCAACTCAGCACACACAGGTTTCCATAGGGAAGAGCACGTGCGTGTCTCTGAGATCAGTGCCGCAGTGTGGGAGAGTGAGTAGTAGGAAGAGCGTCTGCCTTGCGCTCTGAGAAGCTGTTCGATGGTTTTACAAAGGGGCTGGCCCGTTTCGACCAGCAATGTGCAGGAATTCCAGTGGCTCCACACCCTCACTGGCACTGCGTGTTGTTGTTTATCTGGGTCGTGGTACTAGGGGCTTACTCCTTACCCCGTCATGATTTTCGTCTGCATTTCCCCGGCAACTGCTGCTGCTAAACGCCTCCTCAGCAGTCCCTGTGCTAACTTGCCATCGCGACATCTTGGTGGAGGTCGTTTCAGATGCCCACCCTACTTTTTTATTGAGATGTTTCTCCTTGAGAACAGTGAGTTTTTTTTACCTCATCTGGGCACCCACCCTTACCAGATAGGCGACTTAAAGGTGCTTCCTTTCGGTCTGTGACTTGGCTTCTTTCCTTGGCGTCCCTCTGAAGAGCAGAAGCTCTAAACTGCGATGAGGTCCAGTGGAACGCTATTTTTCTTATGACTCATGTTTGTTGAAAGCTTGTTAGTGCATAAGTTAAGTAGAAGGACTCACGGACCAATAAAAGCATACTCCTGTGGTAAACAAGCACAACTGATCCTGAGCGTTTCTCAAGACAACACTGTCCCTTTTTTTCCCAAGTGAGTGAAGAGCCACAGCCCACACGAGGCACATGGTGTCCTGTATGTCTCCAGTCGGACAAGTGCCCAAAACTGAAGGTCAGTGAGGCTGAGAAGACAAGTCCTTACCTAGTTATGAAGTCAAGCTTGGGAAGTTGGTGCCTATAACAGTAAAATGACTATAGGTGATCAGCTTTCTCTGCTTTCTCAGTTCCAGGTTGAGATCCCTTCATAAATTTTGAAAACAAAACAATTGATTATAAAGGATTAGCAAGAAAAAGAAGAGGAGGAGAAGGAGGAGGAGGAGGAGAGAAGAAAAAGAAGAAGAGGAGGAGGAGGAGGGGGGAGGAGGAAGAAGAAGAGGAAAAAGAAGAAGAGAAGGAGGAAGAGGAGGAGGAGGAGGAAGAGGAAGGAGGAGGAGAAAGAAGACCTCTACAAATGACCAAAAAACATTTAATGAGCAATTAACTTATGTACATATGCAGCTCTCTCATGTTATAGATAATAAGCATTTCTGTCATTAGCTGCTCATTTTTTTGAAATGGTGAAGGTTAGAAGGCTCTCCTTAATTGAAGTGTTGCTATCCTCACTGAAACCCAGATGGACAGATCCTCAGCCCTGGTGTGAGAGCATCCTCATAGATGTTCTCTGTGGTATCTTGTGTTTCTTGGTCCCCCGCCCTCTGTGGCCCGATCACAGCCTTCTGTTCCTGGAATTGTCTAGAACCATGTTGGTTGAAGGAGTTCTCAGATCTCTGTCTACCTCCCCATCTATCTTTTCCAGTGTTGTTACTCTTAGCTTTCTTTTTAGTTTCTTTATGCTTTTCCTGACACCGTTTAAATAGATACTTTCTTCCAAAAGAAAATAAATGAAGTTTTATTGTTCTAATCTGTGAGCTCATCTGCGTTTTCAGCGCCTGCACAAATGCCTGCTCAGCTCAGGTTGCTAGAGGCATAGTAACCACTACAGGATGTGCCATTTCTGTGTCCTCATGTGTGCTCTGGTGAGCCCTCACTGACCACTCGCATGCAGGACAGGCCATCTGCAAGGTGGAGAGTCCATGACCCCCTCGTCGGGTCTTCTCGGTCAACGTGGCCCCGTGTCCCTGTCTGCACGCTGGCGTCAGGGATCCCTGTGTCTCTGGTTTCTCTTCTGTCCTGTGACTCGGGAACTCACCTGTTCTCTGCAATTCAACAGGATGCCAGTGAGGTTGAAATCCAAGGAAACACTTGATGTTTCTAGTCTGCTACCTGAGCCCCATCCCCTATCATCCCATCACTGAAAGCTGTTCAGCGGAGGACTCCTTGACTTCCTCGGACAGATCTGCACTCCTTAGATGGACACCCACAGTCCCAAAGGAGAGCCCATGCTGGCTTCCTGTTCCACTGTGTGTGGCCTGAAACGAACCCCCTGGGACGTCAAAGGCGGAGGAGTCATCCTAAAGGAGAGGAGGTCAGGGGCGCACTACTGCCAGGTCAAGAGGTGTCCAGGCGCTGGGCCAGCCTGACAGGGTGGTTGGTGTAGGACGGATCCAAGGGCTTGGCAATCAGCACAGGCTTTGCCAGACTCAGCCCCAGCCACCACAACTGGGAATTCAGAATGATGGACCCAAACGCTTTAGCAATCTCTAGACCAAGGGCCCTTAATCTGAAAATGGCTCTGAGTCTCTTTGACTTCAGTGGAAAGAAAAGACTCCTTTGGAAATAGATAGTGACAGCCCAGTTCAAAGAGAACAGACTGGCAAAGGCAAGGCTGTGCTTCTGAAAACGAACAGCAGACACCTCACTCCCCTCGCCGTCTTCAAAGGGCTTCGCTCAGTTGGTTTGAAGGCCATCACGAGAACTGCCCACATTCCCATTCCTGACCTGTCCTCCCGGCGTCTGAGGGCACAGGGCAGCACAGGGTCATTTCTGGGGAGAGAAAGTCCAGTGCGACGAGCCAGGATGTGGGGTCATGAGGCACAGAGGGCACGAGGAGAGGGGCCCCCACCTGCTACACTTCCATCTCCCTCTGCATGAATAACGAAGCAAAGACGTTACGTAAACAAAGGGCAACACAGAGCAAAGCAAGAAAGGACGACGAGGTAGAATGATACATTGACTTCGGTAAGGAAAAGAAACGTGTGTGTGTGTGTGTGTGTGTGTGTGTGTGTGTGTGTGAGTGTGTGTGCATGTGTGCACATGCTTGCATGTGTATGCACATGAACACGTGTCTGTCTCAGCACCGACACTTGGACTATCATCGAAGGACAATGGGACAAGGTCACTGGAAAACACTCCTTTGAATCACTCCTCAAGTGGGCAGGGGAATTAGGACTGATTTATCAATGTATTTCCACAATTTACTTGAAAAGGTGTAATGTCTCTGCAGCCTGACAAGGAAGAAAACAAACAAGTGAGGGTGCCATGAAGGAGCACCCTGGCTCCGGTTTATTGTAAAATTATCCCATGCTACCTGCTCTAACCCCCCGAAAACAAATTAAATCCTCACTAAGCTGACTTTAAATCAATAGTTTCATTTAAGAATAGTGTGACTTAATAAAAATAAAAAACTAACTGGTCCAGCCAATTTAAGAGGGAAATAAATCCTTGTCCAAGGAAAAATAGCAGATTTGACTTGTATATTGGCCCAGCTCTGTTGGAGGGGGCGAGTCTACATCTAAATCTAAATTAACTCTGGCCACACAGGAAGCCCATTGGCCCTGTGCAGGCATCTGCTTCCTGTGTGCCCAAGAGCAGGGATGCCGGTGACCCCCAAAACAAGGAGGAGCCTTGCAACTGAAAAAAATAATAATAATGATTACTAAAAGGTACAAGATGACCCCGTGGAATCTGTCTTCATCAGCCCTGCACCGCTGTCCAGAGACCCCTGCCTGGACCAAGAGACGGGAGCAGGGGAGGTCCCTTGTGAAGGTGTTGTTTTCTGAACAAGGAAAGACAGAAGGAAGGTAGGTGTGGATGAGAAACACCTGTACAATTCTAATAGATGCACAACTGAGTTCTGAATCTTCTCTTCAAACACCAGAGTTGGGTCCATATTTATTTTTTGCTTTTAGACTCCATGAGGCATGTTGCCATTTTATGAAGGGAATAAAAAATAAAAAAAGAGTTCTCTAGAAATAAAGACTAAAAATAGACTCAAGAAGTCTTTGCCAGTGGTTACAGAGAAAACCCTGTCATCCCGTAAGTCAAAACTAGAACTTTACCCCCATTTAATGAAGTCTTTGTTTATTCATCACATAAATTAGAAAAATGTTGAGGACCTGACGCTTGCCTCCTTAATATATGATTATGTATTGTGGGTCCATAAACATTAAATGGCCTTCAGGCCATGATGCATCAATATTATCAGTGTCACCATTACCACCAGAACATTTTTAAATGTTCATAATTGTAAATGTCAATTCCAGACACTACCAAGTAAGAAAGCCCATCCTTTCTAAAGCATGATTTAAACCAATAAATTAATTAATTAATTAATATAGAAAGAAAAAAAAAAAGCCAGGCAATATCATCTTCCCTTCCCCGAGTCCCTCTCTTCAGGACTCATTTTAACTTAATTTCTTGACCAGGAAAATACTTGGCCAGATACCTTGAGAAATCAGTTTCCTTAAGGCGGCGTCATCTGACAGGGACACTTCAGCTCCAGGGGTTCAATCCACATTCCCTTATCCATAACCCTGCCTCATCTATCTAGTTATGTGACAGTCTGGTCTCGGTTTTATCATCCATAAAATGGGGGTTCTGACACCTGCTCAGTTCATAGAATCATTAAGAGGCCCTGCCAGGGCAGGGATACTCAATGAAGAATAAAGGCTGGGCATCCTTTCTGAACAAAGATGGGCACTGTGATCCCTTTCAATGCAGACAACGCCGGCTTTTCGGTGACATGTAAGTTCTATCTCTGCAGGGTGGCCAAACAATCACATGACCAATCCTCCAAAATGAGCACTCCAGAAAGGATTCTCACAAATTACGATAAGGAGAGGGATTGCCACCCTAGGGCTGATGACAGGGGTGCCCACCACTGTGCCCATGTGCAGCCAAAAGTCCACGGTTCAACACGTAGGGCGATGGCCTCAAGGGCTATGGGAGGGCTTCTCCAAACATGTGGGGACTGGAACGGCGGGGCGGCTGGGTGAGTGGGTGTTTCACGGAGTTGGTCGTGGCCCTACAGCAAACCAGCGACCTGACCACGGCATGCTGACAATGTGTTTGTTCCTGTTCGTTGTCAATTAGGAGGGTTTTACTTTTCTAGAAGGTCCGACCATTGTTTTCAACTCCCACTCAAGGGAAGACTTTCACAAATCTGCAACGGCCTCCCTTTGAAAAGTGTTCCACACCCACTGGTGAACGGCCCTTCCCACCCGGGACCAGTAGGTCTGTGTTTTATAAAATGCAGAAACGGAGAATGAGCAAGACGCCTGGGTGACCTGGTAGAAGGAAGAGCAGCGTAGTCCTAGCTCTCCAAGATCTTTGGCCACGTTTCCCAAAGGACCGCGGCTTGATGCAGCTGGCCCTCCCTCCGGCCAGGATGCCTTGACCCCAGCGCAGTGATCTCCCAGGCAGAGGCACCAGAGAAGTGCCCTGGGGCTATCTCTCCCAGAAACCCAGGGACACGGGTGACTGAAGCCATCAGGACCCACACAGCTTGTCCTGGGCTTCCCAAACTCCCGGGTGACAAGAACACCTGAGCTGCTTCTTGCACACGCAGACCCCAGGTGCGCTCCCTGGAGATGCTGTCTGTCCTGGAGGGCAAGCACGGGACTCTGCAGTGGGCACAGGGGAAGGGAATCGGTGCGTTTTTCTCATCAGAACGTTTGGGAAGTAAGAACCCACACACCGGACTCTCGGGGCCAGGGCTGCACCCTCGGCGGAAGGGAGAGAGTCCCACGGGCCTCGGGCACGGCACGAGCTCTGTACAAAGTAGCACAGAGGCAGACCGGGATCAGGGGTGGACACGGCATTTCAGAATCAACATGAAAACCATTCCACACGACACCAAAGCGCCCACAGAGGCCGGGATTTCCAAATCCGATAGAATCATTCCCAACGAAACGGGCAGGAGCCCCTGGGGGCCATCAAACAAGGAGGGTAGAAGTGTGGTTTAGAGCTACCTTACTTTCTCAGGGACAACCCCAGCCTCTGGCAACAGATGTTCCCTAAACATCTGCCCCATGAATTAATGATTGTGTTATATTGTAACACCTGTTTCCTCCAGTAGAGAGGGGATGTCTGCAGACCGTGCATTCTGCCAGCCCAGGACAAGCCTGGTATGAGCAAAAGCAAGAAAGGTCCCTTAAAGAGCCACAGGAGTAGGAGCAGAGCCACCTGCGAGTACAGCAAGGAAGGAGACCCAGCCAGATCTCCATGTAGGGTCAATGTGAGCACCGACAGGCCAGCCAGTGGTCAGCACAGCTGCTCTCCAATGGCCAGGTGGCCCCAGACAGAGGACCAAGAAGGTGTTGCTCAATGTTTATGGCAATATGGGGAGAACAGCCGTGAGTCATTTCTGGGGCTATTGACTCATAGAGTTCCTGCCAGTCCCAGAGAAAAGGGAAGCTTGGCTTAAACATATATAAATGTAGACAACTAAAATCCAAAGGCTTTTCTATTTCTTGCACAAGAGTTTGAGCATGAACAGTTTTATCTCCTATAAATCAGTCTGCGGAATTCAAGTGGATAGATTCCACTCCGGGTCTACAATGTGAGCTGTTACCTTCTCATCTTGGGACAGAGCGAGCGATGCCTCCACGTGACCTCGGCCAGCTGAGCTCATGCTTGCAGACCAGCACGTCCTGTTCGCACATTTGAATCTTGAGGCCAGCCTCAGTGCTGCGCTGTTTGTGCGTGTTGTGGTCAGGGGACCGGAGCAGGAAGTGCAGAAGTGGAGAGCAGGGGTCCTACCTGCATCAGGACACCAGCCTCCCCCCAGCGTCCTGTTTTCATGTTCCCTCCATAAATGGTTTTATTAATAGTTACCTCTAGGACTTAACCGGAGAATTAAGCAATGTCACCCCGAGACATCTCTGGGGAAGGATAGCTTCCCAAAGATCCCCTTTCTACGCCAAGAATTCTTGGAGCCAGAACAGGGCAGCTCTCTCTTCCCAGCGCACCCCTCCCTGCCTTCCAGCTGGGAGGCAGAAGCTTCCCTAGGCTGTGCTCGCGGTGATGGACGGCCAGGCCACCTCTGAGCAAGGGACGGATGGTTCCAAGCCAATGTGATCTCTTCATCCACCCTGCCTCCCTTTTGGACGTGGCAAGTGACAGACCCCAAGAGGCTTGGGGTGGGGGAGGGGAGGCTGAGAGCAGGGAACTCTGGGAGGCTCACTCCGGAAACCCAGCGCACAGCGTACAGCAGCTGGCCTGCACCGGTGCGTTCTTCAGAAAATTATTCAGATAAATCACAAGCCAGACATCTGGATTGATTCTGTTGGTTGTGTGTGTGTGTGTGTGTGTGTGTGTGTTTTCTTTCCACGTTCATTTTTACCCTTCAAGTAATCACTGCCTGTTCATTTCCTCTTACAATCATAATTATCTGCCTTGAGTTGATAGGAAGTGAAGATTCATTTCCTTCTGGTGAGCTGTCAGTTGCCAACGAGAGCCAGTCTTCCGGGCCCGGCCCCGCACACACTCCCTCCCCCGGCTTCTTCCCCTGCTCCCTGCCATCCGGCTAGTCCAGGTGGCCCTCAGATTCTCCAAGGCCAACCCCACCTGAACGCCTCCTGCTCAGTTTTCAATTCCCTGGTCCCTCTTCACCCTGAACCACGGCCTTCCTCGCCTGCCACATGCAAATCGAGCGTTGGGCACAACAGACCTCTTCTCTTGGGTCTGACCCTACCCTCTCTGCTCCAAACAGAGATAGCCAGTACGCTCTCTCCCCATTTCACTGAGCAAGCTCGGGGGTGGCTGACAAAACTGCCACTGGGCTGGCCGCCACAGACCCCGCATGGCTTGCAACGAGCTTCCACTCTCTACTCTGCGGCCCTTCGTGTCTTCAAGGCTGGATGTTCTCTAAGACCCCTTTCCATTCTAAAGCTGTGGGTCTCACCTCCATCTGCCTCAGTTTACTCCTCTATAAAACAGGCCATCTTAGAGCACCCACCTTGAGAAAGGACAAGGCTTAAACCACACTATTCCTATCGAGCATTTAGAACAGCGCCTGGCTCACGGGAGGAATCCAGGCCACGATCACTGGGTTATCATCACCATTTTGCTCTCATTCTTCCTTCAAACACTCAGCCACATCAACCACCTCTAGGAAGCCCTCCATGACTACGGTCTCTACAGTCATCTCTCCTTTCCAGGAATTTACAGCACCGGTTGCCTCTTCCTTTCCCTTGAGACACAGCCACCTATACTCTAAACACCATTCCTGGATTCTTCTGTTATCTAACTCGATGTGCATGCCGTCCCTCTGGCCAGACTACAGAGGGTGCCCCTGTGGTACGTTCTGGAAGCAGCCTGGTGCTTTTGTCTGTTGCTGAACAGTGGGAGTTATAGACACTGGAAACACCCAAGGGCACAGAGCATCCCAGCATGCCTGCTAAAGGGGCGTGTTGGGTGAGCCATGAGTCAACCAGCTCTGGAGACCAAGACATCTGCCCCTGAGATGGTGACGGGGTCACTGACACCTGCTTCCCAGAGGCTGCTCTCTGTCACGTGGATCGGGAAGGGGGAGGAGGAGGATCCCCTGGGCTGCATGGTCCCCTTTACCGTGTTAAGAAAACCTGGAGACTTGGGGAAACCTTAGGGTTGTGTCATTTGTCTGCAGCAACAACCATCTCAACATGGAACATGCCCAGCAGAAGAAAGGGAGGGAGGGAGAGAGACCAGAGGGCGAGGGTGGCATTGCCAGGAGTCCCGTGCCACTCAGACGTGCACGGCCCAGCGCGTCATAATGGACACATCCATCTTGAAAGAATGATATTGGTCTTGGAAGACACCGTTGCCAGGAAGAGGGCTGCTCAGCAGCCGCCCGTCAGCGGGGCTGGTTCTACTTACCTCCCGAGATCAAGTGAGTTGGAACATGTGAGTCATCCCTAGTGCTTCTAATGAGCTGAGCCTCCTGCAAAGATTGACAAGACTGAATGAAGCCCCGAGTTCTGTCGACAGAAGTTGAACAAGCCCTGGCAGCTCCTGCAAACCTGGACCTCAACTCTGCTTCTCTCAGGAACAGCTTCACGGAAAAACACCCAACCCTGAGATTTTTCATAAGCGGCGAAGAGCCCTTTGTGAGGCTTCAGCACAACATGGGAGGAGCCTTTCCCTCCTGGGGACATCCACGGGGGGCGGGGGGGGGACACCTTGAAGACAGCACATGCGGGAGCATCCAGGTGAACTCGGGAGTGGTGGCAGAAGAGCTCCGTGATGATGAGCTGTCTTCCAGGTGAGCTCGGGAGTGGTGGCAGAAGAGCTCCGTGATGATGGGCTGTCTTCCAGGTGAGCTCGGGAGTGGTGGCAGAAGAGCTCCGTGGTGATGGGCTGTCTTCCAGGTGAGCTCGGGAGTGGTGGCAGAAGAGCTCCGTGATGGTGAGCTGTCTTCCAGGTGAGCTCGGGAGTGGTGGCAGAAGAGCTCCGTGATGATGAGCTGTCTTCCAGGTGAGCTCGGGAGTGGTGGCAGAAGAGCTCCGTGATGATGAGCTGTCTTCCAGGTGAGCTCGGGAGTGGTGGCAGAAGAGCTCCGTGATGGTGAGCTGTCTTCCAGGTGAGCTCGGGAGTGGTGGCAGAAGAGCTCCGTGATGATGAGCTGTCTTCCAGGTGAGCTCGGGAGTGGTGGCAGAAGAGCTCCGTGATGATGAGCTGTCTTCCAGGTGAGCTCGGGAGTGGTGGCAGAAGAGCTCCGTGGTGATGGGCTGTCTTCCAGGTGAGCTCGGGAGTGGTGGCAGAAGAGCTCCGTGGTGATGGGCTGTCTTCCAGGTGAGCTCGGGAGTGGTGGCAGAAGAGCTCCGTGATGATGGGCTGTCTTCCAGGTGAGCTCGGGAGTGGTAGCAGAAGAGCTCAGTGATGATGGGCTGTCTTCCAGGTGAGCTCGGGAGTGGTGGCAGAAGAGCTCCCTGATGGTGAGCTGTCTTCCAGGTGAGCTCGGGAGTGGTGGCAGAAGAGCTCCGTGGTGATGGGCTGTCTTCCAGGTGAGCTCGGGAGTGGTGGCAGAAGAGCTCCGTGGTGATGGGCTGTCTTCCAGGTGAGCTCGGGAGTGGTGGCAGAAGAGCTCCGTGATGGTGAGCTGTCTTCAATTTGGTCCATTTCCTGGCGGATCTTCCCAGATGATCGTGTCTCCAACCTCGAGTGATCCGAGGACGTCAGAAGCCTTAATGCTTTAAAAGAGAAATAAGTCCTCCTTCCCTCAAGGATCGAGCATCACCGTCTGTGCTTGGGGTAAGAACATGCCTTGGCTTCTCCGCTCGGCGGTGATGAATTTTCTAAAACCCTGTCAGAGAAACAGCGCTACCTTGTGTGAAGCTTTCTGGGGGATGGGGGTTTAGGCGTGGGGGAGGCCCTTTGGCCAAGGAACAGAAGTCATTTTATACTAATACATATACTAATACAACTCATGTGAGATCAGCTGAACCTCCAGAGCTCCCCGGGATCTTTCCAAAGAGCCAACACAGTTATTTGAAGACAGCATGTTCTCAGTGATCCCGGAAGATTAAGCCTTTGACAGTCAGATCAATGTCCCGCAACGAAGCCCCTAAATCAGACTTCTCAACCTCGCACTATCGGTTCCTTGTTGTGGGGCAGTGGGTGGGGGAACCCTCTGTACATTACAGGAGGCTTCCACCTGCGAGACAGGAACAGGACCCCCTACAGGTGACAAATAAATGGGCTTGCCAAGTGTCTTCTGGGGGACAAGATGTGCCCCCTGCTGGGACCCACCACCCTCAATGAGCAGGAAGGTCTCCTTCGTGGGTAACACCAGACTCCGGCCAATATCTGTCACCTGAGTAGATGAACCGGCACGTGACCGCAATCACCCGCCACGGGTGAAGGGGACGGAGTGGATATCCCCTTAGATTCTCCCAAGAGGTCACTTCCGATGCACCAGCGACCCCAGAGGTTCTGGGGTTCCTCAGTTTTCAGGCGTGGGCACGGACCTGTGGTGCTCAGCGCCCCGCTTTATGACTGTTTCCTCCTCCCCCGTGGGTGGGGTGGGGGGACAAACCCTCTGGCTTTCAAAGGACACCCCAGACAGGTTGCTTAATGATCATTGGGATACTGTGGCACCGATTTTTTAAATGAAACACACATAAATAACCTGAACTGGAGGGTTATTTCTCTCCAGTCCTGATGGCCCCTCTCATCTTAAAATAATTTACAGGACTTCTGCAGTGACTGCGGGCCCGGGCTTGTTATCCCTGCATCACTTGATGGAGATACTTATCACAACCCCAAACAAGGCCCATAAATCGCTGGCGCCCCTGGTTGGCTCATGGAGTTTTCTGAGTCCCATGTGGTCGATCAAAGGGTCACTTGGTGAGAAGCCAAGCCTCCAGACGTCTTCCCTCGTGGCTTTTTTAATTTCCTCCCGTCCTTCCTTTGCGCTCAGAGATGCTGCATCTTTAAAGGAAAGGCGAGGCACCACTTTACAGGAAATTTCATTTTAAGTAAAATGTTCTTGAATTTAAAAGAGAAGAAGAAAGAAGAAAAGTGGGGTGGGGAGGAGGAGGAGAAAAAGAAAAGTTGTCTTTTTGTGTGTGTGTGGGGGGGGGTTTCTTGATCACTTGCCTAGAGTTCTTGGCTCGGGGCCTTGGCCTGGGTCCCACTCTGTTCCTCTTCGTACAATCGGTTACTTTCAGACGAGTCAACGGCACCTGAGCCAAAGAAAATAGGGACCGAGCTCATGGGCGGTTTTTCTGAGGCCTGTTATACCAGGAGGTGGGGAGGACATCTGCGTTCACTCTGGGTCTCTCCACGTTTGATGGGTGAGGCGTCCTCCGTGAGCCGGCTTTGTGCGCAGGGCTCACGGGTGCAAGCGGTCAACTTCACATCTCTGTGACTCCCCTTTTCTTCTCCAGTAGGGTCCCCTCCCAGCACCCTTCCTAATCACTCCTATCAGTGGGTTTTGGACTGCCCGGGCCACTGAGGACCCCTTCTTTCAGCCTTAACCCCTGAAGCCCCATCACGGGAATCAAAACATTCTGCCTGACCAGGCAATGAGGTCTACATTTCATCTCCCTTTCTGGCTGTATTAAAAAAACAAACAAAAACAAGCAAACAAACAAAAGAAACACACATGTCATGGTTTCTTAGGAAAGCAACATGAGAAAGAGGATTTTTCCCCTCCTTTTGACCAGCATTGCCGGAACAGAAATAGTCTTGATCAGACATCTGTGTTCTTTGGTGCTGTGACCTGGACAGACAGACAACCCAGGAACAGCTGGCTGCCATGTCAGTCCAAAAGAGAGGATTTGGTTTTGAAACACAAACCGGTGGCCCCACGGGCTTTGGGTTCGTTCTCCGTGTAGGGCAGCCTCCCACAGGACAGGTACTCAAGAGAAGCTCTCTGTCCTTTCTTACGGTGATACTGGAGCATTCCCGGGCTGGGTCTTTCCTGAAATCAGGATGTGGGCGATGACGCACTCCATTCGTAGACTGAGTGAGGTCCACGATGTTCAATAGTCCCTAAGGGGACACTGTAGTGGGTGGGTTTAACCATGTATGTGGCATGGGTTCCCCTCAGGGGTACAGGAAAATCAAGGCTTTGTCAGGACACGACTGGGTGAGAAAAGAGTCGATATCCAAACAGGATGCACCGACCGATGTCCCCACCTGCTTGCTGAAACACCTTCCATGGTGTACACACCCGTGGTGGAGAGGAAGTGCTGACAGCAGGTCAAGTTAAAGCTCAGTCTCATGTCTCCCCTGTCAAGTGCTCAATAACATGAGAGTCCCTATAGAACAGCCCCCCAATCCCAGAAAGTTCAACGGGCTGCACCGCTCTCAACCATATGGAGGTGAAAGAGCGTAAATGTGTTTCCCTGGGGTTCTGGAAGCATGGCCCAGAGCTTTAGGGGAGTGAATTTCTTTGAGAAGCTTCTCATTTTCTTTTTAAACAATCATGTCATATTTTCATTCTATGATATAATGCATACACATTGACATTGATGCAAAAAAAATATGATTTTAAATATTAAAAGGTTGAAAAAAGCATTACCAACATCAGGACTAGAACAAGGGATGTTACTACAGACGCTATAGACATCAAAAGAATAACAAACTGCCACAAATGATGCTACAACATCATTTAACAGGTGAAATGACCAGCTCCTCAAAAAATTGAAAATGTCTCAGCTCCTTTAATATTACATAGATACTATTTTTTTGCCGAATAACTATTCAAGTAGTTGCATTTTCTTATTTGAAAGCTCATTGGGAACAAATATCTCCAGGCCCTGATAATCTCACTAGAGACGTCGACCAAACCTTAAAGAGAAATTAACACCCATACTACACATTTTCTTTTCAGTAAATAGAAGAGATTTCTTGATTAATGCTGCTCCAGAACGAGAGAGAAACTTTTAATTAAGTGGCAAAGAAATGTAAACAACTTCAAGATATTGTATGTTCCAAGAGACAGAGGAAGAACGTATCAGAGGTAGCTTACTTGTCCACAGAGGGTGGACACGGGGTGATGCGTAAGCTGAGACCCCAAAGAAGAGAAGGAGCTAGCCCCGCGGAAACGAGGGGGAAGAATGTTCCAGGGGGGCGGCCGTGGGACAGAGCCGGTGCTCATAAGAAACGGTCCAAACATTGGACCGGTCTTGCCTCCCTAAATAAACCTCACTTGTTCATTAAAACTCAGCCGAATTTTATTTCTGGTGAGAAAATATAAATAAAAAGGCTTGCTGAACTCTTTGTTGCTTATATTTTGTTAAGGATTTTTACATCTACGGGCATGAGGGATGTTGGTCTGTATTTTCCTTTCTTAAAGCCCTTGTTTTTATTTTATTTTTATTTTTTTTTTGTTTTTTGGGTTTTTTTTTGTATTTTTCTGAAGCTGGAAACGGGGAGAGACAGTCAGACAGACTCCCGCATGCACCCGACCAGGATCCACCCGGCACGCCCACCAGGAGCGAAGCTCTGCACACCAGGGGGCGATGCTCTGCCCCTCCGGGGCGTCACTCTGTCGCGACCAGAGCCACTCCAGCGCCTGGGGCAGAGGCCAAGGAGCCATCCCCAGCGCCCGGGCCATCTTTGCTCCAATGGAGCCTCACTGCGGGAGGGGAAGAGACAGAGAGGAAGGAGAGGGGGAGGGATGGAGAAGCAGATGGGCGCCTCTCCTATGTGCCCTGGCCGGAAATCGAACCCGGGACCCCTGCACGCCAGGCTGACGCTCTACCACCAAGCCAACCGGCCAGGGCCAGCTCTCAACTTCTTAAAGCACTTTTACACAATAGGAAATGAACATGTAAATATTTGGCTTTCCAATATGTCGCCATTATTTTCTGAAGATTATAGTGAGTATTTTTATTGTGGCTTTTGCCATATGGAAGTTTTAAATTTACACGGAATCAGTTTTATCAATCTATTCCTTTATGGTTTCCGGGCATAAAATCTTTTGAAAATGCTTCCTATTCCTTCTTAGCCCAGCGTCTCTGATAAGAAAGCAAGCCCCAGCACCAGGTTAGTATGTCTACCTCTGTCCGTGCGGGTTCTCCTTTTCAGAAGAGTCATTGTTCTTCACAATGTCAGTATCCCGTGATTACAATGAACGGGGGGTGGCTGAAATGTGAGACATGCTTTGTAAAAGAAAGCACCTTTGTTAAAAAGGAGAGTTTTCCTAAGTCACCGAATTAAAATTTCCTTTGGGTGGGTTAACTGGGTTGGTTTTCTAAGAGGGAAATAAATATCTGCTCCGAGGAGTCGGCCCAAACCAGGGATGCCTGGCGAACAGGACGCTCACCTCGGAACCCCAACCGCATGCCAGCCTGAAAACCCAGCTCTTCAGGGTCAGAATGAAAGCCTTTCCCCTCGCCTCGCCTGTCTCCAGAGTCCTGCTGAACAGCATGGTCATAAAGCCCAGTAGGCACCCTACCTAGAGCACCAGGCAGGAAGGATTAGAGACTGCCCTCGTGGACCAGCAAGGGGGTCCCCACCCCTGGACGCCAGCACTCTTCCTCAACAAACGCCAGCTGCCTCTCACTCTCAGAATGATCTTGTTTCTCATTGCTGCCGTTCAGTAAGTTTTCCCACTGTTGTGACATCTGACAGGCTCCGTCGATGTTGCTGGATCTTCCCAGACACCAGCGCTTCATTCATTGTGGGCTGGCACACATGCCTGTCAATCTTAGACTGACAATTTCGACGTATGTTAAATGGCAGGGGGAGGTAGGAGAGAAAAAGTTAAAACACTGCCTCCCGTGAAATGATGAAGAGAAATGAGGAAATATTTGATATGTGCTCTTATAGGTTTGAACAAAACCTAAAAGCTCAGCTTTCGTGTTTTTCCAAACACAAAGGAGAGGGAGAAGGAGCAGAGCAGAGCGGCGTCGGATGGATGGGTGGCACCTCCTCCAAGGCTTCCACTGCGCACCAGACACACGCAGGGTGACACAGACGCAGGTAGCTCTGAATCTGAGACTTTCTGTTACATCAAAATTGGGGAGGGGGAGGAAACAGCTAGGTCTTGTTACCAATAAAGTGAATTAGGAAAATGTTCCTGGCGCCCAAAGCCTCTCCTTCTTCCAATGAACACAATTAAAAGGGTCATAAAGATTTTAATCACTTCCTTGAACACGTCCAGGTGTGTCACGAGCGAGTCTCTTGCATAGGAAGCGCTGGCCCCCTCCCCAACGGCACATTCTCTTAATGGCCTCCCTTGGCCTCCCTGTCCCCTGGCTCGTTTCATTGCTCTGTGACTTGTTATTTCCGACCTGAGTTAACGTAGCACTTAAAAACACCGAGACGCACTTTCCCACCGCCCCCATCCCCTCTCCCCACCGGTAGGGGAAGTGGGAGAGAGTGAGGCCAGTGAGAAGGGTCTGGAAACCCTGGGAGCCCATTCAGAACTCAGACTGGAGAAGTGTGCTGAGCTGTGGCTGGCTAATAGAGTAAGTACCTCTCACAACCGGGGTGGGAAACATCTGCCCCCGCCCCCCCTCCTCCACCATAAACATCAGACCCTGAAAGGTAAGGAAGGAATTCGATACACACGGGGCAGGACTACAAGGTAAATGTGAGGGCTTCTGTTCGTGAGTGACAAGGGGCAGACTGGGAGTGTCTCTGTCACCATCCCTCCCAAGACCAAGATGGAAGCCAACACTGAGAAGCACATCTTGCTCGTATCCTGACAGTCGGGAGCCGCCCTCCCCCCCCCCCCCCACACACACACACTCTTTCTCTCTGTTTTTTTTCTTTTGGCACTGATCATCTTTCTTTGCGTTCGTGACCTGGCAGTGTTGCCGATCACAAATTCACTAATTACAAATCCATTCCCTTGGGTGTCACCAGAGCATGTCTGCCTGTCCTTGGAGAAGTCTCATAAAGCTGAGGAATATGGAGGCAGACATCCTTTGGGAGGTGGTCTGGTCCAAAGCACAGCCCACCCCAGATCTACAGATGGAAAAGCCACGGTCCGGAGAAGCGACTTCTCAAGGTCACACCGCCATTTTCCTCGTCAAAGGCAGCAAGCATGACAGCCCAAGCCTCCCTGGTCACAGACCTGTGTTCCATCCCAGAACATGGTGACGATTCTCGTTAGATGGGAAACAGAAATATTTAGAAGGTCCTCAGGGAAGAGGGAGGCAGTCTTATTTATTGAATAGAAATGGAAGACGTGACTTTTTTTAAAGACTGCTGGTCAACTCTCGACAAGCCATGTTAAATGATGAAGTGTGAACAGGGAACAGTGAAAAATCTAAGGGCAAAAGAAAGAAAAAAAAATATTTTTTTAAGCCAGTTGCTGTAGATTTCAAAGCACTTAGAATTATTATTTCCTTTCATATCTTTGGCTCCTTTTGGATTCTGGGTCCTGTTAAAATGTTAGTTTTACTGTGGAGTGTTTTATTAAGGCCAAATTAACATCCCAGCTGAAATTAATACATACCTTTGTTCTGCAGACTCAGACTCCTAGATGTCACTTAGGTGTTGAACAGATTTTAACACTCAGGAACAGTTCGCACCAGGAAAAACACATCAATTTACCAAGAGGCAAGAACCTCAAACTTTTCAACCTTAATCCATATTGACGGCCAGGAAGAGATTTCCCTCTCCCCTCCTCCCCCACCCCTCCTCCCTCTGGCTGGGGTATTTTGTGTGTGCGCATTGTGTTATCCTGGGACTAACTGTGTGTTATCCTAGGATCTGCTGGGGGACAGCTGTCTCTGCTCCAGTTCTTAGCTCCTCCAACAAGTTACCTGCTTTATGTTCAGCCCCAAGGCAAGAGAGGGAGATAAATCTTGTGCTCTGTGTGTTGTCACGTCTCTGGGCGTGCTGAGGACTTCTGCTTGGGGTCTCTGGGCACTGGAATCCCAAGACTCCCCACGGCTGAATGCAGGGCGCACCGTGTTGGCAGAGGCATGGATTTTTCCACAGACAAATTAACATTGTTTCATCTCCTTTCGACACCGTGTCTTTTCCATACACCTGTTCTGACACTCTCGTGAAAATCGCTGCATCCCAATCAACTGCAGAGAGAATGAGGCATTGTTGCACCAAGCATCTTGTAAAACGTGGCTTCTTTTTTGTATCTATCTCATCCCCCATCTGCCTTCTTTGGAGAGATAGATCTGAGATCTAACACCCTGCACATTTAAAAGTCTAAAATATGCGTCATTTGGTTTTCCAGTCCTTCTATTTGCAGAGTGTACCCGGCAGAGCTGTTAGTCATACTTGGGGTAAAAATGGGTGACTTTAAAGTGCACCAAATATAAGACTTTTAAGGAAAATAACTGTTCCCATGTTTGGGGGGTGTTAAAATTTAGAAATATTTCTGGATTGATATTTCCGATATTTCAAACAATGGTGATTATTTCTTGTAGTGATCAATGTTAATGATAATAATGTTTGTTTTTGAAATGCTTTCATATATCGGCTACCACTTATGGCACCAATAAACTTCAACACTATTGTTTTATTATTGGCTTAAATTTGCAGGCAGAAAACTCATGCCCAGAGATGTTGTATGTGGTATTTAATTATGGGGGGGGAGGGGTACAACATCAGACTTCCAAATCATCATTTCACAGAGACCCCTGGCAAAGAAGTGGTCTTAGTGACTTCACACACCACGACTTCTAATTGCTGCTAAAATGCATTTCTAAATCCTCGAGTTTCTGCTTTTAGTTTCTAATCAGTGTCGTTTTGTGATCCAAGAACCAGCTCATCAAATTCACACCGATGTGGGCTATGGGGGCAGCTAACGGAATGTCCAGAAAGGCCAAGACTGGGGCAATCTTTGTCTAAGAACATCGTCACGGACTTGGATGGCGAAGCTGCACAGTCCCATGCCCCTGGGTGTGGTGGCAGGAATGTCCACGGTGGGCCAATGAAGAAAAACGTAAAGGAAACATAATGGAAACTGTCCCCCCACTCACCCCCGGGTGTATAAAATGGCAGAAATTGTTCTCCCATCTTCCCCAGGCAGAATGCCACGTTCACGAATTTAAAACAAGCATCCCCCTCATGACCTTCCACTTTCTCCTCAGCCTCCAACACTGCTGCCCGTCCTACAAGACCTGGGCCAAACCCCGTTCCTCTGCGAGTCTCCCAGATAAAACGAGTCGTGACTCACCTTCTACCCATCCATCTGCACCATGTGCCTTGAACATCCATCTGCACTTGTCACGCTCCAATCCAGTCCACAGATCGCTCATGTCCGCCTCCCCTCATCTCCACTCCCAACTCGGAGCCTGCAGAGTCCCTCAGGGCGGGGACAGGGTGTTCGCTTCCAACCCTCCAACCATCAGTCGGTGCACAGAATGCTTGTCAGGTGAACAAACTTTACAGTGGTGTTCCAGAACAGAACATCACCACGCCACCCCCTCCGCAGTGATCTCCTTCTCCACCTGCGGTGCAGGTCGGGGAATGCTTCAATCAATGGATAGCCAGATAGATCTGACAAATACTGATTTTTCCCCCATTCTGTTCAGTGATGCAACGGGACACCCACACCTGCCGGTATCATCCCTTCTTCCTAGCAGGGGGTTCATGTGGATGCAACTTAAGAAATATGGTCAGACACGCGTGTATTTTGAAAAGGAGTTCACAGGGGTGAGCCTGCTGTCTAAATATAAGACATTGTTTAGAAGCCCAGGAGCAAAAGGTGACATCACTCCTCAAAGAACTTTCCAGCTTCATCCCTTCTCCAAGCCAAGCCAGGAGTGGCATTTTCCAGAGTTCAAAGTGTTAAGAAGAAGGTGTGCAGGGAATGTTGCCTCAGGCCGTGTAACCCTGCTTGGGTCCATTTGCTCTACTGAGCAGTTAATTCATCACGCTGCTGGTCATTCCAATCAGTGTGAACTTAATAGAATTAATGAGATATATATATATTTGTGTGTGTGTGTGTGTGTGTGTGTATGATTGTCTGTGGTTTAGCTCTCTCACAGTTTGCCATAAATAGCAAAAGGCCGAAGAAAGGAGGATTTTTAGGTGCTGCGTGTTTTTGAATTGTGGGTATTGAAAACAGAGTGTTGAAGACACCCAGTGCTGTGGGCCATTCTCCCTAATGCCAGGGAGACTATCGCGTGGGCAGTAGTGTGGGTTTCGTGAAGCAGTCAGGGTCCTTCTGCACCACTGCGTCTCACAGGCATGTGGCCAAGAAGGGTCATCTTTCACCGATGTCACACTTGTCCTGGTGCCCCTGCTGTTGAGTTATCAATAAAAGTCCCAATCTCAGGCTCCACTGGAAGTGACTACTTTCCAATGTCACGGGAAGGAAAGGAGAGGAGAGGCTCCGATGTACACGCGACAAAGCAGGACGGTGTACAAAGCCCTCTGCGGCCCCTCTCACCAGCGAAGCCTCTTTCCAAACTAGACTCCCTTTCGTTAGGAACCAGAGGGTCAGCGTCTCCAGAAGCAAACCCACTAGAGAGAGAAACATCCAGCCTCCCCTCCAACCTCCAGCAGGCACTCTGAGCAGGCGGCGAGCACATGGGTGTGATCCCAGCCCCGCACACGTCACAGAGCCAGACCTCGAGGAGTGAGAGCATGGGGAGACGACCAATAGACCACAGGCAACAGATCAAACCTCATGCTGACTCCCAGTCGCCCATAGAGCCGTGGCCTCCACTCAGGTTCCCATTTACAAGGGTCTGAGCGATGACTTTTACATTCCAAAGGGTTGGCGGCCGATGACGTTTGGCTTCTCTCTCTATGTGCCCATAAAATATCACGTGAGAAATACTCCTGCTGAGAATGGCGAAGTCAGAGGTTGGAACCTGATGGTCCCAAGCGGACATTCCCAAAGCGTTTTGTGAACAGGTTGTTTCATCTATAAGAGCCCCAGTCCTTACACACCCCACCCACAGGCGACCACACTGCCACCCACTGCGCAGGGCTGGATTCCATTACTCAACATTTAATTAAGGAAAAAAATGATAAAAACGGACTGATTTGTCGATGGTCTCCATCACCATCGTTCTGCCTGCTTGTAGCAGGACGCTGTGTCTCATTGACCCCACTCTGGTTTGTCCGTGGACCGACGTCCCTTCAGAGTTCTGCAGAGAAGGCAAGGGCCCTTCTCTCTAGCTGCTATGTGTCCGAAATCTCATCAGTCTGTTTATTGGTAATTCTAAGCATCGCATAGACAGCACGAAAGATAAGTCATCGGTTGAGTGTCATGGTGTTTGTACTGAATCCATAACAAATGCAGGAGATGTTTATGTCTTAGTGTTCCCTCCCAGCCCACAGCTCCCGCGCTGGTGTCTGGGCTGAGACCAGTGATGGGCACAGCAGACAGCCCCCTTTGGTCCTGGCTCTTTCGTGAACCAAAAGCTGCTGGTGATCAGGGGTGGGGGTGGGGGGAACTGTCCCGAAGATGAAATGAGGAAGTCATTTTCAATGATGCTATCTACACCATTCTGGAAACACTGGAATAAGTCTTTAGAAAACTGACACTTGTCCGTTATTGGGAGTCTTTGTGGATCATTGCTGTTCAGCCAAGAGCCGAGTGGTATAGGGAACTAGAAAGGGTGAGAGAGAGCAGGGGAGGGGAAGGCCCTAAAAGTGGACAGGTTTGCAGGGCGACACCCTGGAAGGGCGCGAGGGAAAACCGGTCTGACTCCCCTGCTTTGAAAAGACAGAGCGCTCAGGGTGCAGGAAGCTGAATGCAGGCCGCTGAAACGTGATTGAAAATTTCGTGACGTGAAGACTGAAAATCACTAGGCAGGAGACAGGCAGTGTTTAATCTCCGGTGGGGTGACAATTCTAGATAGACTGATAGAGATGCCCGCTTCCTGATAACCCAGTCAATACTGCAGATAGTAGATACCGGGCCGGAAGCCGGCCTGGGGAGAAGGGCGGGGGGCAGGGGGGGGGCCGAGGCACAGCTCTCAGCTCCTTGTTAGGTCAGGTGAGACCCGTGATTTGCTGTATATACTCTCTTATCACACTACAGACCCCAAAACGTCCAAGTCCGTCCTGGATACCATTTGAAGGTGCATACGTGCATTCTTCTGCATGTCACTTGTCCATGGCAGAGGACACATGACATCCTATCCTGAAAATGAAAGTGGAGGCTCATCTTTGAAAGAAATCTCTCTACACACACACTCCCCACCCCACCCCCGAAAAACGTCAAATTTCCAGGCAGAGAATTTCCGAGTTATTCTCTTCCTAAAATTCTTGTTGTTGTTTTTTTTCTTTTCTTTTTAATGTTCAGACAGGAACATACACACAGGCCATGACAATGAACCAAGGAGATTACTGGGTGTAGCCCAAGGAAGGGCAAACACACACACCTGCAGCGAACAGAAGGAGCGAGATGCAGGCGAGCCCAGAGCTCCTCCCTGGTGGGCAGGCGTGCGCGTGAGTGTGCGTGCTTTTCGGAGCCACGGCCCCAACACCTGCAGAGACATGCCCGCGGTCCGCAGGACGTTTCCCGCGCCGCCTCCCACGGAGGGAACTGGGAGGGGAGGTCTTCTTTGAACATGTCCGTCTCCGTAGTTCTTATTAAATAACGCACAAGGCTTTTTCTTTGGGAAGAATTTCCAGCAGAAAGAGAGCTGAGATGCGTGAACGTGTACAGCGAGCAGGAACCCTGAGGCCGCTGCTCACTCTGGGCTCTTGGGCAGGTGACCCCTGTGCCGCACGCACCCTTCTCCCTACTGGGAACTGGGCATCTCATATCCCTCTTCCGCAGATATTTTGTTTTCTCCTCAATGTCAGGGCTGGTGGGGGGGGGGGGGGGTGAAAAATACATCCCTATATCTCTTTCGTTGTTTCTCCAAGAGCTCCTTGCTGTCTGCCTCCACCTGCTGGACGGAACCGAGCAGGCTTGCTCCGTGTGACTGCAGTGAACCGGGCTCAGGAGCTCCCGTCTTCCTATCGGACCTCACAGACAGACGTGCAAAACAATTCACCTGCGTAAATGAAGTATTCGCACATCAGCCTGTGGCCAACACGCACCCTCAAGGTGTTTCCGACACAGCTTGGAGACTCCGATTTGTGGGAAAGAGTTGATGCTGTTGGAAGTCATGGAGACTATGTATCAATACGGTCTATTCAAGGCAAAACGGGAGTGGGGGCGGGGGTTCCATGTCTGAACGCTGACAAACATTTCCGTGGCTGCGCTAGAGCCGTCGGTCAGTTTTAGCCGCGATTGGACAGGAAGCCACGCTGGCCTGTATAGAAGGCCTATCCCACACCGGGGTTCGTTCTGAGAGGCGTCGGCGCACCGCGGCCTGTGGATCAGTTCTAAGAACACAGAGAATGTTCCTGATAGAACAGGAGCCGTTACCAGCGGCTGCGTGAATCCACATCTTGGCACCCTTTAAAACACAGATTGTTATTGACCCACGTGACCATAACAGCCCCCAAGAAACCATCACTGTCTGTGGTGTGAATCCTTCACGGTGTGCATCTCACTGACCCTCAGAAGCCATCCGGGTCTGTCCTATTATTCTGGCTGCCCTCTGTGGGCACCAAAGGCATGTGCTGAGCATGACCAGGAAAGGGAAGCCGTGGTCAATGACCCTGGCTGTTCTCCGAGAAGCCATACTTGGTAGAATCGGCTATTTCTGCGGCAGATTCTAGCATGGTGTTTCCCTGAATTTATAAAGAAGTTAAACCTTTGAAATGTGGAGAAGAAAGAGGTCATCTGATTTCAAAGTTCAAAGATAAAGAAAAAGTAAAAGCACAGAGGCAACTGAGGACAGTCCTTGCTCTGCATGAGGGTGTGACGTCACAGCCACGTGAATTCACCAGCGCTGGGATGCTGGTTCACGCTCGGTGAGACTTCTCCGCTCTGCACACTTGGGGGCCCGAAAACAATCGTGAGGTATTGTCTATATGCTTATTTTGCGTTTCTTCCCTGACCTGTGCTCTCTCATATAAAAAAAAAAAAAAAAAAATGGTGCCTGGGATATTTTCAACGGGAAGAACTCTTGTCGTCTGTCCCATCAGTACAAATAAAAGGAGATACTTTGATGTGTCAGCGGCAGGATGAGGGTTTTCGACGTTCTCCTGGGCTGGGGACAGGGTCTGCAGGAAGTCCCCTTCAAGCAGGCACGGTGTCGTCCAGCGTGACCCAGCCACGTCATTCTGTGTCCCCCTGTGGCTGAGACTATTCAAGTGAGCAGGGATCCCACCTCTTTGAGACAGGATATATTCTAGAAACAAACTGATGGACAAAATGCACAGACGGGTATTCCCCCCCCCCCCAGGACAGAGGGACTTGGTGTCATTTGGTTTGCACCCTTACTTTCTGCCTTGGAGCAAACAGTTGGTCCGTTGGGGAAGCTGGGCAGAACATGTTGACGGAATAATCAGGTCAAAGCAGAGTCAGCAAAGCAGAGCTGCTAAGGAGACCAATACCCTTCGAGTTACAGAAGAAGAAGAAGAAGAAGAGGGAAAAAAAAGAATAGAAAGGGGAAAATTAAGTGCTGGAAAACTTGACTCTTTGCCCTAAGACATAGTGAACACACCTGTATTTATACGGTGTTATGTCAAGAGTTGGCAGTTAGAACTGACGGCTTCAAATCTGACATTCAGCAGTAATGCACCCAACGGGAGGCGGGGCGTGAGCCACCTCGGTGACTCGCTTTTAGTTTCGTGCCAAGTCGGACAAGTGGAGGCAGAGGTAAGAACCTCAGACTCATGAGGGACCTCTGGGGAGAGCCCCGTTTATGTTCACGTCGCAAACACCTGCTAACCGCTGCCTCACACACGCCCCCTGTGTGCCCTCCATGGGGCAAAGCACGTCTTCCTAACGCTGTGGAGTAGAGCTCTTCCAAGAGCCATGATGTCACAAATCTCAACTGGTCACCTGCCTCCCTCTGGGGAGAACTCATCCGAGCAGGTTCCAAGGTGCTGGCTTTGTACCCAGGGCACCCCGCGGTTCCCGTGGCACACAACAGTGTGGCACAGGTGGACAACCCCTGCAGAGAAGTCAAACATAGGGAATCCTGACCCCTTCCCAGCCCCCACCCAGCCTGTGCCCAGCCTGCAGCTCGGGCAGGAGAAGGTTAACATGCTGCAGTTGCCTGGAAGGAACCAGCTGAAGCCGACCTGCTGGAAACTCTGCATCCTCTGCCACACTAACCCTCAGAAAGGATCCAGAGACCCCGGCTGAGGACAGCCAGCTTCGGAGAGCCTCTGGTTCATGTATCCAACTCACACACACACACACACACACACACACACGTTCACATATAACTATACACGCGCACACACACGTGACGCACACACAGATAGACATGCATGTGCACACAGGCACACAGAGACACATACGTATAGACACATACATAGATACACATATGGCTCATTTTGCTGATTGATCCGTTTGCCTCTTCCTCTGGCTCGAATAAGAAGTTCTGCTTTTGTAACGTGCTATATGCCAAGTGGCCACTTTTACTAAAGAATACTTGGGTGCACCCCCGCATGCAGACACACGCGCCCATGCCTACATGCGCGCGCACGCACACACGCACCCGGAACATAGAGCGCTCACGTACTGCTGCCAAGAGGATCCCTGGGAAGCTCCTGCCCTGCAAATGGAAATACCCTCTGGCTTTGAGCATCCAGATGACCAAGGCCAGGCTGAGGTCACGAAGGGGCTGGCGTGACGGGATCCCTCCGCGGCTGCCTGCTTGGAGCTGTCCCCGCACCCACTCGGGCGTTCTGAGCAGCACCCCCGAGTGTGAGTGTTGTGTTCACCAGGGTGAATGTCTACCCCCCCCCCTCACTTCCACACACACCCCCCCCCAGGGTCTACCAACAGAAGAGAAAACGTCACTGAACACTGGAAATTATTTGAAATAAAAAAATAAAATTCCACGAGAATAAACATTTTTTAATGATCCTCTTCCTTTTCCTGGTTTTTTTCTTTGTTTGTTTTGTTTTGTTTTTTACTTGAATTCTGGTCTGGCCCGCATACAAGGAAATGGGCGCCCTCCGGCACCAGCCAGCACCGGGGGGCCTTTGGCAAAGTTCAGGCGCGGCCCCTGACAGCTGCAGAGCAGAAGGAAGATGGGGGGCTCTGGAAGGCAGGCTCCTGCAGGCCCAGGGTGCTCTCTGCAGCCCTGCCCATGCTCACCTGCTCCCCCTGCGTGTGTGCACCGTCTGGACCCCGGATTCCTCGGTCTGCGCGCACAGCCGGAGCAGCAGGCGCGTTCTAGAAAGCTCGCTCGTCCCTGCTTAGCGGATGCCCGCTCGCTCAGGGGACTCGCTCCGGGACTCGCTCGGGGTTCATGATGGTGAAGACATCCGTCCATCCAAACACGCCTTCCCTTTTGATGCCGCCATCAGAAGGGCCGCCGCCCGACTGCCCAGAGCAACTCTGGTGGGTCCAACGCTTTCCTCTCGTTTCTATTAGTCATGGTATTTCAGGGCCAAAGGGCAAGTTTAACGGCCAGGAAAACCGAACCTCCTGAGGGGAAACACATGGGGGTATGCTCCCCCATCCTGCAAGATCAGGAAAACCTGAGCTGAAAGTGGTCTGGTCCCACGTGGGGCGGCGGACGTGAGCCCCGAGTGTGCACCAGGCCGCCACGTGGAACAGGGTCCACAGAAGCCGCATGGGACAGACAGGCCGGGTGCCACACATGATGGACAAAGACTGGCCCAGTCCCAGGCCTGCATCTTCAGATTCGGGGTGAGTTGCTTTGTCAACCACGGGAATTGAGGTCTTTTGTTTAGAAGGAATTTTTAAAACAGGAAAGCCACTGGAGATCTTACAGTAAGAACCTTGGTTTTCCCATCGGGTTCCCATGTAGACATCTCTCACAGGCTGTCCTGGTGGAGAGCAGAGAGCGCACATGCACACACGTGGGTGTCTCCCTGGCCACCCCAGTCACGCATGACGCCCGTCTGAGAAGAAGGCTGCCTAGCACATGAGCCTGAGGCCGTCAGGGGGTGAGCAGGGCGACAGCCCTCCACAGAACATTTGCTCTGATCTTGAGTCTGGGAAGGAGGACCAAACCTCTAAGCAGGATGAAGGCACAGTCCCCAAGAAAGAAATGCCAGGTCGGCCAAGCCTGCGGCTGCAACCCTGGGCCTTTTTGAGGGGATGTTTGGAGCAAGGGGAGGGAGGAGAGGAGGGTGTCAGAACAGGCCACACATCACAGCATGTGGGAACCTCCCTCCCACAGCCCTGCCTGCCCTGCTCTGGTCCTCAGATCCCAGAACTCAGAGGTGCCGTTAAACCGACCACACACAGCAGCTGGGGGCGGGAGCCGGGAGCCAGGCCCATATTGGGTAGATAAGCGTCTGCTGGGCGTCCTAGGGCTCACAAATAGGCCTCCTCCTGGGGGAATTTTGAGCACGGGCCTCTGATTTTCTGTGTGTCCCCAGGACACCCCTGGGGTTCATGATGTGAGATCTATAAAATAAAGGATTAAGGCCTCAGCGTCCGTATATTAAAACAGCTTGCCCTGGACACAGCAAGGGTTTATGAGCCATGCTGAGCCACCTGAGTTTTAAGAACCCAAGAAGGAGGAACGCCCACCCTGGCTGGCTCCTGGGGTGGAGGTGGGGGTCTGGGAGTGGCCTTCAGGGGCTGTGCGTTTCTGTGTCTCCAGAACCTGTGACATCATTTACGACCCATTATGTAATGACACAGGCCAGTGAGACGTTGTAAATAAACCTATCTGGAGAGCAAGCCAGAGTCCAGGACTTGCTGGGGCAGGGGGGGGGACACCCAGTTGGACTGGCCTGAGTCCCTTTATTTTTCACGAGGTGTTAACAATGTAACAGATTCCGAGGACCACAGCCAGATAAAAAACAAACAAACAAACAAAAACACCCAGGAGGAGAGCAAGGGGTGCAGGGGACCATCATACCAGCCAACCAGGTCTCTGGTCAGAATGGACAAATAAACAAACAGACAGAGGTCCGCCTTATGCCAGGGGAAGATTCCAGCTTTTCCTCCAAGGGTTGTTTTTTTTGTTTTATTTTGTTTTGCTTTTTTCACAAACCCTCTCATCACCTACTTTATGACTTACCTTAAATAAGATCTCAAACTCTCAACTCCATGTACCGGCGCCCAAAGAAAGCAGCACCCCACCCCCACCCCCCGGTCAAAGGCACAATTCCTGACGTCTCTGCTCCTGTTCCCCGTGACTTCTGCGGCTGCAGCCGTAATCACTAACCTATTTTACACATGCAGGCCTTGTCCCCTGCACGAGGGGAAGGGAGGCTTTATTCTCTCTGTCTTCCCCCTCAGCCGATGAACTTTCTAGGCAGGCCTGGGCTCCTGGCCGACCCCTGCGGGGAGCAATTGTCTGAAGATAATAGGGGAACCAGGCGCCTTTGTGGAGAGGAAGGCAGAAGACAGACATGATGATGACTGTGAGTCCCAAGCTGCCCTCTTTTCTTTCTTTCCTTTTATTTTATTTTTTCCCCCTCTGGATCTAACAGCTGTTTCCCATCACAACTGGTGTTTGAAAAACGGAGCAGAAAGGAGTGTATCAGTATCACAATTAGTTGCTCAGGCAGCTAATAACTTACTTGCCATCCACACTGGATCTCATCAGGACACCCAGATTGATGCCTGCCTATCCCCTGGCCTCTGCTCCCTGTCAGTCCTTTGGGGAGGGGCTCTGCCTCCCTGCACTCCCGTTGGGGGTTCTAGTGGAGGGAAACACCGACCAGTGGTCGTCCCCCTGTCCAGTGAGGGTGACAGAGGCCAGGGCTCCTTCCCAGGAGAATCCCATGACCCTGTGACTCCCAGACATGGGCAGCCCAGTGTCCCCATCCACCCTGCGCCTGCGTCCCTCACACGTGAAGGTCAAAGGGACTTCCAAGGTCCATGTCAGTTTAGACCGAGTGCCAAACTCTGGTGGGGAAACTGCCGAATTGTGCGTGTCCCCTCCTCGTGATGTGAGCTACTCCCACACAGGGCACATGGATGCCAGCCATCCGTGTGTCCCGGGCCCGCTGGCCGGCCAGCCATCCGTGTGTCCCGGGCCCGCTGGCCGGCTGGCAGGGAGTCCCAGGGCTGAGAGGCCCCAGCCATCCGTGTGTCCCGGGCCCGCTGGCCGGCCAGCCATCCGTGTGTCCCGGGCCCGCTGGCCGGTCAGCCATCCGTGTGTCCCGGGCCCGCTGGCCGGTCGGCCATCCGTGTGTCCCGGGCCCGCTGGCCGGCCGGCCATCCGTGTGTCCCGGGCCCGCTGGCCGGTCAGCCATCCGTGTGTCCCGGGCCCGCTGGCCGGCTGGCAGGGAGTCCCAGGCCCGCTGGCCGGCCAGCCATCCGTGTGTCCCGGGCCCGCTGGCCGGCCGGCCATCCGTGTGTCCCGGGCCCGCTGGCCGGCTGGCAGGGAGTCCCAGGCCCGCTGGCCGGCCGGCCATCCGTGTGTCCCGGGCCCTCTGGCCGGCCAGCCATCCGTGTGTCCCGGGCCCGCTGGCCGGCTGGCAGGGAGTCCCAGGCCCGCTGGCCGGCTGGCAGGGAGTCCCAGGCCCACTGGCCGGCCAGCCATCCGTGTGTCCCGGGCCCGCTGGCCGCTGGCAGGTAGTCCCAGGCCCGCTGGCCGGCTGGCAGGGAGTCCCGGGCCCGCTGGCCGGCCAGCCATCCGTGTGTCCCGGGCCCGCTGGCCGGCCAGCCATCCGTGTGTCCCGGGCCCGCTGGCCGCTGGCAGGGAGTCCCGGGCTGAGAGGCCCCAGCCATCCGTGTGTCCCGGGCCCGCTGGCCGCTGGCAGGGAGTCCCAGGCTGAGAGGCCCCAGCCATCCGTGTGTCCCGGGCTGAGAGGCCCCATCCGTGTGTCCCGGGCTGAGAGGCCCCAGCCATCCGTGTGTCCCGGGCTGAGAGGCCCCATCCGTGTGTCCCGGGCTGAGAGGCCCCAGCCATCCGTGTGTCCCGGGCTGAGAGGCCCCATCTCCTTTGCTCACTCAGCAACTCTGCTCTTTGGATTTTGGTTTTTGGGGTTTTTTAATAAAAAAATTTTTATGCAAAACAGTGGCTTCGGCTCTTCAAGACAGCCATGAGAGGATCAGCTCTTGCGGGATCGAGAGCAGGATCCCCGGGGAAGCAGCAGCGCCTTGGACACCCTCAGTCCGTGTGGCTGGACGCCGATGAGGCCTCCTGGTTCAGGGGCCACCGCGGGGCCCACATGAGAGCCGCAAGAGCAAGGACGCGGGCATTGCCTGGGGATTTTGGAATTCACCTCGAATCATACAGAGCACCTCCAAAGGGCCACGTGGGCCCCACGAATATGTCAGGGGTTCTCTCCCACTTTGGGGAGCACAGGGAAGACTCTGCAGAAGGGGTAGAGAAGTCACAGGCACCAGGCTAACAGCCGCGCCGTTCTGCGTTTAAACCACCAGGATTGGTTGAATCAAGGAAGCTTGGAAAACCATTGAAATATGGGCCGTGAAAGAGGAAAGCCATGGAGAGGCCCAGACTCCACCCAGGTCCCCCAGCTCCTGCGTCCTGTCCTGACAACATCAGGTGAGAGGAGAGAGGAGAGAAAACATCACGGCAGAGACAGAAGGCAGAGACCCTGGAGGAGGCGAGTGTGGGCACCCTGGGTGGGTCTTCTCCCCTCCCTCCCCCACAAGGAGCGCCCCTACTCTTTCATTTCTAGGGAGCAGATGCCCTGGCCAGATGTTTAAAGAGCGACGTACCCAAGATGGCCAGCCAGGCAAGGACCACTAGAAGCAGGACTTCCCAGAGGGCCTGGGGGTTAGGAAGCCCTCTGACGACACCCCACACCAAGTGAGGCCCCCCCTACACAACGGTGAACTTCAACATGGAGTTCACCGTTACTCCCCGATGGGCCCACAGTAGCCAGTTACCCAAAGCCAAGGAGGACACCTGCTATTTTCAAAACAAACAAACAAACAAACAAACAAAACAACCCCTCAGAATGTGCCCTTGCATGGCGACCATGTAGACAGCGGCTGGAGTCGGGTGGAGGCCTCAGCGTCACCTAGTGTTCTTCCTATGCATGCGCATGGTACCCACAAGTGCCCAGGAGGTTAGACCTGAGTGACCAGCACGCATCAAAATCTGTTTGCAATCACTGGGAAAAAGGGGGAGAGGGTGGAAAAAGACCTGAAGGTGCTGTTCTCCTGGCACTACACGGAGTTCTGAGGTTCCACGTGTGTGCTCTCTTCGTGGTTCTGTGTTTGGAGAAACTAGAACAGAGACAGGCCACCACTCTGTTCCCTTTTGTTCCGTGTTTTATTCTCAGAGAGAGTTGAGCTCTGGGGGCCCTGAGGGCTTCCTTGTTCATTGAGGGGAGATCTGAGCAGAGAGATCCCTCCTGTCCTCACCTTCCGAAGTTTATCGAAGGGGAAGAAAACCAAGGCTGCATTCCGAGGCCAAAGGCGACGGAAGTCTGAGGTGGCGATACGTCTTACGTGTTTCTGCGTGGTGTCACGTTGTTCTGTTTTTCCTGCGTGTGCAGAAGACAAGCCACGTTCGGGGTGCCGGCGAAGCATTGACTGGACTTCCTGCCTGCTCCCTGAAGTCAGAGAAGGAGAGAAGGAAAGGGCGAAGTGACAGTCTATCCGTCTCACTCCGTGTGTTTATATGTTCTCCCCAACAAGAAGGAGAGGAAACTGTTTACAAAGCAGAGTGTCAGGAACATTGTGTAAAAGAACACTTATCTGGGTGACTTTGATCTCTCTCCGAAGCACCATTAGGAGACCCAGAGGATGACAGCTCTGTAGTGGGGACCATGTGTTTGTGCGTGGGGGGGGGGCGTAGTTTCCCAAGAAACATCAGATTAGAGCACTGCCTGCCTCCTGGCTGCAGTTAGAACAAAAACTCTGTGCAATCACACGGAACAAGCTGGGAGGAGGTCCCCAGTGGGGAGACCCCGTGAGCCGCACCCACAGCGCCCAGGCCTCTGAAGATGGCTGGCTGGCGGTCAGCCCCACTCCCTGGGCTACAAACAGATGAGTTTGTGCACAGAGGGAAACTGCCCCGGGGGGAGGGAGGGCTGCAGAAAGAGCCAGAGGCCACCCTCCGACCTCCCCACCCCCATCACCAGCCCTGAGAATGCATCATGACGACTTGTGATGAGATCCGGAAATCAGAATCTTGGGAAAGTCCCAGTGAGTTTTCTATCTCACCTACGTCCCACCAAGAGGCACAGAGAGAAAGAAGGAAGACGGAGGTGGCGGGGGGGGGCGGGGGTGGGGGGGGGGAGGTGTGTAGAGGGGGGGAAGGGAGATAGGAAAGAAGGAGACAGCGATCTCCCGTGATTAGGATCTCCATACCCAGTTTCATACTCTATCTTGTACCAGTGAAGAAACAACCACAATGGAACCTGGAGGGGACATTTTAGTTTGCTCTGTGTTGGGTGCAAGCCAAGAAGTGTCCAGGGGGACATGAAGGAGCTGTTAATTCATGGGCCGGGCTTGAGGCTAGTGCACAGAGCCCTGGCTGATGGTGGAGGACTTCAGAGCCCACCCCACCCGTAGGCTTCTTCATAAAACAATGCCGGGATCCTCAGCGGCATGCGTGGTGTAACCCATCACGGTGACTGTGGGCTATCAGAACTCACTTTCCATCTGAGTTCTTCGAAAGTAGCAGATTTTTGGTGCCTGGACAGACATGCATGATTTTGACCTCTGGGGAAAGATCTTCCATGGGACCCTTGCTCACACGCTACTACACTGAGCATCCGGTTTCTCAGGAAACCCCTGACCTCCCTGGAGAAGGGCCAGCATATGGGGCAAGGTTGAAGTTTCCCTAGGAATTCCATGTCTTAGTTGAAAAGTGTTGATTAAGCATCTAGTCTAGGTCCACCTAGGTTTCGCACAGAGGGCTATAGAAATAGAGGGCGTAGCCAGGATAAAGACACCGCACAGACCTCAGGAGCCAGCTGGGGAAGAAGTACGAGGTGATGAGCTGTCCTGATATGGCGCATGCCTCCTTGGAACAGCTGGCTGGAAGTAAAGACCTCAAAGGGGAAACAATGAGGGACCATGAAGGGGATGGAGGATGACCAGACGTCTAGCCCACCTGGCGGCCCCGCCTGGGCTCTCAGTGAACGCTTTGTCTGCATTCACGTAGCAAAAGGCCTGGAGGACCATAACCCAAGGAAGTTAAGGGTCCGCTGAGGAGCTAAATTCAGAAAAACAGTTATTATTAGTCCCTGGTTATTAAGGCCCCTAGTTAACAAATGGACACCTTTACATGGTAGGAGATTTGAGGGAAATGGACAACTTTCTTCGAGCTTCTGCAATGGACAACCGTGGAAATTTCAGCATTTTCCCACTTAGCCCATTGGTGTAAAGATGACGTCACAGAGGGTTGCTCCTTAGTTCATGTCTTTGAGTTCTTTGGGAAGCCAGGCGCCTCCTGGCACCTGAGCGACTGCAAACACACAGTGTGGGCAGGACTGTCTACAGTACTGGACAGAGGGGACCAGATAGCCCGAGGTGGCCCCGCTGTGGTGACCCGAGGACAGGGACTCGGTCTTTGTGTCCAAACTCTCTACTCTCTCACTCCATTCATTTATAAAGGATGCTAAGTCAGACTCCCAGGAGCTGGGACAAGGCTAAGCTCTAAGCTGGCACTCCAGGATGACATCACTTGGAGTACCCACATGGGGGCAGTGGCTAGGACGGGCCATGCCTTATCCCCCCACAGAACCTTTGCAGCTGGCCTCAGAGGCCACAGCACTGTCTTCCTCCTCTGAAGAATGAAATTGAGGTGCAGAATCATGGGCCCACCACCCAGAACGGCACACCCACAAGTGAGACAGAGATCAAAGCCAGTCCGTGGGCCGTCCCAGCCCAACACCCTTCTTCCCCCTGTCAAGGAGCCGCCATGACCCTCAAAGTCCGAACTCTGACCGTAAGGAGCGGGAATCAGGGCTGCCCCATGCACTGGCAGAGTGGCCTTGGGCAAAGGAGTGTCTCTTGGAACCCATCTATGAAATGGGCACACAGGTACTGCCTACCTAAAGCTGTGCATAAATTACAGTGTTAACATTTAATTAATTTTAATTATTAAGTCGAATTGAATTGAGCTAAAATTAAAATCCTGCATACCTAAAATCCTATACCTAAAGGGATAGGAAATAATGTGTGTGTGTGTGTGTGTGTGTGTGTGTGTGTGTGTCTGTGTCTGTGTCTGTGTCTGTGTGTGTCTGTGTGTGTATGCACTTAAACAGTGTCTGGTCCATTTACATGCTTTCTAAAAGCTAGTAGGGACAGTGGTATCATTATGAACATAATCATTATCACCATTACCCTTAGCATTTTGCTGGTGGCCCAGGAGAGGTCACTTGGGTTCACACTGTCAGACTGAAGAGTAATCTGAGTATAAGTCTTATGTAGCCGTCAACATGAATATGGGTGTGTGTGTGTGTGTGTGTGTGTGTGTGTGTGTGTGTGTGTGTATTTTTCTGAAGTGAGAAGCGGGGAGGCAGTCAGACAGACTCCTGCATGTGCCCGACCGGGATCCACCCAGCATGCCAACAGGGGGCGATGCTCTGCCCATCTGGGGCGTTGCTCCATTGCAACTAGAGCCATTCTAGCACCTGAGGTGGAGGCCATGGAGCCATCCTCAGCACCCGGGCCAACTTTGCTGCAATGGAGCCTTGGCTGTAGGAGGGGAAGAGAGAGATAGAGAGAAAGGAGAGGGGGAAGAAAGGAGAAGCAGATGGGTGCTTCTCCTGTGTGTCCTGGCTGGGAATTGAACCTGAGACTTCCACACGCTGGGCTGATGCTGTACCACTGTGCCAACAGGTCAAGGCCAAATGTTTTGAAATCATTTCTGCCCATGTTCTACACTTGATTGAAATGCTGGTGACTTAGCAGGTGTATGCACAATGGATTCCTTTGCTAGGGTTTCCAGAACAAAGCTGAGGGCTACAAACAAGGAAATGTATTCTCCCACAGTTCCGAGGCCAGACATCCAAGGTCAATGTGTGGGCAGGCCACACACCCTCTAAGGGCCCCAGGGGAGGGCGTTTTTTCCCAGGTCTGGTGTTTCCCGGTAATCTTCAAAGTACCCTGGCTGTGTCAGCCTGTCCAGTGCCCGTCTCCATCTTCACAGGCCACCTCCCAGGGTGTCACATGATGCATCACATCCTCCAGGGACATGAACCACTTTTCTGTGGAACTATGAGCGCTTGGGGAAGCTTACATGCCTCAGGCCTCTGTCTGGCTCTGTGAGGTGGGGAATTAAAGAATTAGGGCCACACAGTCCACGGCATGGCTGGCGGTCCTGTCAACACAATGCAGAGCCCTGACCCATGCCCCTTGCACCCTGGACACATATTTTTAGGTATTGGACAGCCCAGGGCCATAGACAGCAAAAGAAAGTCCCACGTGCTGGTGCCATGTGACGTTGGATATCTTAGTCCACGCGCCCTGCGGAGTCGTGAGTTACTTTCTCCATCAAAGTGCAAGCACATTGGGGTTCACAGTCTCCACCAAGGTTCAAACAACTGTGCACCTTTCATGCAAAACAAATCCCAACCAACTCCTAACTGCTGTTGAGCCCCTCATAACAGGCGACAGGGGCGGCATGTTCCACAGGACTCCTGTCATGTCAAGGTGCATAAAAATCTTCAGAGAAGGAAAAAAAACTTAACTGGGTAAGAATTTATTTTATAACCCTGACGATTTGGTAAATTTGAGTAAGACCACCCTTCGTCAAGATTTCACCCACAAAAGGTGTGTTAACAGTGTGAGCACACAATATATTATATAGCGCCCCCTGCCTGCCCCTCCTAGCCCTCTCCCCATGCGGCAGGACGTCACCCTGCACCCCGACACTGGACCTGTGTCTTGCCCGCCTGCCAGATGAACCCAACGGCCCTGATCTTCCCTTTCCTGAAGAGATATACAGGTAAGTGTGCGGCCACTTGTTCAAAAGTTTATCTGCTGTTGTCACGGTGATGTGTTTAAAAGATGGACCTGGATGTAGGGCTTGGTGGAACGTAGGAAAGAAGGCGCTGCCCTATGGGGACCGTGACGAGTGGCAGAGAGAGGAAGGAAGGAGAAGACGGATCTCCAGCCCCCTGGCCTCCATCACCAGCCGCTCACCTGCGCAGGGCGGGGGGCGGTCCATGGCGGGGGAGCATGTGTCTCATCCTCAGATCCCACAGACACTCACAGCTGCTGGACTACAACATCACTCTTCTGCACTTCCTTGAGCAACTGCCCCTCGTCTGAGATAAATAAACATGCTTGTTATTTTTGGAGCTAGGATTCCCCACAGGCTGGGGCATGGGGATGCCAGAAAGGGGGCCTGGGACAGGAAGGGATAGGGAGCTGGGCCGTGCCAGGATCGCAAAAGCAGGACAAGGTTCTCATGGGCGCACAGAACCCTCCCCCGGGAGCTGTGTCTTGTTTAAGGGAGATTTAGTTTGCAAGGGTCACAGCACCCGACTCACGACCTGCGATGGGTCAGGGTGCCCAGCCCTCATACACACTCCGACTGCTTAGCCACGCAAAACATTTGAAGCTCACAGGGGAAGATGACGTTGCTTAGGTGCTATTAACAAGAACGCGTGAGCTGTCGAAGCTGACTCCTGTGCCCACGTCCACTGCACGCACGTGGGTTTTTCTGCCCCATCGGGTGTGGAGCAGTCGTTGCTAATTCCCATTCCTGGGGTGCGGCTTTCCTCCCCTGTCTGCGTCTCCGGGTACCAGGGACTTCCTAAATGATACTGTGATTGACACAGATTTGGACAAGGAAAGGGGCCCCCTCTGCAGCCTGAGTTAAGATGCACTTCTAGAACTGTGCATAAAAAATATATGAAAGGGGCCCTGGCCGGTTGGCTCAGCGGTAGAGCATCGGCCTGGCGTGCGGGGGACCCGGGTTCGATTCCTGGCCAGGGCACATAGGAGAAGCGCCCATTTGCTTCTCCACCCCTCCCTCCTTCCTCTCTGTCTCTCTCTTCCCCTCCCGCAGCCAAGGCTCCCTCTTCCCCTCCCGCAGCCAAGGCTCCATTGGAGCAAAGATGGCCCGGGCGCTGGGGATGGCACCTTGGCCTCTGCCCCAGGCGCTAAAGTGGCTCTGGTCGCGGCAGAGCGACTCCCCGGAGGGGCAGAGCTTCGGCCCCTGGTGGGCAGAGCATCGCCCCAGGTGGGCGTGCCGGGTGGATCCCGATCGGGCGCATGCGGGAGTCTGTCTGACTGTCTCTCCCCATTTCCAGCTTCAGAAAAATACAAAAAAAAAAAAATATATATATATATATATGAAAGGCATCCAATTCATCCCAGGAGCAGCCATGTGCCACCAATACCGATGGCCACCAAGCAGTGCTAGTGACATCTTGTGGCTAGAGCAGGTGACAGCCCCTCCTCACACCTGCACCGGGGTGGGGGGGGCACAAGCTGTCACAAGCCTCCAGCCCTGTCATCCCTCAGACATCAGCAGAGAGACCTGCGGGCTCTGCTCACCACTGCCAGGACCCTCCCATGTGCCCACTGGAACACCTCTCCACCTGCATGGCTGGGCCTCCCCAGCCTCACCGCCACCAGCTGCTCTCCCACCAACACCCTGAAGTGGGGGGGGGGGGGCTGCGGCTAAGTCACCGTTATACCCTTTGGTAAAATTCATACAAAAAGATTCTCTTGGCCCTGGCCGGTTGGCTCAGCGGTGGAGCGTCAGCCTGGCATGCGGGGGACCCGGTTTCGATTCCCGGCCAGGGCACATAGGAGAAGCGCCCATTTGCTTCTCCACCCCCCCCCTTCCTCTCTGTCTCTCTCTTCCCCTCCCGCAGCCAAGGCTCCATTGGAGCAAAGATGGCCCGGGTGCTGGGGATGGCTCTTTGGCCTCTGTCCCAGGCGCTAGAGTGGCTCTGGTCGTGACAGAGCGATGCCCCGGAGGGGCAGAGCATCGCCCCCTGGTGGGCAGAGCGTCGCCCCTGGTGGGCGTGCTGGGTGGATCCCGGTCGGGCGCATGTGGGAGTCTGTCTGACTGTCTCTCCCCATTTCCAGCTTCAGAAAAATACAAAAAAAAAAAAAAGATTCTCTTGTCAGTGGAGCTCCAGGCAATATTTGTGAAGGCTAAATTAATCCTGTAAAGAGTGCATCACAGAAATCGTGATCAGAGGACACGTCATCGCAGGATGGTCTGCAGGACAATGGGGAAGGTTGTCCTCAGAGCAATGGGCGAGGAGGGGCTGGCTGGTCCCCAGGTACAGAGATAGGAAAGATCCTGATGACATGCAGTCATGTCCCCTCCCCATGCCTCTTCCCAGCACTTCTGTTTTATTCAGATGGTTTTAAGGGATGATTTTTGAAGCAATGCATTCTGGGGAAGGATCATTTTTAATGCACAGAAAAAAATAAAAATAAATAAAACATAACATTACTTAATGGAAGCACATGGTAGAAGGTATCTCTTTAAAAGAAACCACATCTCATGTTTGGACCCACCGAGGTCCTGAATACAAATGAATTTGCTTTACTTTGAACACATACGATCTTTCAAATCTGACCTGTTAAACACACCACATTATTTCCGAGGATAATGACCATCGCATATCATTTTGACTGTACCGATTTTTCCCCTTCGAGGCATTTTTATAACTATTGTTTAATTTGCCTACAGGACCATCTTTTAAGGCAGGAAATGAAGACATTACAATTCCCGTTTTTGTTTTTGTTTTTTCAATAGAGTAAATGGAAAAAGAAAGAATTTATCTCCAAAGTTATGCAATTAATGGCCTTAAGAGAATCTTACAAGAAGCAAGAGAAAAACAGTTAGTTACCTACAAGGGTACTCCCATAAGACTGTCAGCTGATTTCTCAACAGAAACTTTGCAGTGTAGAAGGAAGTAGCAAGAAATATTCCAAGTGATGGAAAGCAAAGACCTACAACCAAGATTACTCTACCCAGCAAAGCTATCATTTAGTATCAAAGGACAGATAAAGAGCTTCCCAGACAAGAAAAGGGTAGGCCCTGCAGTTGGCTCAGCAGTAGGGCATCAACCCAGCATGAGGAAGTCCCGGGTTCAATTCCCGGCCAGGGCACACAGGAGAAGTGCCCATCCGCTTCTCCACCCCTCCCCCTCTCCTTCCTCTCTGTTTCTTTTTCTCCTCCCGCAGCCAAGGCTCCATTGGAGCAAAGTTGGCCCAGGCACTGAAGATGGCTCCATGGCCTCTACCTCAGGTGCTAGAGTGGCTCTGGTTGCAACAGAGCAACACCCCAGATGGGCAGAGCATCATCCCCTGTGGGCATGTGGGTGGATCCTGGTCAGGCACATGTGAGAGTCTGACTGCCTCCCGGCTTTTCACTTCAGGGAAAAAAAGAAAAGAAAAGAAAAGAAATGAAAAGGCTAAAGGAGTTCATCACCACCAAACCAGTATTCCATGAAATGTTAAAGGGTCTTCTCTAAGAAGATGAAGGAGAAGAAAAGGAAACAAAAATATGAATAATAAAATTGCAACACAGACATAACTATCAATACTTGACTCTAAAAAAAACCAAAGTAAACAAACAAGCAGAAGCTAAACAGACTCACAGGTGCGGAGAACATTTTGACTGTTTCCCGGTGGGGGAGGGTGTTGGGAGATGCGTGAAAAAGGCTGAAGAGATTGAGAAGTACACACTGGTGTTCAGAAAACAGTCCTGAGGGTCAAAGTACAACATAAGGAAGAGAGTCGATCATATTCTAATAACTATCGATGGCTCCAGGTGGGTATGGGGTTGATCAGGATGAACACCTAGTAAGTTATTTGAATGTCTAATCACTGGAGTGTCCACCTAAAACTAATATAATGATGTATGTCATCTGTAATTGAAAAAAGAAAATAAAAACAACCTAGACACCCCTTCCTCCCTTCTTCTGGGGCCAGCACCCCTTCTAAATTCAAGTTCTCCCTCAACAACCTGTGAGCAACCCAGCCTGCAGCGTGTGGCAGGGGTGGACTACTTAGGGTGCTGAAAAGCCCGGCTGTTGCTTCAAGTTCAAGAGAAGGAGCGCTCCAAGAAGAAGGCCCACCCTCCCTTGCATCCCAACTACGGGGGTTCAGGCTGCGCCCTGCGCAGCAGAGAGAGGGTCACCCTTGGTCTGTGTCGGTGTCCAGTCCTGACGGGGTGTGATACCCAACCTGCTGTTTCAGCAGCAGCCTCTGAGCACCTGACACTGCACTCTGCCTGGTGCCCGGGAGGGAGGCAATGGTGGGACTTAGTCAAGCTGAGACCTGACTCTTTCTACAGAGGTTCCTATCCACTGGCCTAAGGTGCAGGTTCCCTAACAGAAAAGGAAAGAACCTTTGGTCACAGGTGCCTCAGGGGACTTCTCTTCCCTATTCAAGTTTCCAAAGACAGGGAGAAACAACAAGGCAGAGATCTGGCCATGGGGAGTCTCAGGTGTGTGGACCCTGCACCTGTTCTCTGGGTGCCACACACGGGAGGAGTGTGTGCACGAGTCACCACAAACAGCGACTCGATGTGCACACAGTTATCTAGTCTCACCCCACAAGCAAGAAAACTTGGGTATGTAACTGACAGGTGTGCTTTTAGCCGACACTATACAGTCATTTATTTCACTGTCCCAGAGACCCCAAGTAAATTCTAATGCACACCCACAAAAAAAAACACCAAAAATATTACAATGTCTTGACGGTTTCTCCATGCATTCCACAGTCGACTGTCCTGTGTTCTGGATACTCAGAGGTCCACCTGCTGTTGCAGCTCAAAGGTCTGGGTGGTCCACACCACAGGTGAGGACTGCTATCACCATGGCTATTAGCTTCACCCTCAGTCACTTCATACATTTACCACTGACCCTGAACTTAGCTGGTGGTTTGATTTCTTCTACCACCTAGATGTCAATTCACTAACATCCCTGGATAAATGGGCTTTGGGCAGCGCCTGGTGTGGCCCTCTCCCCAGCGACATTCGCAATGGCATCTACGATGTGGGCAGAGAACATCTCAGACCTTGAACTTGAAGTCTGGAGATACCTCCCCAGACGAGAAACCCTCCTGTGAACCATCAGAATGCTCTTTTTCCTAACAAAGAGGATCCCATTCGAACATTAGCTGAGTAGCTCACAGACAGGTAACTAATGACACCTCACAAAGTTTTCTGTAAGTCATCTGACTCTGTCTGTCCTGCCACCCATCCCAATAAAGACCGGCAAGTCCAGAGAACCAGTCTGATTCTCACACACCAAGATCCTCGGTTCTGCTCCGCATATTGGCCCCCCTGGTGAAAAAGCCCCTGTACTGTGCAGAATGCCTTACGAGGTGTTAAATGTGGACTGAGCCTGAGATGGCACAGCCATTGCTCTTTAAAAAAAAAGGCTTAAAATCCAAAGACACAGGGACATTTTAACCAGGACTGACAGAGAAACATGAGGTGTAGAACACATCACCATGACCATGAACATGGGGAATGCAGCCCCTCGGAGAACTGGAGAGCCCCCTCCACGCCATCCCCACCCCACTGAAGGACCCTCATGCTTGCGTCTTCCAGGGTTAGGGCAGGAAGAGAGAAGGTGGGGCCAGAGAGAGAGAGAGAGAGAGAGAGGAGTTACGCAAACCTAACCAAGCTCCTTCTACGCACATTTTCCACAAAGGACGAATCTCTTTGCTGCCTCCGAAACCCAGGTAAATGTATGGGGTGGGGGGTGCCTTCTAGGTTGGATGCTGACCTCCCCCATCTCTGCATGGCTTCATTTCATAAAGCACAGCTAACTGAATGATAGATGGTGAAGTCACTTGGGTGGTCGCCAGTCGCTCTCTCCTTCTGTTCTGAGACCTGCATCCAAATTTGAGCCTGTGAAATGGCTTGGGTGATCTTAATTTGACAGTTGTCAACATTTCAAAATCATTGCCAAGTTCAACCAAATGGAAGCCTTTGATCAAGCCCAGCTCTGGGCGTCTGTGTGTGCATGCGTACGTGTGTGTGTGTGTGTGTGTGTGTGTGTGTGTGTGTGTGTGTGTCTGCGTGCCTGTGCAGTGTGTATCAGAGATAGTTGCCAATCTGAGCCCGGAGAATACACCTGTGTGCCCTTCCTCCGTCATGTCTCATTAGTGCTTCTCCACATGACGAGCTTCGCAGGCGGGGGAGGGAAACGGCACTTCAACTTCAATAAGTTTGCTCCAAGAAGGAGCAGGATTTCGCAGATGAGAAATTTTGGAGGGCGGCTGAAATGAATCCAATGTGCAAGCCTGAAAATGAGAGAATCATTTTTTTGCAGCATATAAAAAACCTTTTACGTAAAGAAAGGAAAGGCTCCTAACCAGGGACAAGTCCGTTCACAGGGAGTGTGACTTGTTGGGTGCGTGCATTTTTTGTTAGCACATGCATCTCCATCCAAGCTGAATTTGAGGGCAGCCTGACTGATTCAATGCCAGAAAAAAAACGATAACAAAAGCCCTGGAAATCATCGTGAAAACAAGACTCAATATTCCACAATTATGTTCCCTTTTTTTTTTTTTAACTAACAGGTTTTGTTTGTTGGTCTCATTTTCAAAATAGTTTATTATGGTGGGAAGACTTTGCAACCATCCCAGCCAGTTCGCAAGCTAAAGAGGTTTTCTCGGGTGATTCTCGAGACAACCTGCCCATCTGTCACTCATAAAGAGTGCTCATGCCAATTGCCCAAGGTCCTTTGGAGCAGGTTGAGTGAAATTATTTTCTTAATCTTAGAGAGGGACCTTAAGAATCAGGGTTGTATTAATGAAGTGTAGATTCGCTTTCCCTATAAATACCTCTGTGTGTATCCATTCTTCAAATAGCAGACCCAGGTACATAAATAATTGCACCTGTGAGAGGCTATTTACAGAAAAACATCTGCTCTGTCTGGGGTCACGACAAAGAAGAAAAGTCAATTCACTACCTAGTGTTTACACGTAGCAAAAAAAAAAAAATGTCATTTCCCAAGCCGCTTTTAGGCTAGATGCTTTACTTACCATCTCCAATTCACACCCAGCCTTACAAATTAATTAGTTCTTATCCTGTTTTACAGAGAAACTGAGGCTGAGAACCTACCTGCTTAAGGCCATGCAACTCATAATTCTTTCTTCACCTGACCCTGGACCTGAGTGGCCACATATCCTTTGACTGACAGGCAAAGGCACCAATAAGCTGCAGAGAGGACCACACACATTGATAAGAGTGTGGATTCCTATATTTAAATCTGAAAGTTTTAACATTTCTGCTATGAGACTTCTTCTTCTATTTAGTGACCTTGATCTTTTCCACAGAAACTGTGCATGCAGGTGGCTTATTTTCTAAAATTTTTCAACATGAATGAATGTTTGTTCAAGACCAGAAAAACAAGAGAGTAAAAGGTTTTTCCGCAATCGGGTACAGTTTTATACTCTTAGTCCCAAACCGGCTGCATATTAGAGTCACTGAAAGATGCTCTCCAAAGTCCATGTCCTGGGGCACACCCTCCCCAGACATTTTAATTCAGTTCAAAACAGTGCAGGCATACAGGCGATTCAAAGCGAATTTCTGCAGACCACACACACACACACACACACACCATTCCCGTTCCAATCACAGCAAAACAGACACTGCCAAGAGAACTGTTAATCAGTATTCCTTTTTAATAATGCAGTGAATTATTTTTTTAAAAAGGAGATACACGTAAAGACAAATTCAGTTTTCTCTAGAACATCCATGGCGATAAGTGGAAACAGTCCTTGACTTGGTGCTGCTGTGTGACGATCCGAAAGTTAATATATGCCAGAAAATAAAAACAAAAAATGCACTTTTTATATATAACTAAAGCTATGAATTCCCAGGAACAGGACTAAGGAGAGAGGGACAATACCTGCATTGAAGAAAATACAGACTTTACTGACCGACCAAAAAAAGAAAATATAAACTAAATGAAAAATCACATCGTGAGACGGCCGGAGGCTGAAACATGCTATTCTTCCTGCTTGACAGGATGAGCTCCATAAAATCCCAACTGATGCCCTAAGAGAAGTTAAAATCAATTAGCTGATTCCAAATTACAGCTAGCAGAGGAATCTCACAAGACGACGGTGGGACGTCAAGTGACCGGATATATAATTCGGCCCAAACCCTTAGCCTATTTGTATTCACACAGGGGAAACTTCGGGACAATTGGAGTTAGGAGGGGAGATTATTTTTTTAGTTTTTTAGTTTTTGTTTTTATTTATTCATTTATTTCAGAGAGAGAGAAACATCCATTTTTGTTCTATTTATTTATGCATTCATTGGTTGATTCCTGTATGTGCCCTGACTCAGCATCAAACCCACAGACTTGGCTCATCAGGACAACACTAACTAACTGAGTTACCCAGCCAGGGTTAGAAGGGGAGATTTTTGAAAATAAATTTGGAGTTTGAGTCTACCCAGGTTTGCTAACCACTATAACACTCTTCAAAAGACTATAACACAATACAGTTTCTGCAATGTAATACCCACCCCCTCAAGTACACAATCAAACATCAGTACACAAGGACAGAATTGTAAAATTGTGACCATACTCAAGCAAAAAGAAAAAAACAAAAAACAGTCCATAAAAATCAGCTCCCAGATGACTTAGATGTTTACATTAGCAGAAAACAAATTTAAGTCAGATATTACAAATATGATTCAAAATATTGAATGAATGGATAAAAATGGGGAAATACAGTGTAGAAAGAGAATCTATTAAAGCAGCCAAATGGGAATTACAGAACCAAAAACCACAGCGTTGGAAATAAAAATTGACTGAATGTGATTTAAAAGCAGAGAAAAAGTTCAGTGAACTAAACACAGGTTGATAGAATAATCCAACCTGAGTAACAGGAAGGGGAGGAAAAACAAAGAGAGAAAATCTCAAAGACCTGAAGGAAAATTTCAAGTGGTCTAACACAGTCCCTGAAAGAAAAAGAAAAAAAAAATTTTTTAAGAAATAGTGGGTGAAAATTTCCCAATTTAGTAAAAAGTATCAACTTAATAATGCAAGACTCTCTGTTCCCTACTGGTTCTGTTTCTCTGAGGAACACCAGGAAAATTAAAAGTAAATGTAAAAAGGAAATTAGAAAATATCTTCAAGTGAATAATAATTTAAAAAAAAAACACCCTATCCAAAATTGTTAAATGAAATTAAGGCAGTGCTTAGAAGGAAATGTATAGATTTCTAAGTTTTTCTTAAAGAAGAAGAAAGGTTTAAAAATAAATAACCTAAGTGTCCACCTTAAGAAGCTATAAAAGGAAGAGCAAATTAAATATAAAATAAGTAGGATTCAATTCTGCCGTGAACCTGAAATGGCTCTAAAAATAGGCTATTAAAAAAAACAAAAAAGATCTCAAAGAAAAAAAAAAACTTTATGCTAATGAATTAGACAACTGAACAAAGTCCTTGACAAACACAACTTACCACAATTCACACAAATGAAACTGAGTGTCAGATAGACCTCCATGCATTAAGGAAATTTAATTCATTATTGACTAGGAAAAACTCACGTCTACTCCTGTGGCTTTTCCCTGCTCTAGGCTCACACCAAATCACAAGACCTCTAGCACCTGGTGCAGGGTTCCCACAACAAGCGGTTCTATGACACAGGTGGGTGTCCAGTCCGTTAGCTCAATTCTAACACGCTCTTCTGTTACCTTAAAAATGCGTCGATTCCAGAAACAGACCCACACTTGTGCAACCGAGTAATCTTGACAAAGACAGCAGAGCATTGAAATGGAGAAAAGACATCTTTTTAATTTTTTTTTCTTAATGGTTCCACAGAAACTGGATGTCCATTTGGGGAAAAAAATAAGGACCTTCAACCTCTACTTCACACAATACACAGAAGTTATTTCGTGCGGTACATACCCAATCCTAAAGGCTGAGCTATAAAGATTCTAGGAGAAAACAGAGGAAGGTAACCTTCCGGACCTAGAGAGAGAGAAACAGCATTCACATAGGACAACAGTACTGTGCGCAGCCACAAAGTCCCTGTCCTGAGATGGCAGGGAACTCATTTTGTAGCAGACTTGCCATTGAAATAAGTTTTGTTGAAGCTCAGGTTAAATTTGGTTTTATGTTATTCCAAAACAAAGACCAGGAGTTTGCCAAGGGACAAAAACTCAAGCGGGGATAATCATTGTACTGTGGAGCGTTCACAGAAAGCTTGCCCACCTGCAGACGGAGGAAAGGAGGATTTGATTGTAATTCGTTTTCTCATAACAGACAGGCTACAATATAAACCACACAGAAGAGAAGCGACCATCTGCTTCTCCACTCCTCTCTCCTTCCCTCTCTCTCTCTCTCTTCTCCTCCTGCAGCCATGGCTTAATTGGTTCAAGTGCATCAGCCTTGGGCACTGAAGATGGCTCTGTGGAGTCTCTGTCTCCAGCACTAAAAATATCTCGGTTATGACCATGGCCCTAGATGGGAGTTGCCAGGTGGATTCTGGTTAGGGTGCATGCAGGAGTCTGCCTCTCTATCTCCCCTCCTCTCTCTTCAAAAAGAAGAAAAAACAGGACCTGAAGATGGCAGTGGAGTAGGCAGATGCACAGACTCCCAGCTCTCACCACCAAACTGGAATACAAATCAACTTAGGAACAATCAGCATGAAAAACCAACTCTGGACTACAAGACCAGCTCTCAAAAACCAAGGAGCAAAGAAGAAGCCACAACAAACCTGGTAGAGAGCGCCTGAATCTCCCCTGCTTACAGGAATGGAGGGGAGGGTGAGGCTGAGAGCCTAAAGGGGCTCTCACTCCAGGGAAAAGAGCAGAAAATACTGCTCACAGTCACTTGCCTGGTGTCCAGGGAGTGAGGTGTGTTGAAAGGACTGGCTTATCTTCCAAGTAGAAAGGGGAGAGAGAGGGACAGACAGTGAGGAGCAGAGGAATGCAGGGTACAACCTAAAAAAACTGACTCATCCAGTACTGGAGGCGGCCATAGCTGGGGGAGGAACTGATTCTTCCACAAAACAGAACTGAATTGCTTCCAGATCACAGATCTCCTGACATCTCTCCAGCTCCAATCAGCGAAACAAGACACAGCTGAAAACAAGAAGTGGGGAGAAGGGGCAGTAACTCAGGTCTCCATGGAGATCTGAGATACATCTCCCCCTACTGAAGCTGAGAAAACACCCTGCCCCCAGAGAGATTAGTTGGTGGAAGAGGCCTTCAGAGTCTCAGGTTATACCCATCGCACTGCTGGATACAGTTTCAAGGAAGCCCCCTGCTGAGATCAGTAAACAAGACTATCACCTGTTAAGAAAACAAACAAATCAAGATTTCAAAGCAGCCTAAAACCGAAAGTGCATTACAAATAATAGCTGATGCCAACCCAAGAAGACCTAGAAATAACACAATTGAATATTGGAGGCAGACAACACCAAGCCTAGACTCAACCAGCTCTACAACCAAAACACCCAAACACAGACATAATGAGAAGACAAAGAAGTGCAATCCAAATGAAACCACAAGAGAAACCTTCAGGAGTTAAACAGAGTCATATGGAAATAACCAAACTTCCGGATGCGGAGTTCAAAATAATGATTGTAAGGATGCTTAGGGACCTTAGAACAACGATGCATGGTCATTACAAATACCTAAATAAAAAAATAGCAAGTATAAAAAAGGATATTGAAATATTAAAAAAGAATCAGTTAGAGATGACAAACACAATAACAGAAATGAAGACCACAATGGAAGGAATTAAAAACAGGATGGATAGAGTTGAGGATCGAATCAGTGAGTTGGAGAATAACTTGAATGAAGGCAAGAAAGCAGAGAAGAAAAAAGAAAAGAGACTCAAAAAGTCTGAGGAAACTCTTAGAGAGCTCTGTGACAACATGAAGAGAAATAACATCGCATCATAGGGGTTCCTGAAGAAGAAGAGAAAGAACAAGGGATAGAGACTTTGCTCAAGCATATCATAGCTGAAAACTTCCCTAACTTAATGCAGGAGAAACTCTCACAAGTTCAAGAAGCACAGAGAATTCCATTAAAGAGAAACACAAAGAAACCTACACCAAGACACATCATAATTAAAATACCAAAGCTAGCCCTGGCCAGTTGGCTCAGTGGTAGAGTGTCGGCCTGGCGTGCGGGGGACCCGGGTTCGATTCCCGGCCAGGGCACATAGGAGAAGCACCCATTTGCTTCTCCACCCCCCTCCCTCCTTCCCCTTTGTCTCTCTCTTCCCCTCCTGTAGCCAAGGCTCCATTGGAGCAAAGATGGCCCGGGCGCTGGGGATGGCTCCTTGGCCTCTGCCCCAGGCGCTAGAGTGGCTCTGGTTGCGGCAAAGCGACGCCCCGGAGGGGCAGAGCATCACCCCCTGGTGGGCGTGCTGGGTGGATCCCAGTCGGGCGCATACGGGAGTCTGTCTGACTGTCTCTCCCTGTTTCCAGCTTCAGAAAAAAATAAAAATAAATAAATAAATAAATAAAATACCAAAGCTAAGTGATAAAAAGAAAATATTAAAAGCTGCTAAAGAAAAAAAGGCTATCACCTACAAAGGAGCTCCCATAAAAATGACAGCTGACTTCTCAACAGAAACACTTGAAGCCAGAAGGGAATGGCAAGAAACATTCAAAGTAATGCAGAACAAGAACCTACAACCAAGACTACTTTATCCAGCAAGGCTATCATTTAAAATTGAAGGAGAAATAAAAAGCTTCCCAGACAAAAAAAAAAAAAAAAAAACCTCAAGAAATTCATTACAACCAAACCATTGCTGCAGGAAATGTTAAGGGGCATGGTGTAAACAGATCAAAGTAAGAAAAGAACATAGCAAAAGAGGAATACAGCTTTAAAGAATAAAATGGCAATAAACAACTACATATCAATAATAACCTTAAATGTAACTGGATTAAATGATCCAATCAAAAGACATAGGGTAGCTGCATGGATAAGAAAACAGGACCCGTACATATGCTGTCTACAAGAAACACACCTTAAAACAAAAACTACACATAGACTAAAAGTAAAAGGATAGAAAAAAATATTTCATGCAAATGGAAATGAAAAATAAGCTGGGGTAGCAATACTTATATCAGACAAAATGGACTTTAAAACAAAGAATATAGTAAGAGATAAAGAAGGTCTCTACATAGTGATAAAGGGAGCAATCCAACAGGAAGATATAACCATTATAAATAGCTGCGCACCTATTATAGGAGCACCTAAATATATAAAGCAGACTTTGATGGATTTAAAGGGCGAGATCAACAGAAATACTATAATACTAGGGGATTTCAATACCCCACTAATATCACTAGATAGATCCTCAAGAAAGAAAATTATCAAAGAAATAGCAGACTTAAAGGACACACAAGATCAACTCGACTTAATAGATATCTTCAGAACCTTTCACCCTAAAACAGCAGAATATACATTCTTTTCAATGCTCATAGTACATTCTCTAGGATAGACCACATGTTAGGGCACAAAAGTGGTCTCAACAAATTTAAAAAGATTGAAATCATATCAAGCACTTTCTCTGATCACAATGGCATGAAACTAGAAATGAACTACAACAGAAACGCACAAAAATTCTCAAACATATGGAAACTAAATAGCAGGTTGTTAAATAACGAATGGATTAAGAATGAGATAAAGAAGAAATAAAAAAATTCCTAGAAACAAATGACAATGAGCATACAACAACTCAAAATTTATGGGACACAGCGAAAGCAGTGCTGAGAGGGAAGTTCATAGCACTACAGGCACACTTTAAGAAACTAGAAAAAGCTCAAATAAACAACTTAACCCTGCATCTAAAAGAACTAGGAAAAGAACAGCAAGTAAAGCCCAAATGTAGTAGAAGGAAGGAAATAATAAAGATCAGAGCAGAAATAAATGACATAGAGGCTAAAGAAACAATACAAAGGATCAATGAAACCAGGAGCTGGTTCTTTGAAAAGGTAAACAAGATCGATGAACCTTTAACTAGACTCACCAAGAAAAAAAGAGAGAGGACTCAAATAAATAAAATTAGAAATGAGAGTGTAGAAATAACAACTGACTCAACAGAAATACAAAATATTGTAAGAAAATACTATGAAGAATTGTATGCCAAAAAACTAGACAACCTAGATGAAATGGACAAATTCCTTGAAACATATAATCTTCCAAAAACCAATCTGGAAGAATCAGAAAACCTAAACAGACAAATTATACAAAATGAGATTGAAACAGGTATCAAAAAACTCCCAACAAAGAAAAGTCCTGGGCCTGATGGCTTCACAAGTGAATTCTACCAAATATTCACAGAAGAACTGACTCCTATCCTTCTCAAGCTGTTTCAAAAAAATGAAGAGGAAGGAAGACTTCCAAGCTCCTTTTATGAAGTGAGCATAATACTGATTCCAAAACCAGGCAAAGACAACACAAAGAAAGACAATTATAGGGCAATATCCTTGATGAATTTAAATGCTAAAATCCTCAACAAAGTATTAGCAAACCGGATCCAACAATATATGGAAAAAATCATACACCATGATCAAGTGGGATTTATTCTGGGAGGCAAGGCTGGTACAATATCTGCAAATCAATCAATGTGATTCATCACATAAACAAAAGGAAGGAGAAAAACCACATGATAATTTCAATAGATGCAGAAAACGCATTTGATAATATCCAGCATCCGTTCGTGATCAAAACTCTCAGCAAAATGGGAATATAGGGAACATACCTCAACATGATAAAAGCCATCTATGACAAACCCACAGCCAACATCATACTCAATGGGCATAAATTAAAAGCAATCCCCTTAAGATTAGGAACAAGGCAGGGGTGCCCGCTTTCACCACTCTTATTCAACATAGTCCTGGAAGTCCTAGCCACAGCAATTAGACAACAACAAGAAATAAAAGGCCTTCAAGTTGGAAAAGAAGAAGTAAAACTATCATTATTTGCAGATGATATGATATTGTATATAGAAAACCCTAAAGTCTCAGTCAAAAAACTAATGGACCTGATAAATGAATTCAGCAAAGTGTCAGGATATAAAATTAATACTCAGAAATCAAAGGCATTTTTATATGCCAACAATAAACAGTCAGAAAGAGAAATTAAGGAAACAATCCCCTTCACTATTACAACCAAAACAATAAAGTACCTAGGAGTAAATTTAACCAAGGAGACGAAAGACTTGTACTCGGAAAATTATAAAACATTGATAAAAGAAATCAAGGAAGATACAAACAAGTGAAAGTACATACCCTGCTCATGGTTAGAAAGAATAAACATTATTAAAATGTCTATATTACCCAAAGCAATCTATAAATTCAATGCAATACCAATGACATACTTCAAAGATACAGATCAGATTTTCCAAAAATTTATATGGAACCAAAAAAGAACACAAATAGCCTCAGCAATCTTAAAAAAGAAGAATAAAGTGGGAGGTATCACACTTCCTGATATCAAGTTATACTACAAAGCCATTGTACTCAAAACAGCCTGGTACTGGCATAAGAACAGGCATATAGATCAATGGAACAGAACAGAGAACCCAGAAATAAACCCACAGCTCTATGGACAACTGATATTCGACAAAGAAGGTAAGGAAATATAATGGAGTAAAGACAGCCTCTTTAATAAATGGTGTTGGGAAAATTAGACAGCTACCTGCAAAAAAATGAAACTAGACCACCAACTTACACCATTAACAAAAATAAACTCAGAATGGATAAAAGACTTAAACGTAAGCCATGAAACCATAAGCATGTTAGAAGAAAACATAGGCAGTAAGCTCTTTGATAACTCTCGGAGCAATTTATTTGCCGATTTATCTCCATGGGCAAGGGAAGTAAAAGACAGGATAAACAAATGGGTCTATATCAAACTAAAAAGCTTTTGCACAGCTAAAGACAATAAGAACAGAATAAAAAGACAAACTACACAATGGGAGAACATATTTGACAATACATCTGATAAGGGGTTAATAACCAAAATTTATAAAGAACTTGTAAATCTCAATACCAGGAAGACAAACAATCCAATCAAAAAATGGGCAAAAGAAATGAATAGACACTTCTCCAAAGAGGACATATAGATGGCCAATAGGCAGATGAAAAAATGCTCAACATCATTAATCATTAGAGAAATGCAAATTAAAACCACAATGAGATATCACCTCACACCAGTCAGAATGGCGCTCATCAACAAAACAACTCAGAATAAGTGCTGGCGAGGATGTGGAGAAAAGGGAACCCTCCTGCACTGCTGATGGGAATGCAGACTGGTGCAGCCTCTATGGAAAACAGTATGGAGATTCCTCAAAAAATTGAAAATCGAACTGCCTTTTGACCCAGCTATCCCACTTTTAGGAATATACCCCAAGAACACCATAGACCTGCTCCAAAAGGAGAAATGCACCCCCATGTTTGTGGCAGCATTGTTCACAATAGCGAAGATCTGGAAACAGCCCAAGTGTCCGTCAGAGAATGAGTGGATTAAAAAGCTTTGGTACATATATACTATGGAATACTACTCAGCCATAAGAAATGATGACATCGGATCATTTACAATAACATGGATGGACCTTGATAACATTATACGGAGTGAAATAAGTAAATCAGAAAAAACTAAGAACTATATGAATCTATACATAAATGGGACATAAAAATGAGACTCAGAGACATGGACAAGAATGTGATGGTAACGGGGGGGGGGGGATGGGGCGGGAAGGAGGGGGGGGAGGGGGGGCACAAAGAAAACCAGATAGAAGGTGACAGAAGATAATTTGACTTTGGGTGAGGGGTTTGCAGCATAATCAAATGTCAAAATAATCTGGAGATGTTTTCTCTCAACATATATACCCTGATTTATCAATGTCACTGCATTAAATTTAATAAAAAAAAATAAAAATTAAAAAAAAAGAAAAAACAAAAAACAAAACTTGAACACCCGGAACACAGAGATTAACGCACTCTGAAAGACTGAGGTTATATCAAAGCATGAACATTTTTTAGCATGATTTTAGCTATTTTTCTTTGCCCAAACGATCAACAATCTGGGATCTGGTCTCACAAGGACAAGACGTTCATCCCTGGCCCACTTTGAGGTGCCTGGGATCTGGTGCCAGCCAATCTCAGATGCCTCTCTAAACGCCCGTGAATCTAAACCCTTCCAAGACAGGGAGTGCTGATCTCACAGGGCAGAGCACATGTCCCCTTCCCCCCCGGGGACACAGCCAGCCAGTGATGGAAGCTGGCGTGGCTGTTGCCTTTTCATCCAGATGTCTAATGCACTTCTGTCTCTGGGATACGGAAGCCAGGACACAAAGAAACTTCCGTCTCGCCGAGCCTGACAGGGGGAAGGGGGGGGGCTGGCTTCCCTCTCCTCCCTCACCTAAGTTGAGGTCAACTGGACCAAAAAGAAAAAAAAAATGAGGAAAGTATAGTTTTGGCTTGAAGCTTTACAAGGAGTCAAGTTGAATTAAATATTTAAACGACGATATCCTACTCTGTGTAAACTGAGATGAGAACAGAGCCTGTGATCTCCGTGTTTGTTTGCATATTTACTTTCGTCCTGCTCTGACTGGCTCAAGCTGGGACAACTTTCAGAGGTCTCAGAATCAAACACTGTTAGTCAAATACATGGAGAGGAGGAAAAAACAAGTTTGTCTTTGTTTATATTTGGGGCACAGGGGTATCAAGTTGCTGAGAAAAACAGACAGAGGGAAAACCCACCCAAGCTGAGTTTGCAAGGTGGGAGTGTCAGAGGCCATCTCCAAGGCATGACCATGCCACGCAACCGCCAAGCAAGGCACTGAGATAGGCGAAGGAAACAGAAGATGGGCAGCCGTAAAATCGGGTGGCCGTCCCTGGGAGGGAGACGTGCTCTTCTGTGTCTCACTGCCGCAGTCGTCTGTGTTCCTCCAGAAACTTGTGACTTTGGTACTGCAGGGCACAGCTGGGTGGCCCAGCTTGGGTCACAGACACATGGCAAGGCTGGGTTCTGGAAGAAGACACAGCACCTAGAACGGGCCGTGGAATCACCCAAAGGGGCAGAGCTGAAGACATCCGCAGTCCTCTCAGTCGACTGCAGAACCCGGAGGTGTCCGAGGCGGCAGGAAGACGGGACCAATAGAGACTCGGGGAGCGAGTGAGCCGTAGGAACGGCATGAGAGGGGCAGGTGGCATCCATGGCTGCTTCCTGGGCGTGCCCGAAGCCAAGGTGCTCCTTGACGTGCAATGGCTGCCCTCCTCTGGCCGGAAAAACAGCAAGAAATGACCCCACTCTCCACTGCCCGAGACATCGCCATGCCCTCCCCTAGGTTCGATCTATTCGAATAAAGATCAGGGTGGGTCTGAGTTCTGATTCCTTCCAGGGTGCAGCATTTCAGCCTTCAAGAGGGTATGCTCCTGGCCCTGACCGGATGGCTCAGTGGTAGAGTGTTGGCCTGGCGTGCAGGAGTACTGGGTTCGATTCCCGGCCAGGGCACACAGAAGAAGCGCCCATCTGCTTCTCCACCCCTCCCCCTCTCCTTTCTCTCTGTCTCTCTCTTCCCCTTCTGCAGCCAAGGCTCCATTGGAGCAAAGTTAGCCTGGGCGCTGAGGATGGCTTTATGGCCTCTGCCTCTGGCGCTAGAATGGCTCTGGTTGCAATAGAGCAATGGCCCAGATGGGCAGAGCATCGCCCCCTGGTGGGCGTGCCGAGTGGATCCTGGTCGGGCGCATGCGGGAGTCAGTCTGACTGCCTCCCCGTTTCCAACTTCAGAAAAAAAAAAAAAAAAAAAAGAGAGGGCAGGGCATGCTCCTGGCTCAGCCACCAGACACACATGTGCACATGCGCGCGCGCACACACACACACACATCTTGGCACGTCGGCTGGATCCTAGGACACTTCTCCAAAGGCAAGACAAGGCATGTGGTGGCAGATACTGAGGAGTGACCAGCGTGGCCTCCACTCCTTCCTCAGGCCGTTCAGCGGTCCCCAAGCTCCCGAATGGATAAGCGACACGGGAGTTGGCTGTGCTCAGGGACATGCCACCCGCCCGCGTGCTGTAGGAGATCAGAGCCACACCCCGGGGTGGGTGTCAGAGTCAGAGTTGGGCTCTGGGGATGGACACTCATCACAGCACCACCACCACGTCTACGGAAATGGGTGAGTTTTGGGTTGGTAGATAGAAAACCATAGTCCACGCCAAAAGAGAGCGGCACCTGCTCCTGCAGGTGACCAGAGGGAGATCAGTCTTGCTAGACAAGAGTGCAGACCTGCTTGGACACTGGAACTACACGGAGAGAGGGGCAGTGCGCTTGTCCCACATGGGGCAGACAGTGAACGCAGCTCAGAAGCACCGCCCCAGGAGTGCCCCAGTCCGGCTGCACCTGCTCACTCTCCCAGTCTGGCTGCACCTGCTCACTCTCCAGTCCGGCTGCACCTGCTCACTCTCCCCTCCCCGCCCTCCCCCAGGTCCCAGGTCCCAACCTGTTAAATTCCAGAGGCCCAGAGTTGCGGCCCAGGGTCTGCGGCGCCCATCGCTGCCACCTCCTTCACACAGATCATAGCGCCGTGCCTGGAGGCCAGGTTTTGGGCAAGGAAAACTGTCCAGGATGCTTTCCTAAACTCACGGAGGAAGAAGGCCATTGGATCTCAGGGGCATTTCACCGAGCACAAGTGCAGCTCAGACAGAACCTGCATGGGCATCAAAGGGGTGCAGAAGCATCAGAAGCATTTGAGCAGCGGGAGGGGGCGCACCCAGGAACACCCAGGCACGGGACAGAGAAGCGTTTGTGGGGAGGGAACAGAACAGCAGACAGTGCCACACGTGCTGCAGACACGCCAGAGCATACACACCCTACATCGGGAGAGACCGGAGTGGAACTGGAATTCAAAGGGACGGAACTGGCGGCAGTCTGATTTACATGTCGTGAAGAAACCTGCCGGCTGCCTGACCAGGCGGTGGTGCAGTGGATAGAGCGTCGGACTGGGATGCCAAGGACCCAGATTCGATACCTTGAGGTCTCAGGCTTGAATGTGGGCTCATCTGGTTTGAGCAAAGCTCACCAGCTTGGACCCAAGGTCGCTGACTCAAGCAAGGGGTTACTTGGTCTGCTGAAGGCCCATGGTCAAGGCACATATGAGAAAGCAATCAATGAACAACTACGGCATCGCAATGCACAACGAAAAAACTAATGATTGATGATTGATGCTTCTCATCTCTCCGTTCCTGTCTGTCTGTCCCTGTCTCTGACTCTCTCTCTCTCTGTCTCTGAAAAAAAAAGAAAGAAAGAAACCTGCTGGCCAAACCACACGACAGAGCTCGTTGTCAGAACCCTCAGGACAGGCCCCGGACCGTGGGTGTGTCGCGACCTTAAATCTGGTCAGTGAGACCAAGGCCAGCTTGGGTCAAATGCTTCAAGCAACCAAAGGCAAATAAAATGAAGGACCCTTTATTTAAAAAAAAAATGAAGATGAAGATGAAAAGACACTTGCGTGTTGTGGGGAGTGGGGGGTGGGGCTGGGGGGAAGATCTTCATTATTTAAATGTTGTTTCTTTTGATCCATCTGAAATCTGGGGAAACACCAGAACGTTCTGTGCATGAGGAGCAGCCCCAAGGAGCCCACGAGCTGTTGGCAGGGACCCCGAGCTGCCGGACCAGCCCTGTCCCCTGAAGAGACAGAGATCTGGCAGGCGAGAGGTCATGAACTCCGCTGGGGAGGTTTTATCAGCATTCCAAGAGCTTCCGCACACACCCGCCAACGGAATGGGGCGGACTTTTTAGGAAATGAAACACTCTTTAACAACATGCACGCATTGGTATTTCTTTCTCTTTCTCTTTTATTTTGGATCTCATTGGGAAGCACTCCCCACCCAAAAAAAGAAAAAAAAATCGAAAAAGGAAAGAAAAAAAAAAACAGTGTTCCCGGTGATATCCTCTGCTCCTGGCCTCCACAACAGGAAGGCCTTCCTCTGTGTCAGGTGTGAATAGCAACTGGCCGGTCCTAGGAAGCTCCCCCTTTCCCACTCATTACTGTCACCGGTTTGACAAGAAAAAAGCAGAGGTCATTTATTAGAGGTTGTTTTTCATGCAAAACACTCCGTGTTCACTGTCACTCAAAAAGAGTTGAGTCTGCGCCCTTGCTGGTATATTAACAGGGCTTCGGGTCATAACCTTTTATGGCATTTGGAATTCCAGAAACCTCTGATTAGTGCACTATTTACATACCCTTCAGTAAAAGATGCTCCTCCATACAAGGCGTAAAGTGTCCGTAAATTTGTTTGGCCTTTAGCCTAGACCCGGCGTGAACACGGAATTCAAAGCAGGGTGCATTCAGATGTGTTACTTTGTCTGGTGGTGGTGTCCCGTTGATGGGACACCAGTTAACCCTTCACAGACGGGGACTAGGTTTTCAGGCCGGGACATCCACAGAAGGAGGTCTTTCCAATAAACATTCATCATGGCCATGTACCCCAACTACCTTGACTGACTGATCCCATTTCTACGTGCCCACATAAGAGACATATCCACGTCCCCATCAACCTTGATTTCATGGCCTCGGTAAGACCTGAATGGGTGGAAGTGTTAAAGACCTAGTTGAATGTGACAGCCTTGTCACCCTAGAGGAAGCTGTTGCCCGTCACAGACTTCGAGACCTGTCTCCCCATGTAAGGAGGCGTCACCGTTTTGGCAGTCCAGGATGAGTACCTGCTTTCTCTTTATAATTCGCCAGGTCACACTGTTCCACTTTCTGAGGTGTCGACAACAGCGTCTTCACCTGGTCCGTCGCATTAGCCAGTAAGCAGACTGTCCCAGACTGCCACACTTGGAGCAATGGCTCAACGGGTCTGTTAACGTGATGCCAGCCGAGCGAAGCTGTTGAAACTAAACAGGAACTAGAAAAGAACAGTGTCGGTAGCAGTGCAGAGGGTCTGCCGGAGAACAGACTGCAGACTCCTCACTGGAATTCCTCCGCTGGAGAACCCAGGGGACACTCCTGCCCTTGTTTCAGAAACGATGTATCTGCCACGTCCCCCAACCTGGCACTTGAGTGGCGCGGCGGTTTTGAGAAGATGGACATTCCTGTTGTCATCTGCCAAGAACAGCCTCTCTCCTGAAAAGCAGCACCTTTTGTCTGCCAAACGCGACTTCCAGTTCCAAAAAGGGTTGTCTCCGACAGGCTCTCGCTCCCGTCCGGAACTCTGGAGCAAGCATCATCTAGTGGAGAAGGAGGAGGGGGTCCGTGAAGAAATAACTTCATTTTCTGTCTCCAAGCTGTTGCCTCTGCCCTGAATTGTGAACATGGGCTCTGCCTCCCACAGAGAAAGAGTGTCAGGGCCGAGCTGCAGGACACAGTGGGAAGAAGTGGAAGGGAGGTGAGAGCACAATGGAGGGTGTGACGTGCGAGCGTGGACGACACCCGCAGAGGACACCTCCTCCCAAACGCAGGCGCGCTTCCAGCTTGAATGCTGTCCCCCTCTTGTAAACTTCCTTCCTTCCTCGTTCACCTGGTGGGACCTTCTCATTCTCCATTTTCCAACCCTGTTCCTCTCTTTTCTTACTTGTTCCATCTTTCTGACGGTCCACCAAGAACCTTGTAAAAAAAAAAATTAGAGGTCTCATAAACCCACATCTTTGAAGCGCATAACTGCAATAGCACAGTTAGCACTGTATTCAGGGGTCCCCAAACTTTTTACACAGGGGGCCAGTTCACTGTCCCTCAGACCATTGGAGGGCCGCCACATACAGTGCTCCTCTCACTGACCACCAATGAAAGAGCTGCCCCTTCCGGAAGTGCGGCGGGGGGGGGGGCGGATAAATGGCCTCAGGGGGCCGCATGTGGCCCGTGGGCCGTAGTTTGGGGATGCCTGATATGTGATACTTTGACCCACCAAAAAAAAAAAAAAAAGGAAAGAGATCATCTCTGCATTCATTCATTAAAAAGTAGCTCTCTCTCCCTAGTGTCTAGAAACACGTGGTAACTTTTTTAGCTTGGTAGGAAAAACAAGCATGGTCGAAAACAATACAAATTTTATTGGAAAGGGATCTTCATTTTAGTATATAAGCACTTAGACTTTTTCTTTTCTCCATCTCCACATATTTGTGGCTATCAGGAAGCTGGCTGGCAAAGCAAAGTAAAATTGACAGCTCTCGTTTACGAAGCGCTTACTGTATGCCAATATGGGTGCCACCTACATTCTGCCCCAAATCAAACCCCGGTGTTACTACTTCTACAGGGCTGGGGTTTCATTCTCAGCTGGGGACCCTGAGGTTCAGAGATGGAAATTAACTTGCCTGAAACCATGGCTAGGTTGGTGATTGCAAGAAAGGGGATGTGAGCTTGGGTCTGACCCAAGCCAGTGCTCTCGACCATGAACAAGGTCATTAATGACGTGCATTTCCTACCAGTCCATTGGTTTTCATGCCTTGCATCTCAGGTGTGGCGGACAAGAAACAGGAGGTGATCACCCCACCACCAATCACGTCTCCTGGAGAAGAGCTGATCTAGTGAGCTCGATGCCCTCCCAGCACTCCAGCCGGCGTCTCCACTCCACTCCGTGGCCATAACAACCCTCGAAGAGCTGCGAACCCCTACTAAATATTTCAAAGACACCCTTAAGAACATGCCATTCTGGTTATGCGGACACAGTCGCGATGGAGGGGGGATGGGGGAGAACGCTCAATGTAAAAATGAGGGTATGTACAGTCGTCTTCTCTCGTATGGAGACCTCCATCATGCCAAGTGAGCCCATCAGCAAGTGATTCCGCACCTGCAGCAAACATACCCGAGTCCTCCGTGGAGGGACCGCTTTCTAGAGAGGCCGGATGTGACCAAGGATGTCGAGGCCGGGACGCTGGGCTCACAAACCTCGCCTATAGCTCATCAACTAACATCTGTGCTCAACAACTCTTCGTGTCTTAGGGTTATATAGGTCAATGGTAGCAGGCGTGAATGAGGCTACACCCTGCACTCTCCGCGAAGCCACTGATGTCCATGGCAGCCAAGAGAAAGCCCGGCTAACTTACATGGCATGTTCTTAAAAACCTTAGAATCCAACAGTCCCCAATTTAGAACCCATCTTTAAAAAGACCTTCCCCTGAGTAACAGTAAATTTTTTAAAAGGCAACGTCCTACAGCTCTTTCTTAAGAAACAGGAGGGAGTAAACCGCGACATTTTTAAACACCCCCAAGGGGAACGTTTGTGCCCCTCTGGTGTCCGGGTGGGGGAGGGGGTGTGCAGAGAGGCAGGCAGCTGTGCGCAGCTGCCCAGATGTGCTTTCCAAACAATAACTCCCAGTCTGACAGTCATTCTGCCTTCAAAATATAATATTCGAAGAGTTCATATAAAAAAATTAAAAAAAAAACGAAGAGAAACTATAACTTCCTAGAGGGGTTACCTTCATGTCTTCCCATTTTATTCAAGCCTTTTTTCCTCATTGTGTCTACCGATTCCAACCCGGTGTCATGAGATTACTGGACCGTCCACACTGCCCCCGGGCTGCTACCCCTCAGCACCTTATATCTCAGGCACCCACTGGAAACATGAGGAACTACAGGGGTTCAGGTGACGTGTCTGTCATCATGCCGCTGGTGGCCCCCTCTCGGCCACCATGCCCGGCCTCGGAATCATGAACAAAGCCTTACACTTCCATCTCATTTTGTTACACACTAAAACTTGCAAAATCAAAGAAAAATGAGAAAAAGTTTAATATTGTCTGGGAAGGTAACAGATGGCCCTATGTCACATTATGAGAGGTTTCATATTATAAAACCAGTTTTATGTGACTCTCTTCTAAGAGTGACATCTTTAACGTTTTAAGATGGGATATCATAATTTTATGGGGTGAAATGGATATTATTTGATGATACTATAGTACTTGTGTTAAATTCTTGTATATTAAATACCAAAAAACAAAACAAAACAACCCTGCAATAAAAAGAAGGGGAAACCCTGCCTTCTGCGGGGTGAAGGAGACAGTCCGTCTTCCCGGAGCTGGTCACTGCGCTCTGCACTCTGGCCCCATCGTCAGGGTCTGGACTGCGTTCCCGCGGCAGCAGGTAAAATGGCAGCACACTGTGTGGAGAGCCGTTTGATCTCGGAATTGTTGGGAAGGTTGCACGTGTGTGTTTTGCACTGTAAAGGGTTGCTGGTGTGGACTCTTCTCCCTTACCTGTATGAGACGAAGGTCATCAATACTGGTCCAGCTCAATAGTCATTCTATGAATACCCCAGAGTGCTGGCCAGAGCACCAAGACATATTTGGGCTTGAAGAAGAGTTTATTTATAAATGTTCTTTCTTAAGGAAAACTACCCTACCAAAAAAGCAGAAGAAAAAATGAAAAAATAAGTTTGAAGTTAGAGTTTTGCCTAAAGACTTTTTTTCCCTGAAGACAGAAGTGGGGAGGCAGAGAGACAGACTCCCGCATGTGCCTGACCAGGATTCACCCGGCATGCCCACCAGGGGGCAATGGTCTGCCCATCTGGGGTGTTGCTCTGTTGCAACAGGATCCATTCTAGCACCTGAGGTGGAGGCCATGGAGCCATCCTCAGCATCTGGGGCAAACTTTGCTCCAATGGAGCCTTGGCTGCAGGAAGGGAAGAGAAAGACAGAGAAAAAGGGAGGGGGGGTGGAGAGTGGAGAAGCAGATGGGTGCTTCTCCTGTGTGCCCTGGCTGGAAATTGAACCCGGGATTTCCACATGCCAGGCCGAGGCTCTACCGCTGAGCCAACTGGCCAGGGCTGCCTAACCTTTATCGATATTATCTAAAGACTGGAATTAGGAGACTAGCTTCTCAGGTGTACAGGTTCACTCAAAATTTAACCACCTAAAGCTTTCAAACGGCTACACTGAGTAACGAGGAGAGTAAACAGCTCAGCTTCACATTTGTGCACCAGCTTATGATTTTCAAAAATGGCCTCATCATAGGCTCTGACCCACCTTGTTAGACTGGGGGTGGGGGTAGAGGCTCTCCAGGCAGGCTTGGGTCTTCTTACAACTGCAGAACAGTGGATGAGGCCTGGGACAGCAGCTACCCCCTTTGCCATGGCTGACCCTTGCCCGCCCCCCCCCCCCCATCTCAGACCTGTTAGCCCTTCTTGAGAAGACGCCCTCACGAGGTCAGCTAGCTGTAGTGACACAGACCATCTACTGGCCCGTTTGCACGCCACACATGGCATGGTCTAACTGCAAGCCCATTCATGCGTGCTTGGGTCTCCAAGTTAGGAAGGCGTCCTTCTTACCTTTGCATGTCTGGTCTCTTCATGAAGGGACAGGGCCACCGCCACCTGCATGCACCCGATCCTTGTCCCTCACACCACTCCTGGCACATGGCGAGTGCTCACTGAACAGGCTGGCAAGCAGAATAGTGACGTGGGCAAGGCTTCTCGTGGTGCCCGCACTCATTAACAGAGACCTGGCTCATTCGTGATGTCCATGTTGTTGAAGCTCCAATCTGTGACCGCCCAGACGCTCCGTCACACTGGAGAAGATCCTAGCGGTCCAAGCGGTGGAGTCTGAATGCCCCCTAAGGTGTTAGAATGGCAAAGTACCACAGGCAGAACAGACAGACTCTGGGGCCAGACAGACCCAAGTTCAAATCCTGGTTCTGCCACTTCTTCATGCGGTGACATTTGATAAGTTCATTAACCTCTCAGAGCCTCAGAGTAGAGATATTAATATCTGGATATCTCCAAAACACAAAGAATAAAGTCATCCTGGAGAGGTGGCTAGGAGATATAAAGAAGATATCTACATGAAGCACACACGACATGGCTTAGATTAAAATAACTCATTGAAATGCCACACACACACACACACACACACACACACACACACACACACACAAAATCAAGGGTGAGGGTAGGAGAGAGGGCAGAAGGAAAAGCCAGCTTTGAACTTGGTAAGAGAAAACAGTCGGAAAAAACTTCATGATTCAGTGGCATTGTTATTAATGCTGTTATTTATAAAGCATGTTAAGTGAGGAGGACATTTTACCAAACACAGACAATAACACGGTCTCTATTTTCTGCTTAATGATGGCAAAGACATAAAACAAGCCTCCTAATGTTCTGACAAAGCGCGATGTTTCCGTGGTGCTCGAGAGCAAGCGAAGAATTCGTGTTGTTGTGCCTGCTCCTCCCGGAGGCGCGTGATGTATGTTTGCAAAAGAAGTCATCGTGAACCCCTCCAGAACTCCTGCAGACATGTGAGCCAAGAGAGGAGGAGGTGTGCTATTGGCTCCATCTTCATTCCATACCTTAAAAATACTGAGAGAGAGAGAGAGAGAGATTTTTTTTTTTTTTTTTTTTTTTACAGAGACAGAGAGAGAGTCAGAGAGAGGGATAGACAGGGACAGACAGACAGGAATGGAGAGAGATGAGAAGCATCAATCATTAGTTTTTTGTTGCGACACCTTAGTTGTTCATTGATTACTTTCCCATATGTGCCTTGACCGCGGGCCTTCAGCAGACCGAGTAACCCCTTGCTTGAGCCAGCGACCTTGGGTCCAAACTGATGAGCTTTGCTCAAACCAGATGAGCCTGTACTCAAGCTGACGACCTTGGGGTCTCGAACCTGGGTCCCCCGCATCCCAATCCGATGCTCTATCCACTGCGCCACCACCTGGTCAGGCTAGACGTATATATTTTTAAACATCAGATTCCAACCAAAGCTAGAATGGCACCGGAAACATCAAGAGATATAAAAAATAATTACTGTTCTGGAAGAAATTACTAGAAACTCTAGCAAGGATATATATATTTCAGATCTAAGTCCAAGTCTGGGCTGAGATAGGGAAGAGGTAGGATTTCAAAGGCTGCTGGATGATGTATCAGAACCAGGGGCAGGGGCACGTCCACATTCCATCCCGTGTCCTCTCTGTGGACTTCCTGGGTCCAGACTCTGCAAAAATGAAGCTCCCTATCCCGCTGCTTGGGACAGGTACATACGGGTGGCCGACCTTGGCTCCAGCCCCTGTCAAAACCAAGAAAACATCCATCTCGTAAATGAGGGCGTTGGTAAGGGAGCACTTGAGTTGAATTTCAAATCATCAAAAATTATAAAAGCAGCCATTTTCCAAGCCAGTACCACCGAGCTAATTGCAGGGACTATATTTTATATTATGACACGGCACATAATGGCGGCACATGAACTTGTCAAAACAAATAAACTGATTTTTTAAAAAACGAAAATCTATTACAGAGAGAGCAAAACAAATGACGGGGTAGAGGCACACATCTCCAGCAACATCAGCATGTAACACCTGGAGAAAATCGGTGGGAACTTTCTGGAGCTGACGGAACAGTTAACCAGCACAGATGAAAGGCTCTCTGGGGGCAGCAGCACGGCAGGAGGACCAGGCGCCCCTTGGCAGTCCAGACCGCGGCATGACGGAGAGACAGGAAGGGAGGTCGTTCTCAGGCTGTTGGGCTGGATTCCTTTCAGGTCACTCAAAATGCACGTCTTGGTTTAGAATCCCAATTCTCGCCTTCTCGTTTTTCACCAGTGAGGAGAGAACAAGCCCCAAACGAGGACGGCCAAGGGACATCAAGTGACATCCTTTATAAAAAAAAAAAAAAAAAATTTGAAAGAAGGGGGCCCTGCTTCAAAAGGAGACTTTCAGCAAGGGTGCCGGGTGAACGGGGCCACCACCTTTGGCCTCACCAGAGACCAGTGGCTGGAGCCTTTCTCAGGGGTCTTTGGACGAGGTCTCGACAGCCTTTTAAAGGGTGGCAGTTTCAAATCTGAAGAAGGGATGATGTATAAATCAGAGACAGGCGAGCAAAGGATCACCAGAACTTGGCGATATATATATATATATATATATATATATATTATTTTTTTTTTTCCCCATAGAAAATAATCTCTAGGTGACCCAAACAGAACAGGTTAAGTAAGTGATACATTCACAAACCAATGTCTTTGCAACACTACACAAGATATTAGAGGTGGCCGTTGATGAGCGTGCAAGATGTTCACGTAACAGATTTAAAAAACAGTATAAAACGGTGTGTAACACATAATGTCTTTTCAGGGAACATAACAGATCCTGTTACCTTCGCTCCCATGTGACACACGAGAACTCTTCAGAGTCTTCTTTCTGGAATGTGCCCGTTATCCCTCCGCGGTGCGATTTCAGACTGCGACTTTTCTTTCTGCCAACCTTTCTCCACTAAGTTTTTCAGAATTAACACGTTCCATCTAATATTAAAGGGGAAGTCATTTGGAATATTAAAATTAAAAAAACACGAATGCAAAATAAAAGGAGAAGAAGAAAGGATGAGGAGGATGAAGAGAAAGAGGAAGAAGAAGAGGAGGAGGAGGAAGAGGAAGAAGAAAAGGAAGAAGGAGAAGAAGGAGAAGGAAGAGGAGGAGGGGAAACAAAAGAAACCCCCAGACACAGGAAAGAGGAAGCAAGAGGCAGAAAGGTGACCCCTGCTGCCATCGATGGGCTTTCTTTCCTCCATCTGGGATCAGCCTGTTCATTTGTTTCCAAAGTGGAGAGCCAGCCCTGGCCACAGCCGCATTCTCTGTTTCCAAACGTCATAGAAAACAAACCAAAAATCATTGCCTGAGCAGCCGCAGAGGGTGGAGATGTGCTTGACTCTGGGAGGCACGTAGCCAGGGCTGAATAGTTCATCGTTAGCTCGAGACCCGGCACACAGAGCACTCTCCCTGTGGATTTGGTTTTTTTATTCCCCCTACCAATTCATTTAAAATAACACTGTCACTCAGTTTAAAACAAGGCAGGATGACCTGTACCACAGCAGTGCATTAGACAGGTGAGCATTTACCACATTGCCTTAACATAAACACGGGTGTGAGACGCAAAAGCCGCCCCAAGTGAACCCATGATTAGATGGACACTGGTGGGACCATGGAGGGATGTTTGGGTGAGTGATGCCCTACACTTTATGCACAGAGGTGCTCGAACTTGAGAGCTGTCCCCTGTCCTGGGAGCCTAGACACACCAAGTGAGGAAAAGGAGAGGTTTGCATCCACGCTGGCCTGGGGACAGCGGCCCCACTCTCAGGAGGACTCAGCTGCCAGGAAGCCTCCTCTCAGCACATGGATATCTCATCCATATCTAGACCGCTGCGATGACAGTGCCCCCTCCCCACCGCCCCGTGAATAGTCTTTTCTTCCATTAACCTCCTTTCTATGGTGAAGTCAAGTCAACTGAACGCAGGCCGGGTGTGATAGTGCTTCTCTCAACCAAATTCCTGGAAATACTCATTCTTTCTTTTCTTTTTTTTTCAAATCACTTGTGCAGTTTGGTGTTGCTGCCAAGACAAACCTATAAAAGGGTCATTTTTCAAAAGAGGAAGGGTCTGAGCGCCTGTGACATCGACAAGGGCTCCTTCCTGGTAAGCTCCCCACCCCCACCTCCGCAGACCCGTGGGTGCGACACGCCTTGAACTCTGCTTGTGGGGACAAGGCCCTTCTTTGCGGGGCTCCCGGCACAGTGTGAGTGTCCTTGTACTAGCTAAGGACAGCCACACCATCCTCGAAAGCAGAGGCCCGATTCCAGAGAGGTTTCCTGCCCCTATAGTGACACTAGATCAATCTTGTGTGCAAGAAACCACAAGCAGCTTACACGGTTTTAACATGAAGGGCAGGAGGCTGGACCAGCAGCTTTGCCTGCATGCTGATTTTTTGGTTGTTTCAGGGTGTGGTTAGGTGCGTGCCTCACAGGGCACACTGTCTCAGAAGAGCCGCAGGCTTCACCCACAGCATTCCCTCCCATGGTTTCCTCGCCTGTAGGGGGAGGGGTGGGGAAGGGTGCCAACAGGAGACACGGACGAGAATGTCCGGCTACACACACACACGTGTGTCCTGCATCAGTCTCCCAGGGGAGGTGGGCAAACAGAGTGTGTCCCCCTCTTGGATAAGTCGTGAGTACCCAGACCTGGATCAAGGATGACACCAGGCAGCTGCTCACGTCGAGGGAGGGAGGCGTGCCATTCCCCATCCTGTGCCATGGGCCGCGCAACCCCAATGCCTTCCTGTGCCTTCACCTTGGAAGCCCTGGCGGCAAGCCCACCCCACCCCACCCCACTCGGCACGAGGCAGGTGCTCCACGCGTTGGCTGATGCAAGTAACGAATGAGCCAATGAACTGAAAACAGTGTCCTCTGCCTCCATGTCTGACCACCGCCCACCATCTAGTGGTGGGAGAAAGCAAGCTCAGGACCAGAAGCTTCTGGAGGAGAAAGGGACAGAGCACCTCAGAGGCCAGCAGGGCAGCCGAGCACGAGCACGGTCCCCTCCACAGCAGCTGCCCCCAGCGGAAGTTCTGAGAGCACCCCTATGTGGCCAGAGCTGGCATGTCCTCAGGGAGGACAAGACACCACGGGGCGGCGGGGACATGTTTCCCGTGGGCCTGCCCATGGACTGTGCACGCCTGCGGGCCTGCACTTCCGGCGGCAGTCCTGGGGCTGTGCCTCTGACTCGGCCGGGGACTAGGCACTTGCAGAAGATTTACCTGGAGAATCCAGGGTCCCCATGCTCACATCCCCTTAGGAAACCCTGGGAGAATATGGGGGGAAGGGATGGCGGCCCCCTCTTTTCGGAAGGTGGACAATTAAACACAGGGTGGGACCCAATGATTGGGAGGGAGCAGAAGACCACAGGAAGATGCTTACCCAGTGGTGTTTTGGGGAAGGGGATGTCCGGAGTGTGAAAAAAAGGAACCAGTAGAGAAGAAGTTAAGGGTGAGTCTGGAGAAAGCGGCTCACGGATGCATGCGTTCAGTTTGTGACACACCCAGGTCTTCTGGAATCCCACTCAGCATGTCAGCTCTTAACCTACAGAAGGTCAACCAAGAGAAACGTTGATCCCCCCAAAAAAACAAGGGCTCAGAGATCCAAATCATCTCATTCGGATCTAGTGATGGTCCCCGTCCGTCCCTTGCACGGGGGTGGCAGCCACCTCCTCCTGCAGGGCGCTGTCGTGGCCCATGGGGTAATGGACGTCCAAGTGTTTTGGAAGTGGTAACATAGTCACATAGAGTCTGCCCTCATAACGGACCTGCAGGCCCAGCAACAAAGCAGAACAAGAAGCCCTGTGCGAGCCGACCCTCCTCGGGTCCAGAGGTCTGTCCGCAAGCTGCCGGCTGTGTCCTTGTGGGGAGGGCTGCCCTGTTCACACCTTCTCCCTGCTCCATCTGTCCAGTGAGTTCAGGAGCCTACCATGAGAAGCACCATGAGACGTGAGCGAGCTGAAATATGTGAAAACCTCCACCCCTGTCCCTGGTACCCAGGCCATCCTTCACGTCTGTGGTCACTCTGCCTTTGTCCATCAGGATGGAAAGGTGCATCCGTTGGACCCAGACTAGGGCGCTTCTCTGCACAAGTCCTCTGTGGGGCACTGGCTGGTTGGCTCAGTGGTAGAGCATCGACCTGGCGTACAGAAGTCCCGGGTTTGATTTCCGGCCAGGGCACACAGGAGAAGCAACCCCTCCTCCTCTGCCTTCCCCCTCTCTTTCTTTCTCTCTTCCCCTCCTGCAGCCATGGTTAGAGCAATTTGGCCCCGGGCACTGAGAATGGCTCTATGGCCTTGCCTTAGGCACTGAAATAGCTCTCAACTGAGCAGTGGCCCCAAATGGGCCGAGCATCATCCTATAGGAGGCTTGCCAGGTGGATCCCAGGTGGAGCACATGCAGGAGTCGGTCTCTGCCTCTCCTCCTCTCACTTAATAAAAAAGGAAAAAAAAGAAAAAAGGGGGGTAACCAGAGAGCCTTCTCACCACAATCTTCACTCCACTCTATCCTGACTCCACATCAAGAACACTAGGTGGAGGGTGGTCACCATCCTATGCTCCATGGTCCTGTAGAGGCTCCCCAGCTTGAAAGCCCCAATCCAGCTTGGGCATCCATTGACCATGAGTAACTTGCCCCACAGGCAAGACCATGGCCTATCACATTCTCTTTTGATAACGCTGCTCATCTCTTGAATAACAGCTCACCTTTTAGAAAGGTCAACTGGGAACCATGAAGGGCACAAACCAGCACAGCCTAGAAAAGCCTCCGCTGTTTTCCAACAGCAAGTCAGCAACAGGGACAGGAAGTGGGTCAGTGGGAGCGATTCGTGCCCAGGTCTGCATGGTCAGTGCGTGTGCACAGCCAGGGCCACTCCCCGTTCCAGCATCTAGCACCTTATGTGACAGATCACAGACACAGCGATATTCAATTGCCATCATCTCCCTCCTAATTCCCCAGAGCCAAGGGGACCCCAGCTCATGGCAGGGGTCCATGCGCTCACCATGGGGACAGGGACTGGAGAAGGAAGGCTGCTTTCTTGGAGGAAAGGGCATGGTATGTGCAGAGGAGAGGGGCCTGTCTGGGACTTGAACCCATGACCCACGCGGCTGGCCCATGGACCTGAAAGGAATCCCCTATGTCAGCTGACACACGGAGGCTCGGGCTGGGGGTTCTGCTTGGTCACCCCACAAGGGCCACCAGCATTTCGGTTAAAGGGCTTGGTGTCTCCGGTCCCTTATTCCAATCAGCAGCACCTGAGAAAAGAGGTCCTCAACCCAGAGTCGTAAGCCACTCTCTCTAACGACGTCTGGTTCCGCCGTCCACACCAGCGACGGGCCTTTGGACAGTGCCTCGCTGTCCGGTGTGGAGGGGCGAGCTCCGTGCCCCCCCCCCCGTTGCCTCACGAGCAGGTCGGGGCGCGGGTCTCCAGCTTTCTCCCCGGAACAATCGGAAAGCCAGGTCAAGTCCTTATCTTGGTCCTTCTTTATTCTTCCCATTGACACCTAGTAACGCCTTTTAACTTTGAAATACATTCTGTCTACTTAAATTAAAATTCTGTTAGTTCATCTGAGGCCCCACCCCCACCGGTCCTATTCTGCTACCTAATCAGTGAACCCTGGCGACTATGGCCCCAGCCCCTTCACGTCCCCAAGGTTTTGATAAGAGGTTTTCATCTGATTCGGTGTAAGAGCGGTAACAATCCTGGTGGGGGTAGGGAGACGGGGGTGTGGGGCTGGGGAGGAAATGAAAAACACAGTCACCCTCCAAAAAAATCTTTTTTTTTTAACGTGTGTATAGCTGGAGTCCACCAACAACTTGGAAAAAAATACTCCAGCCATCTTGGCATCTTTCTGGATGAACTATCTTGTGAATCATCCTAAAAACTCCTCTGCTTAAATAAATAAAGACCACTAAAACTTCAGTGCGTGTTCAGCCAACAAAAATAAAAAACTGCCGACCAAGACAGGCTGTCAAAGGATGTAAGCCACCTCCTGGAAATGGGGGGAAGAAGGTCATACAAATTGCAAGAACTCCAAGATGTTTGGTTTTGTTTTTTGTTGTTATTTTTTTTATTGATTTCAAATTTCCAATAGAATATGTCTTTATCTAAATATTTTATCACACAACGGAAACATGGAATTATTTTCTTTTCCAGAAATAGAGTTAAATACATCAATCTAGTTACAAATTCTAATATAAAGAGTACAAAATATAATGTTATAAATTGTATTAAAAAAAAAGAAATACAAATTCTATGGTCTTTTTGCATTTTTACGGCCTCAAAAGTATAATCAGCAAAATCGATGAAGAATGAACATTCAGCCTGTCCCCTTACCCCGGGCACGCAGGGCTCTGTGGACACGGGGACCACCATCCCTCAGTCCCTCGAGGCCCTGGCCTGTCACCGTTTCCCTGTCTCTGCTCGGTGACGTCAACATCTTGTAATCAGGACTCAGCAAAGTGAAAAACGGGACAGGTAGACGCTCTCAGAGAGCGTTAAGGTAAACAGGTACCAAGACACGGGTCCTTCTTCTGTGTACATTCCTGAAACTCTTGGGGGTGGTGGGGAGGGTTGGGGTCGTTTTCAAGACGGAATGTTGGTGAAGAGAACCAGTCTGTGGAAATGTGGCAGGGGGCGGGGTGGTACGTCCCTTTCCGCTACCTGTCAGACTTGTCCTCTGAGCTACACTCTCTCTCACTGGAAAGAAGAGGCAGCTCCCAGAGGCCGTGCCTGGGAGAGGGCCCCTGCTCCTGACTGCCCCCGGCGCCCACCCTGAGGTGTGCCGAGGGCCTGGGCCCACACGTGCCTGTGCCTTCCTGTCGGTGTTTGTAGAACATCAGGGACCCGGTTGATTGAGTGGCCACACTGGGTGAAATCAACCTCCATTATCTTACCAAGGAAGCCACAGGCTAGCAATTCCCAGTGAAATTTCCACGAACACCTTCTCTGCAGGACACCTGTGTCTCCCTTGCTCCCAAAAATAAATATTGGGGGGACCCCCTTAAAGCACTTCATACTTTTCAAAACCAAAAAGGCAAAACCCACTTGGCTTGAAAATCTGTATCGTTTTTTTGTTTGTTTTTTTTTTTGGACCAAGATGAGATCTCTTCACCTAACGTCCTAAACCCTCCCAAGAACCAGGCACAACAGGGACAGAAGAGCGAACCACTTTCCAGAGGAGATGCTGGCCAGCCAGCCTGTCAGACGATTGAAATGTTCATTCTTCAAATTAAGGAGTGTGAGTGAATCATAAAACCTGAAAGAGGTCTCTACAAGCTCGTGGCTGGCGTGCAATTTGAAGATGACAGGGTAGTCAGTGCCGTGAGCGGGAGAGAAGTGAGGGGCGCAGCGGGCGGGGCAGGGGAGACAGATGGAGAAGCTGTGTGTAGACAACCAAACCCTTTTATTGTCTAAGTCACATTGGACACCAACACTGTAAGAATCCTGCAGGGACTCAGGGGAACAGCAGATCAGTAGAGGTAGTAGAGAGTCGGCAAACGGTCAGGAGGTGACTTACAGGAGAGATCACGCAGAAAATGTCATTCGCAGAGTGGGGTGGGAGAGAGAAAAAAGCAAAAATCAAAACACATTGGCTAAATAAATAAGAAAACAAATCATTATTAAATACAATGGCAGAACAAACAGGAAGGCGTTAACAAACCAATACAATACTGGTGACCAGTGGAAGGGAAGGACCCACGGTCAGGTCCAGAGAGGACATGCTGGTGGGGAGGGCGTTCTCGGACGGCCCCCCCTCGCCTCTTTAATGAACCTGGCTTCTGAGCTCTGTGCGGCTCAGGACTATCTGCACTGACTCGGGAACCGACGTCCCCTCTGTCCCCCAGGGAGGACACCTCTAGCTTTGAAACAGCAAGCATGGACCGGATGCCTCCATGTCCCCGGTGGGGACAGAATTTCTTTTAATAACTGCAACGCAGAGAAGCAGGCCAGGCCAACTCCCTCGCCCCGCGTGCCCCTCACGATCGCTGCTTGCTTTGCGCCAGAAAACTGAAAGTCGGGAAATGCAGAAACGATCATCATTTGGGGGAAACGGCTGAAATGATGCAAACGTGAGCCAACAGGAAGGCATCGTAACGTCTCAGGTGAAGAGAGGAATGTGTCTGCGAACTTTTGCTCAAAATCGCGGGACAGGACGTTCCAGTGCCGTTGCTTGACCATATTTTGCAAGGACATTCCTACTTGCACCAACAAGGTGGGTCATTCTGGTACATATGTGGTGTAAAAAAATATGAGGAAAAACACAAGTAGAAAATTAGATACACACACACAAGTTATATGTGCGTGTGTATGTCTATATGTATATATATAAGCTAGCCAGTTACATTGCATTGTTTCCAAGTGTTGCAAGTAACCTGAACCATCAAGTAATTTAAGTTCAGTAACAAGTAGAATCCAGAACCAAACGCTAACTAATAATAACAATAATAATAATAATAAAATAATTCAACAAATCTTAGAACAAGAAAACCATACTTTAGGGTGTGTGTGTGTGTGTGTGTGTGTGTGTTTAAACAAGTCTTTGTATCAGAAGCCCATTTTCTACAAAAACTGCGCTAAATCCACTGAAGTAAACTGTCGCTCTCACCAGTATTAAAGGTTAAGGATAATTTCTGTACATGTAAAATTATTGCTTTTTTTGAAAAATATATTTAGCATGCTCATCTTAATCCGTTTCCTGCCTTTACAAAATTTTCACAATTAAAAAAAACCTAGTAAAGCTTTTGCAAAAAATTTCACAGAACATTTTCATTCAAGGCAGCAGTAACTTTTGATAACGCATAACATCCTATGTGCAAAGATCTGAAACTCAGAAATGTGACCATCACAGAAGAGTGTCACGGTACCGGGAAAAGGAAAAATTTATATCTGTGGAATACAATGTCCACTGTGTACACTGCAAGGTTTAAGATCCTTTGTTACAGGCCTTAACCCCCACCACAAAAACTTGCATTTGCAATGGCTGAGGAAGAGGTATATATGGCCGCCGGCACCCAGGGGCCCGGGGACCTCCGTGTTCTGGGAACGAAGGTGCTTGTCCTGGGGAGGACAGGCCCACAAGGAAAACACGCCTACTTGCTGGGGTGGGAGGTGGGGGCAGGGAAGGAGTAAGAGAGGGAGAGAGAGCAGAAGGTTCCGGAGCACCAGCTCCCCTGTGGCCAGGGCGCCTGTGTATGCCCAGGGACTCGTCTACCATGACTAAAACGGTCCAGACCAGAAGGGTGCAGTGGCCAGATCACCTGCTTAAGACGGGCAGCCTTCCTTGGTGAGCGGTTTGCAGAATGTAGCCCTGTTACAAAAGGTCCTGAGAATAAACAAAGAGGCCTGCTTTTCTTAGTGTTCAACGCGCTCCGTCTCCAAAGCGGAACAGAAGCCTCCTCCCCTGGCTGAGCTCCTGCTGCTCATGCTCTGAGCACAGCGGGGGGAGGGGGGGACAACTGGGATGCAAAGGGCCCCTCCCCCGAGACGACCAAACCACAGAACAGAAAGGGCCTTGTCCTCCCCGACCCAGCCCAGTGTGCACAGAGCCGGCACGCCTCCTCCGTCCTGTCTCGTTCACAACTTCAATACCCACGCGGACAGGAGAAGCCGCAGCACCAACGCTGTGTCCAACTCAACCCCGCCTCCAACTGTCCTGCCATTGCCCGACAGCCTTGCGTGCATGGCTTCGCTCAGTCCAACACGCACAGGAAGCTCTTCTCCAGTGTCTCAAATATGTCTTGAGCGACCCAGATGTCTGTGCCCCAACCCCATGTCCACCGCCACTGATCGCAAGCAACATGGAGCTGTGGTCGTCGGACCTGCGGACATGCACAGCACGGCGACGTGGAACTTGAGCAGAGAGTGTCTCCAGTTCACACGAACGTCTGACCAGGAGCGGCCCACATGGCAGCAGCAGCCGCACCAGCACCGAGGTCCAGGACGGGACGGGAGGTGTCCGGTGGGGAGGACTCGGCCACTGTTCCTTGCAGGGGCGGGCACTTAGGGTCGCTGACAGGAGGCTGTGGGGACATCCAGGAGGGGGCTGCGAAGCAGTCACCTGGCACGGGGCACGCTGGCAATGAGTCTCTGGGTTCCCTTGCTGAGAGGCACTGTCTGGACTGGGCCGTCTCTGGATTAGAATGGTCTCTCACCTGGTGAGGAAAGGAGACAACAGAGAAAGAGGCTCATTCCCGCCTTTCGGTTTCTCCGTATTTCCCGTCACTTTTTTTACCAACCCCTGAGAATGAAAAGCAATGACCTCCGCTCGTCAGGATATCGAAGGTCCCTGACTTCAGCTGCGACTCATTGCCCGTGAGTGGGACTTACCCATGATGCACCTGCCTGCCCTCTGAAAGCAGCTATAGCCCACTGTCCCCACGATTCAGAGGGGGCCAGGCTCCCCGCATGGCCTCACACAGAAGTAATGGCAAAGCGTGATATCTGAGCTGGCGCTGGGGAGAAGGCTGCACACAGGCTGGCCGGAAGGGGTTGGGGGGTGGCTCAGACAAGCAGAACTCTGCAGCACAAAGAGGAGGTGCACACGACGGCCCCCCGGGGCAGGGCTGAATCTGTGGTCCAAGCAAAGGCAAGGGCCGCTCCCACCCAGCCCACCGAGACCTGAGCAACGAGCCCCGGTTTTCATAACGGATCCCCACACTGGAGGAAGGGAAGGGGACCCGCCACACCAGGCAGCCAGCACGGTAACAACAGAGTCAGCACCAGCCAGCCGCCCTCAGAGAACACTCACAGGTAGTGTTGGAAGCGTCGCTGTTTGAACAGCGGCGTTGACCCTCTAAGGACAAAACAGCAGGCAAGATTAATCTGACTTAACTGCATTAACCTTCCGCTGAAGCTTGAGGGAGACCAACCACTGGAAATTAACATGCACACAAAATGGAGCCCTCCTGGAACATCCCAGGGGGTTTCCAGCTATGCCTACAGGGGCCCCAGAATCGGGGTGGGGGAGGGTGGGAAGAAAGGGGGGTGTCTGGTTAACATAACAAATTCAGTGCTTGTCTTTTATTAACAGTGTCAGAAAACTCCTGTTTTAAAAAGCACCCTGGCATTCATGACCAGCTGCAGAATGTCACCGTCGACATCTAGTGGACATCAGGGCAATGGTCACAGCTCTGCGTGGGGTTGGGCGTGAAGCAGGGACCGAGCGAGTATGAAATGGGAAAAGACGTCCTTCGGTAAATGGGGCACCTCCCGCAGTAAAGCAAGAAGCCTGCTACACATTTCCACACGGTGACGTCATGCCCCAGAGACGGACTGGGGATGGGGTTCACTCCACTCGGTTCTGGAGGCGTTCAAACAGGGGAAGCAGCCTTCGTGTTCACACAGAGGAAAACAGGACTTACCATCGGTTGTTAGGGGACTACCCTTGAACATCCATCCCTAAGAAGCAACTACAGGACGGGGCAAAAGCAGGTGTACAGTTATTCATTTGGAAAAGAAAATACAATAATTAATAAATAATAGTGTGGCCCTGGCCGGTTGGCTCAGCGGTAGAGCGTCGGCCTGGCGTGCAGGGGACCCGGGTTCGATTCCCGGCCAGGGCACATAGGAGAAGCGCCCATTTGCTTCTCCACCCCCCCCTCCTTCCTCTCTGTCTTTCTCTTCCCCTCCCGCAGCCAAGGCTCCATTGGAGCAAAGATGGCCTGGGTGCTGGGGATGGCTCCTTGGCCTCTGCCCCAGGCGCTAGAGTGGCTCTGGTCGCGACAGAGCGACGCCCCGGAGGGGCAGAGCATTGCCCCCTGGTGGGCAGAGCGTCGCCCATGGTGGGCGTGCCGGGTGGATCCCGGTCGGGCGCATGCGGGAGTCTGTCTGACTGTCTCTCCCCGTTTCCAGCTTCAGAAAAATACAAAAAAAGTTAAATAAATAAATAAATAAATAATAGTGTAAGAAGAATCGCATGTTTCACCTACTCACAACAGTAAACCAGCTTCTGCCCCACTCCTATGTAGGGTGCACACCTGCTGGGGATTCCAGGAAGTGGGTCCTGAACGGGTGAGAACACGTGTCATGCATGTCTGGATTCCGTGTACACAACACGGACTGCATGCCAGCTATCCACCGGGATTCCTTGTCCTTTGGACCAGAAGACACAAGCTGGCGCTGAGCAGAGTACAAGAGACAGGGAGAGAGCAAACAGGCAAGTCCCTCTGTGGAGGACTGACGGCCGTGTTCAAGTACCGGCCGGAGTGTTTGACAAACATTTATTTTAGGGAGGACTGCAACATGCAACATCTGGGGGACCCGGAATAACAAGGCTGTTAAATTCAGTACCCAAAAAACGGAGATGCATAATTAAAGAGATGGGCTCAAACAGCATCTAGTTGTTTTTGTTTTTTTAAGAGAATCATTTTCACATGTTGATACATTGAAACCGAGATGTTGCTACTGAATGCAGGGTTTCTAAGAAATGTATGAAATTCACCTGAGAAATCAGGGCCAAGGGGAAACTGCAGCTCCCCCCCACCTAGGAGCTGCAGAAACACTGAACTAAAGAGGACACTTGCTATTTGGAGCACACACACATTGTGCTGTTTCCTTCCCTCCTACACAGAGCCACCAGAAAACAAGAAGAATGCCTATTGAGAAAGGCGACTTCTCTCCTCTGCAGCATGTGCAGTGTGGGGCTCCCCAAGGATGCCAAGAGAAACATCGCCTTTCTCTCAGGCACTTCAATGTGCCAGGGTACTGACTTCTGGAACTTGATGCGGTCTGGACTTCCCTCTTCTATCTTTATAAGGATGGGACTTGTGCTCCTGTGGTGAGGTCGAGACTATGCACACAATAAAGCCTGTCCCCACCCCCACCCCAGGACGCACACAGACCCCTCCCTCAGCCTTCAGAGCAAGGCTCCCATCAGGACACATCGTCTGATGCTGCTAACAATACACCTTAACTGATCACAGCCCCGACCCAACAAGCCAGACGCCAGCAGGGGCCCATGTTACTGGTGGGTCACCCTGGATACGTCACCCGCGACAGGACTTTGGGTAGGTACATTCTTCCTAGAGAAAAATGAACCATGTGTTTGTTGTAAGTTTATTTGGCTTTCACAAAGAAAACTGCTCACACAAATGAGCCCGGTTCCAAAATGTGACCTATGAGCTGAAAATCTAAACGGGACCCTGGAAAGGGGGGCGCAGGCATGTCAGGTACGCCAGCCTGTGCGAGCTCCCGCTGTCCACATTATAATAATACCCACGGCTAAAAAAAATGAGACAAATTAGCTTGCCATTGTTTTCTCGTTTCCTGTTATTTTGATTAATGAAATTATTTCTCCAGCTAAACTGTTTTAAAATAACACTTAGAATAATAAGAAATCAACAATTAATCATAGTCTTTGAATTTTGGCAAAGAATCTAAACAAATCAGAACTGTAGTGTTTGTGGTTCAGCAAAAGTTGGTCATGTCATTTAAATCCCCAAACCAGGGGGTTGTGGAGGGGAGGGAGAAGGAAGGGTTAAGTTTTCCTGGTTTTAAACTTTCATTTCATCAGAAATAAAAAATAACCTTATAATGGAGAGTCCATTTCTCCACAACACTAAAAAAAAAAAAAAACACACACACACACATACCTCCTAGTTTTTTTTCCCTAACATCCATAGGACAATGATACCCATTTTTCAGCACATTATTTTCAAAACGTGTTCTTTCTAATGACTTATTAATGATTGCGAGAAATTAATCATCCTCACCATAAGACAAAGCACCTGAAAATGACAACAGGCATCAACTGCTCCTCACGTTTAGAATTTTTTTCGGACTCTTAGCTAACTTTATAGTTGGAATTATTGTCAAAATACACAAGCATTAACAAGGGCCTTTACGCCCAGGAACTGGAAGAACTATCCCCACAGCTGTCAAGACGTCACCCGTGAGGACGGCTCTCCACCACCAGCACCCAAACCCGTGCACAATAAATGCAAGAAGACGGGACACCTCGAAAATGGACAGTGTGACCATAACTTCCCACAAGAAACCGACTATACTCAGCCCACAGCTTTAACTTTGGTCTCAGTGAGCCTTCCCACGCCGCCCCCCAGCAGAGTGTGTCCTGAGGCCCAGCCGTGCTCGGAGCTCTCACACCACCCACGACGTGTCCGTCACATGGGAGAGGCTGACTCTAACCGCAGGAGGGACAGAGAGACCACAACCATAAACACATCCAAAGGAAAGGATGTCCCTTCTCTTCAACGCACCTGTTCATTCTGACCTAACAAGCTCGCGTCCCTTCCCGCCGACGTCCAGGACCTCACGCTCACGGACCTTCTTCGCGGCGGCGCAGGGCACGTGCTGATCTGTGGGAATGATCCCACACAGGAGACACCCACACTCACAGGGCAGTGCCAGGGCAGGCGTCCTCAGAGGGGAGGGGTACACGTCCAGATGACATCTGCCCACTGACAGGTCTTCTCAACCGAGATCAATGCACAAGGAAACTACATTGAGGTTGACAACACTGTTCCCAAACTAACATGTCCCCATCCCTCCCTGGAAGGGGCAACCTGATCACAGCCTGCAAAACAAAACCGGACCAGAGTGTCCACCAGCACATGGCCAGGGCCCAACAAGGCCGCAGACACCAAGCGCAAAAAAGCATCATGCAGCAGAGTCCCCAGCACCCCTAGCCGCAGCTGCAGGTAGGCACACCCTGGGAATGTGTGTGTCTCTGTGTCTACCCACAATGCACAGCACACAAGTGCCCACCCCGCACCCGGTCTCTTCCAGTCACTGAGGATGGACGTTCATTCTTCAACCACCTGACAGGCGCTCACTTCCTGACGTGGGCCAGGCAGAGTTCACATTCTGTGTTTGATTTCCCCAGCAAGACTGCAGGTGACATGAGGCTACGGTCATTATTTCGTAGATGGGAAACTCGGGGGCAGTTCACAGGCGGAGAGTCCAAGTCAGAGCCATCTCCGCAAAACCCAACCTCTCAGCAACCTGCACGGAGGTCTGCTGGGGCAGATGGCGCTGACCTTGCGGGACGGAACCGTCACAGTGACGAGACACCGTGTGTCCACTTCAGACGTGTGTTAACCTGCTCGCTGAGGACATTCCTACTTGGGTCCCCAGCAGGCATCTCAGAGTGACCTGGAGCTGGCTTTGTCCTTCTGCCCAGCTCCAGGCTCAGGGAGTGGGGCCTCCAGGGAGCTGGGGACCTTGAGCCAGACCTGGGGTCGCCCTGCTCCCCTCAGCCCTGCACACCCCACCCCCCCAGGCTCTCCTGGGGTCCCCCTGCTCCCCTCAGCCCTGCACACCCCACACCCCCCAGGCTCTGCTGGGGTCCCCCTGCTCCCCTCAGCCCTGCACACCCCACACCCCCCCAGGCTCTGCTGGGGTCGCCCTGCTCCCCTCAGCCCTGCACACCCCACCCCCCCAGGCTCTCCTGGGGTCGCCCTGCTCCCCTCAGCCCTGCACACCCCACCCCCCCCAGGCTCTGCTGGGGTCCCCCTGCTCCCCTCAGCCCTGCACACCCCACCCCCCTCCCCAAGGCTCTCCTGGGGTCGACCTGCTCCCCTCAGCCCTGCACCCCCCCCAGGCTCTCCTGGGGTCGACCTGCTCCCCTCAGCCCTGCACCCCCCCCAGGCTCTGCTGGGGTCGCCCTGCTCCCCTCAGCCCTGCACACCCCCCAGGCTCTCCTGGGGTCGACCTGCCCCCCTCAGCCCTGCACACACCCCCCAGGCTCTGCTGGGGTCGACCTGCTCCCCTCAGCCCTGCACACCCCACCCCCCCAGGCTCTGCTGGGGTCCCCCTGCTCCCCTCAGCCCTGCACACCCCACCCCCCTCCCCCAGGCTCTCCTGGGGTCGACCTGCTCCCCTCAGCCCTGCACCCCCCCCAGGCTCTCCTGGGGTCGACCTGCTCCCCTCAGCCCTGCACACCCCACCCCCCCCAGGCTCTCCTGGGGTCGACCTGCTCCCCTCAGCCCTGCACACCCCACCCCCCCAGGCTCTCCTGGGGTCGACCTGCTCCCCTCAGCCCTGCACACCCCACCCCCCCCAGGCTCTCCTGGGGTCGACCTGCCCCCCTCAGCCCTGCACACCCCACCCCCCCCAGGCTCTCCTGGGGTCGACCTGCTCCCCTCAGCCCTGCACACCCCACCCCCCCCAGGCTCTCCTGGGGTCGACCTGCTCCCCTCAGCCCTGCACACCCCCCCAGGCTCTGCTGGGGTCGCCCTGCTCCCCTCAGCCCTGCACCCCCCCCAGGCTCTGCTGGGGTCGCCCTGCTCCCCTCAGCCCTGCACCCCCCCCAGGCTCTGCTGGGGTCGCCCTGCTCCCCTCAGCCCTGCACCCCCCCAGGCTCTGCTGGGGTCGCCCTGCTCCCCTCAGCCCTGCACACCCCACCCCCCCCAGGCTCTCCTGGGGTCGACCTGCCCCCCTCAGCCCTGCACACCCCACCCCCCCCAGGCTCTGCTGGGGTCGCCCTGCTCCCCTCAGCCCTGCACACCCCACCCCCCCCAGGCTCTGCTGGGGTCGCCCTGCTCCCCTCAGCCCTGCACACCCCACCCCCCCAGGCTCTCCTGGGGTCGACCTGCCCCCCTCAGCCCTGCACACCCCACCCCCCCCAGGCTCTGCTGGGGTCGCCCTGCTGCCCTCAGCCCTGCACACCCCACCCCCCCCAGGCTCTGCTGGGGTCTCCCTGCTGCCCTCAGCCCTGCACCCCCCACCCCCCCCAGGCTCTGCTGGGGTCGCCCTGCTGCCCTCAGCCCTGCACACCCCACCCCCCCCAGGCTCTGCTGGGGTCGACCTGCTCCCCTCAGCCCTGCACACCCCACACCCCCCCAGGCTCTCCTGGGGTCACCCTGCTCCCCTCAGCCCTGCACACACCCCCAGGCTCTGCTGGGGTCGCCCTGCTCCCCTCAGCCCTACACCCCACACCCCCCCAGGCTCTGCTGGGGTCGCCCTGCTCCCCTCAGCCCTGCACCCCCCCCAGGCTCTCCTGGGGTCGACCTGCTCCCCTCAGCCCTGCACACCCCACACCCCCAGGCTCTGCTGGGGTCGACCTGCTCCCCTCAGCCCTGCACACCCCACACCCCTCCCCCAGCATCTCCACGCACCTGGTCTTCCCCAGCCCCACTCTGGGCCACCTCTGTCCCTCTCTCTGCTCGGCTGACCGTCCGGAACCACATCCATCCATCCCTCCTAAGTCTAACCTGACAACCCTTCTGAATATGATGCAAGGCCTTATCCCAGCTCGGGGCTCTCGACAGCCTCAGGGTGAAACCCACACATTCTAACTCGGGTGCTCGGGGTCCCGCATCTGATCCCAGCACGGCCTTCCCAAGTCCCAGCTTCAGTCCCATGCCATGTCTCTGCACTGCCACCCTCTTGTCTGAACCACCCACAGACCTTTAAAACCATCAGAACAGATAAAAATATTTACTTTGTCTCCCTAACATCCGAATTGTTGCCCCAATATTACAGAGCCTGCCTGGCCCATCGTAGATGTTCACAAGACACTTAATGAATGAATAAATGATTACTGAACTAAATCCCCAAATATTGTTTCAATTACATCATTCACATCTAGTATGAATGTCCACACCTGTCCATCCACTGCAGGAGTCATCAAACACTTGCTGCCCAGATATATCATGCCACGCGGACTCACCGTGCCACACAGGCGGACTCACCGTGCCACACAGGCAGACTCACCGTGCCCCATGGACTCAACGTGCCGCACAGACGGACTCACCGTGCCCCACGGACTCACCGTGCCGCACAGACGGACTCACCGTGCCCCAAAGACTCACCGTGCCGCACAGACGGACTCACCGTGCTGCACAGACGGACTCACCGTGCCCCACGGACTCACCGTGCCGCACAGACAGACTCACCGTGCCCCACGGACTCACTGTGCTGCACAGACGGACTCACCGTGCCCCACGGACTCACTGTGCCGCACAGACTCACCGTGCCCCACGGACTCACGGTGCCGCACAGACGAACTCACCGTGCCCCACGGACTCACCGTGCCCCACGGACTCACCGTGCCCCACGGACTCACCGTGCCGCACAGACGGACTCACCGTGCCCCACGGACTCACCGTGCCGCACAGACGGACTCACCGTGCCCCACGGACTCACCGTGCCGCACAGACGGACTCACCGTGCCGCACAGACGGACTCACCGTGCCGCAAAGACGGACTCACCGTGCCCCACAGACGGACTCACCGTGCCCCACGGACTCACCGTGCCGCACAGACGGACTCACCGTGCCCCACGGACTCACCGTGCCGCACAGACGGACTCACCGTGCCCCACGGACGGACTCACCGTGCCCCACGGACTCACCGTGCCGCACAGACGGACTCACCATGCCCCAAAGACTCACCGTGCCCCAAAGACTCACCGTGCCCCACAGACTCACCGTGCCCCACGGACTCACCGTGCTACGAGTTACTATTAAACAGCCCCAGCCTCAGCTTCTAAAGCACATAGGAAAAGAGTTTTATTTAACTTGACCAGGCGTGGCACAGTGGATAGAGCATTGACCTAGGATACTGATGACCCAGAGGGTCAAAACCCTGAGGTCGCCGGCTAAAGCACAGGCTCACCAGCTTGAGCATGGGGTCGCTGCTTGAGCGTGGGGTCATAAATATGACCCCATGGTCACTGGCTTAAGCCTAAAGGATGCTGGTTTGAGTCCAAGGTCGCTGGCTTCAGCAAGGGGTCACTGGCTCGGCAGGAGCCCCCTTGGTCAAGGCACATATAAGAAAGCTACCAATGAACAACTAAGGTGCTATAACTGAGTTGTTGTTTCTCATCTCTCCCTTCCTCTCTGTCTGTCCCTCTCTCTCCCTTCCTCCCTTTCTCCTCTCTAAAAAAAAAAAAAAAATAAATAAAAAAATTAAGTGTTAGTTATGTTAGTAAAGCACAGTGAACATGAAAAAGAACTGGGTAGGTAAGTACACAGCATTCTGCTCTGTACACAAGTAGCCACTGAGTGGTTCTCTGAATCCACAATGCCCCCGCCATGTAGCTAAATGCAGTGCAGTGACTGCCATGTTAGTGAACCAAGAGAAACAGGCTGAGGAAGAAGACCAAGACCCCCCTGGGAGTTTCCTTAGAGAATCCAAACATGCAGAACCGAACCAACAAAAGCCACCTGCCACATCACAAAGGACCAAAAGTACCACCGGGCACAGCGTTCCACCAGCGAGCCGCCCTAACGAGAGAGGCGCATACACCCAGCTCCGTGCTCCTGCTGCCGGCCTGACCTGCCACCACCATGAGCCTGGGAAGGACGTCTGAGCACTGAGGACCTTCCCCCACGAGTTAACCGTGACTGAGTCACTGTCATGGGAAATGGGGACGGGGGGGTAGTCCACAAGAAGTCTAAAAGAGCAGAGCTTGAGTTTTCAGAGACGGAGACAACTGTACGAAGGCGTCCCCTCTCCGTCGGAGTCAGAGGGAGAGCCACACCATCCATGCGTGCCCAACGTCACTGTGAGCAGCACAGAAACGATTCACGACGCAGTCCGAGCGCAGCTGGCGTTCCGGCGCTACACCTCCCCACAACCGGAGTGTTTTCAAGAGGCCTCGGCAGAATGAACATGGAGCCAACGCAGGGGCGTGGATTCCCGGGGACGCCCCCTGAGCAATTCACAGAGCGGCCTGGCCGTGCCCCCCCCAAACGCTCACCAAAAAGCCATGTCTTGGGTGGGTTTCACAGGTCGCCGGCACATGCAGGAACATCCGGATTGACTCGTGGTGGGATCTCAATATGTAATTCTCCAATGATGGCCTGACCTTGTGGTGACAGCGTCCTACAGACCCCTCACTGACTCCTGTCACAGGCGGGGGCAGAGGGGTTACTGATTTCTGTTAAAAAGGGAAGTGCCACCTAATTCGAGCTGAGGTCACCTGTGTTCAGAAATCTTTGAATTCAGCATTCAGTGAGCTGTTATCTCTTTCCTACACTGCTACAGCGTCGTGAGATGACTACTTGACATTCTAAACATACAGGTTCTATTAAGAGGGAGGAGCCACTAGTAAACGGTGAACCAATGGCCAAGCATTTTGTCAATGGCATATGAAGAAGAGGCTTTTTTGAGACAATATGGTGATAGAGTAGGCAGACGTACCAACTTCCACCTCCCAGAAACAAAGTGGATTAAAAACTAATTTTAAGAACCATCATCTGGAAAAACCAACTTTGGACTCAACTATGAGGACTCTTCAACCAAGGAACACTGAAGAAGCCACACCGAGACTGGCAGGAAAAGCAGAAACGTAGAGAAGGCTGCCCAGCTCCCCAAAGCGAACGGCAGCCAGGAGAGACTCCCATGGTGGGAAGTGAGTTTAGCAGAGAGAGGAGGGTCCTGAGTCCCAGGAACAAAGCCCCAGCCTGCAGCCCCAGAGCCTAGAAGAGGCATAAGGACAGTATTAGCTGGAAACAAGTCAGGATACTGTTTGTGAGAAAGAGACTGATTTCTCAGACCCAGGATTCTTCTTAAAGGGACAGCGCAGAAAACCTCTCTCACAACCACTCACCCGGGGCTCCAGGGGACGGGGAGAGAGGAGAGTACCAGAGTTTCAGGAAGAGAGTGTAATCTAGGAGGCACAAGGAAAAACATTTTGAGAGACAGCCACCCTAACCCTTGGGACGAGTCACTCCCCGAATCTGAAGTGAATATTTCCCCTGGAAACCAGCAATACCAGCAAAGAGAAGGAGGACACCAGCCAAACAAGCTCTCCCATGGCACTCAGAGCAGAGTCGCTTAGAAGGAGGGAGCTTTCAGGACTACAGTAGTGAGTCTTATATAATTCTAGTTCCAAAACCAGGCAAAGACAACACAAAGAAAGAAAATTATAGGCCAATATCCCTGATGAATTTAGATGCTAAAATCCTCAACAAAATATTAGCAAATCGGATCCAGCAATATATGAAAAAAATCATACACCATGATCAAGTGGGAGTCTGCATGTCTATCCTATTGCAGGGTCTCTCCAAGAGAAAGCTAATTCTCACAGTAATAGTGCCAGAGACCTGCCTGAGCCCAATGGTAACTCAACTCAATGGGGAAAAAAAATGAGAAACGAAAACGCTAACCAGAAAGAGTATCCCTGAAGTAACATATTTTTAAACAACGCTCAGTGAGCTGGGTGTCTATGGACCAAAAGTCCGAGGTCTGCATGTGGAAGGCTCTCAGTCAGATCGGCTAAAACCAAGTCAGTGGTCTCCCAGTCCAGACGCCCCCACCGATAATAACGTCAAGTCATTTTCCTACACTGCAGAGAGCGTTCACGGAGAGAATAAGCCAAGAGACGCACAGACCGCCCGTCAGGCAGACCCTGTCTGAATTCCCACATGACAAGTCACCAACACGAACCACTGAGAAACCTAAGACCTGGCCCTCCAGCCACATTCTTGCTCAGAAACATAAAAAGGACAGGACACATTTTAACCAGCACGTGTCCCTCTGCCTCATGGAAATCCACTTACGAGTGCTGGCAAGGCACCCCCTTCGCTGTACGCTGTGAACATCGTGACTCTGCGACTTTGGCTGCTGCCCTGGGCCAGTAAGTGGGCGGAGGGAAGCTTGCTCAGGAGGGCATCCCTTCTGACCAACGTGTCCTTGGGCCCCAGAGTAGGCCTGCGGACTCCGGAGGGCGCCACCACCCACTAGCCTGCACTGGGTTTGACAACACATATCTTCCAGGGCGAAAACGACCCCATGGACAGCTTTGACCATGGTTAACGGCGTCTTTCGGGAACACCTGTCCTTCAGGTTTGGGGTCGAGGACACTCTTAGCTGTAAAAGCACTTTGTTCCCCACACCTTTCCACCATCCGGAGGTGCTCCCATGGAAACCACGTCTGACAAGTCACTGTGGCTCTCTGGTTTTCCTTGGTACCTGCATCCCACGCACCGTCCACGCCTCCAGAAGACACCTGCTAAGGGTGGGGACACGGATGGCACTTGTCAAACACCAAGTGGTTATACTACTTTTGTCCTGAGGACATCTCTTAGCTGGCCACTTCCTATCCAAACTACGTCTCTACTCACCATGCTTAACTTCCTCAATTAAGTATGCATCCGCGTGCGTCCCCACAGTTTCCCCCTGAATTCTCCCATATCATTTTTCTCTTTTAATTTCTAAAGAAGGGACCTTTGCCCTTGACGCTCACTAATATTATGCGCAAGCTATTGCAAAATTCTGAGTGCATCAGAAAGGTTACACCCTTCATTTGAATTGAAGACTTCCCGGGGAGCAGCGCTCTGACACTCTGACCCAGAAACCCGAGGTGCGCGCGGCGTGGACTCGGGGGTGAGGAGGAGGCCTGGCCCGTCTTCTGGGGGACCCATCAGACCCTCATCCTTGAAAAGATTCTGCAAAGAGCCTGGAGAGGTTCGGACAAAGGACGTAGCACCTTTCACATCATCGTATCCATGCGTCCCTGGCCTACGTGAGATTACTTGTAAATCCCGGTAAGAAAGACCTCACGCGTGTTCTTCTATCTGGCACTACCCCATGCTGTTACCTTTAATATTTTTTTATTTTCCTTCTGAAATCTATAATGCTGCAAAACTGGAGGCTAGCTGCAAGTCGGGAAATGCAGGTCATTTGTTACTTTATTACAGTTCTACCAACAAACTCTTTATGTTCTTCTAGTCAGATGTTTCCAGGCTTGGTGGCCACCCTGCAGAATGATTACAGAAGATCTATTTTTTTTCATTCTTAAAAGGTTAGTCTGCGAGGCCCTGAGGGAAGAGACAAGGGTCATTTGGGCAGGACTTTCAGACTAGTCGTTTCTACGCATGCATCAGTCAGTCAGTCAACACACGCCTTTGTGGAAAGGGTCTCTGAGACCAGTCTTCACTCCTGAGAACATCTGATGTCTCCGAGACGCCACCCGAGAGCCAAGTCCTCCGTTTCAAATGGAAACACCCACTGAACACATCACGGAACCCTCGGGTGCAGCACCCACAAAACACCATGAACCCACCAGCAGAACTCACTCCTCGCGTATCTCTCCCTCCCCACTGCCAGGGGACGCTCCCTGTTCCATCGAGGGCCAGCACACAGTGGGGCGGCCATCACCATCCCTCGGTAGACGACACCCCAGGAGGAGACGCAGAGTGAACGCCTCAGACAACAAAATAAGACCCAAGGAGTCTCAGCGGGCTCAGAGAACGAAGTCCAAAAGATCGTTTTTGGAAGAGAGAAAATCACGGGACAGCGTAGATCCGCGATACAAAGGCCAGCTGCTCACAGGGTCAAGGAGGAGCTGGTGCAGCTAGGGTGGATAGCACACCTCAAAAGGGGGGCTCCTGCTGCACCTGGTGACCTGTTCCCATGACAGTGACCAGGGTAGAGACTCCCTAACGAGGACTTTATACCCTGGGCCCCTCTCAGACAGACCACACCCAGGCTAGGGCTTCCTCCCGGTAGGTACCTTGAGAGCCTCATAAACTAACAAACTTCCACACAAGGAGAGAGGGACCAGCAAAGGCCCTGGAGGCCGGCAGGCACCTGTGCAGGGTGGGGTGCTTGGGCAGGAGCAGGACCCAGGAAAGTACGACGGTCATGATGGGAGACAACGCATCGTGGTGGGCACGGGCTCCGGCGGGTTCTGAACGGCCCCCACGTTGAGATTGGGACCGACCCAGATGGACTCAGCAGAGGACAGACCCCTCCAGGGGGGAGGCGGGTCCCCACCTCACCAGGTGGTCACTCATACTATGGGGCCATGTCACGGGAACACCACCGCTGAGTGTCTCAGACAAGCTGACCTAGTGCCGCCCTAAGCTCCCCAGAAGCTATGATTTCCCTACCTGTACTCCATCTAGAACAGCCAGAAAGCTTCAAACCCTTCCCCTGAGCAACCCCCACCAGCAAACAAAACACCACAGACTGGCGGACGACATCCTAACACTTCCAGTATGGACGTCAGACGGGTGACACTCCATAGGGAGTTCAGGTGCTGTAAGGACGACATCCTAACACTTCCAGTATGGACGTCAGACGGGTGACACTCCATAGGGAGTTCAGGTGCTGTAAGGACGACATCCTAACACTTCCAGTATGGACGTCAGACGGGTGACACTCCATAGGGAGTTCAGGTGCTGTAAGGACCGCCGAGCACTTGGCATATTTAAGAAATAAATATTTAACCTCTTTAAAAAGAACAAGGAAAGTATAGCAGGCGACTTTGTATTTCTGTCATCTGAAATTCTTAAAACGTTCATTCCAGACACATTTCTTCTTTGGGGGGATGTGGAGACAAGAAGCAGGCGCAGGCCGCTCAGGGGCGTGGAAGTGTGGGGAGACGCTCACAAGGCCTGATGGGGCCGGAGTCGGTCTGGGCCACTTCCGCAGCCGCCGGGGTAAAACGCACTCCCTCGCAGGTCCAGTGCCGAGGTGGACAGAGGTCATGCAAACACCAAGCGGACATGTCACTCACTTGCTGGAGGCAGCAGCCGCGGGAAAGGGCTGGACAGGAGGGTGGCAAGGGGCATGGACATCCACAGACTCTCGCCTGTCACCCACGTACAAGAAAACCCTTCCCTATAGAACTGAGGCCCGCGTCAGATCCAAAAAAGGCCAACCTGGATACTCTTGCCCCACTTCATAGCAAATAAGCTACGACAGACGGCGACGCTGACGTAACTGACTCGAAACAGGCCTCTGAGCACCCTAAGCTGTGTCGCTGCGTGTCTCTGCCCACCACGGGGCACGTGTCCAGTGACACTGTGCACACAGCACTCTGCCAGGAGAAGGAAAGTGACCCACCGGCTCTCATAGCATCTCTGGAACCATTGGCCCAAAGCCTCGCAACAAGTCCGGGCATCCGGGCACTTAGCCTCATCCCGGCAGGTCACAAGAAGTGCTGGCTCTGAGCAGACCCACCGGGCTGGGCACTCTTGGGCCAGGAGCCCAGGCCAGCCTGGACTCAGGGCCCCACCAGTCAGCCACCAAGACTCCACAACACCTGCGTGTCCTGCTAGTCAGGACACACCCAGCTTTTTCCCTAAGGGTCGACATGAACCAAATGCACCACTTATCAGACCAAAGTGGCAGAATTCACGGCCACAGGAGAAAGGCAGGACTTCAGTCCCGCACGGGACTGCCTGGTCGCCTCACCCGGTGGATACAGGGTGCCTCTGGGCAGGCACAACTTCCCCAACCCTGAACCACATGCCCCCAGAGCGCTTCCAGCTTCCTGGACGTTGAGGGATTGGCTCTCAAAGGGCACAGCAAGTGCAGACCTGCGTTAAGACAGTATGAGTGCGTGACATACGATTCTGTCCAGAACCCGCGAGGACCGCCTGGGTATGAACGTTGAGACAGAGCCCCATAGGGGTCTGTCCATCGGGGCTGTCGTGAGTCGGAAATACTCAGATTTCCAGTGTGTCGGGCATGAACGGAGAGAGCTACTTCCATGTACGATCACGGGCATGGTACCCCGCGGAGTGTGTGCACACCTGCTGGCAGGTCCAGGTTATTATCCCTTTCGGTATCAATACCAAGGCACCAGAAGGAAAGGAGATCACCGCGGAGGTGAAGTTTCCCAGAACCAGAAAGAGTTCATTCTCCAAACTTTTCTGGTACGTTCACAGTCTACCAGGCTTGGCTTACTGATGCTACAGTACTGAGATCTACATATATATATACATATATATGTACACGTACGACTCAGATACATAAGTACATGTGTATTTACATATATGAGTTACAGATAAGAAGAAAACAACAAGGGATGGTATGGTGCACGCTGTCTACCAGGACTCAGAAACAACCAGGAAGCGGAGGCCGCCCCCACCTCCTCCTGTCCACGGAGGTATGGAGACAGAAACGGGGGGGGGGGGGGGGGGGGGGGGCTGAGTGAACATCCCAGAGGGCAGCCCCCAGGCCACCGCCACCTCCTCCTGTCCACGGCGGTATGGAGACAGAAACGGGGGGGGGGGGGGGGGGATGAGTGAACATCCCAGAGGGCAGCCCCCAGGCCACCGCCACCTCCTCCTGTCCACGGCGGTATGGAGACAGAAACGGGGGGGGGGGGGATGAGTGAACATCCCAGAGGGCAGCCCCCAGGCCCCCAGGCCCCCACCACCTCCTGTCCACGGCGGTATGGAGACAGAAACGGGGGGGGGGGGGGGGATGAGTGAACATCCCAGAGGGCAGCCCCCAGGCCACCGCCACCTCCTCCTGTCCACGGCGGTATGGAGACAGAAACGGGGGGGGGGGGGGATGAGTGAACATCCCAGAGGGCAGCCCCCAGGCCCCCACCTCCTCCTGTCCACGGCGGTATGGAGACAGAAACGGGGGGGGGGGGGGGATGAGTGAACATCCCAGAGGGCAGCCCCCAGGCCCCCACCTCCTCCTGTCCACGGCGGTATGGAGACAGAAACGGGGGGGGGGGATGAGTGAACATCCCAGAGGGCAGCCCCCAGGCCACCGCCACCTCCTCCTGTCCACGGCGGGTATGGAGACAGAAACGGGGGGGGGGGGGGCTGAGTGAACATCCCAGAGGGCAGCCCCCAGGCCACCGCCACCTCCTCCTGTCCACGGAGGTATGGAGACAGAAACGGGGGGGGGGGGGATGAATGAACATCCCAGAGGGCAGCCCCCAGGCCCCCAGGCCCCCACCACCTCCTCCTGTCCACGGCGGTATGGAGACAGAAACGGGGGGGGGGGGGGGATGAATGAACATCCCAGAGGGCAGCCCCCAGGCCGCAGGTGGGGCGCCCCTTCAGCAGGAGAGTGGGGGACCCAAGCAGGGGCCACAGTTGGGGCAGGCAGGCTGGCGGGTAGGGTGGGGCAGCCCGCACGGCTTACCTCTGTGCTCCAGCGCCGGGCCGCTGGCCCCCCAGCTCTGGTAGAGGGTCTCAAAGTCCTTTGGAATGTAGGTCTTAAAGATATTGAGGATGTCCAGGCGCTTCTCGTGGCCCTCAGAGGCGGACTCCTGCTTCACGGCCGGAGGGGCGGGCAGAGCGGGCAAGGCAGTGTTCCCTCTGGTGCCCAGGCCAGCCTTGGAGGGGGGCTCTCGGGGAGGTAGCAGGGGGCCCCTGTCACCTTTCACATGCGGCTGACCCTGAGGCTGGGGGCTCGATTTGGCTTTCAGTGGGTCCAGGGCACTGTGCTTATTATTAGTTGGGGGGCCCAGGCCTGCCCCAGTCTGGGGGATGGCATACTTGTCCCCTGGCCTGCTGGGAGCCGGGGGCTGGGAGCCCGCCCGGGCAATGACAGTGGACGTGGGGGTGGCACTTCTGCTGAACCCACCACCTGCCACCAGCCCCTGTCTGGGGCCAGCCTCCTGCTTGGGCCTCGGTGCTGGCAGCTGCTCAGGGCGGTGGCCAGGTTTGGTCTGCCGAGGTCCCTCGGGGCCGGCTGTCCAGAACACACAGGGCCCCCCAGGGTGGCTGTCCCTGCTCTTAGAAATGCCAGCAGCCTTCGTGGTCCCACCCAGGGGCAAGGAGCTGCCTTTAGACCCCAGAGCCCCACCCGGCACCTGGGTGCGCGTGAACCGAGCGATGGGCAGGGGCTGGCACTCTTTGCCTCCAAGCGCGGGCGGGGGACCCGTGCGTCCACTGCGGACCAGGAACACCAAGTTGTTTCTGAGGCTCTTGTAACCGTTGGGCTGCGTCCACGGGGGGGCCATGGAGCTGCAGCTGACCCGGTGCCATATCTGCTTGTGCATCCACAGGACCTCGGGGTAGTAGGTCTCGTGGCTGCAGTAGGGACATGGGTGCACGGCCAGCGCGGCCCGCAGCGAGGCGGCCAGCTCCCGATGGCTAGGGTCGTCCCGGGTCGACCTTTCACTGAGGTCCAGGGGGCTCAGGTCGGGAGCTGGTGACCTTTTGCTGCCCCCAGAGGGCTCCTGATTGTGCAAATCACCCAACTTCTCTTTCAGGCGGCCGGCTGGGCCCTCGGACGAGAGCTGCAGGGCTGCTCCTTCCGGAAACATCTGATCCGCGTTTGGGGGGAGGTCTGCCGCATCCCTGGAGCCAGCGACCTCCTGCTTGGGGTGACACACTGGCCTCTTCAAGTCCACAGAACAGCGAGCAGGCTCGGGTCTCCGGGAGGAGTCTCTGCCGTGGCCCCCCCGCGCGGACACGGCGGCTGAGGCTTCCGTGCGGGGCCCGCAGAGGGCGTCTTGTTCGGACGGGGTATTCCCAGGGCTGTGACTCCGGTCTCCATTGGGGAGCACGGTCGGAGCCACGTCTTCGGAAAAGCAGCAGCCATGTGGCTTTGCTCCTGAGGATCAAATGTAAAACGGGAGTTACCATCTCTCATCGGAACAGAACAGGCACAGATGCCCACCAGGTGCCGGGCACGGAGAGGGGCGCCCATGGGCAGCCAGAGGTCCCCGCCCTGGCCGGCTCCCCACAATGCCCCAGGAGGAGGTGGCCCAGGTGACGGGCAGTCCTGACAACCTGTCACGACACAGTCACGAGTTAACAGAGGGTGACCCGTTCCATCAGACACTAGGAAAAACACCTCTCTCCAACAACAACACAAGGGTTCCCAGGGCTTGCAAAGAACTCTCTACTGCAGGTGCACTGGGGGCTACTCTGGGGCCTCACACTCACCCTTGACTATTTAAGGGAACAAGACTCAGAGAGGCCGATAAGCAGGCCATGGCCACACAAAGCAGGGCAAGAAAACAGCTTCCTCCGCCCAAGGGCCCCTCGCTGCCTCAGGAACCACGACAGGTGGATGCGGCCCGATCCCAAAAGGGTCATGAGGACTCGCTCTTGGACAGCCCGATGTCCAAGGCCAAACCCTCGGCACTGACAGGTTCCTGTGGAGGTGTGAAGGGAAGGGGCGCGTCATTCATTCCCTCCTTCTGGGGGATGGAGTCTCACCCCAGCTCTCCACACCTGCAGGGTCCTGCCCAGGCACACACGGATTGATGGCCTCCTTGGGAGGGCTCCACGTGACCTGACCTGGCCTCTCTCCCCAGGTGGACGCTCCGTGCTGGTGAGAGCACACCGAGCTTGGGCCTGCCCCACCTCAGGCCCGGGGTTTTCCACCCCCTGCTGTGAAGTCAGACTAGAGGATCAATCACCAAGGATACAGCTCACAACAAGGAGGGGATATTTCCAAATAAAGATGAAGCTATAAAATATCCCCTCGTTGTGAGTCGTATAGATGCCACAGGACAGGAGAAACCCTCCCGTTTCATGTCTGCACCAGGGGCTTTGGGTTTGTTAAACTCTAGAAGTCAAAACGTGGAAGGGTCTATAGGAAACATACCTGGGTCCCTCACACCTTCATTCTTCCTGCCCCCCCTCCCCCGGGAAGAACGTCATCTTATGACTGCCACCCTGCAGGGATGGGTTCAAGAGGCACAGGGTCCCTCACACCTTCATTCTTCCTGCCTCCCCCCCCCCCCAGGAAGAACGTCATCCTGTGACTGCCACCCTGCAGGGATGGGTTCAAGAGGCACAGGGTCCCTCACACCTTCATTCATCCTGCTCCCCCCCCAGGAAGAACGTCATCCTGTGACTGCCACCCTGCAGGGATGGGTTCAAGAGGCACAGGCGCTCTCCTATGAGACGGCCGAGTCCTGGCGGCTTTTAAATAAGACCATTTTGGGGATTTTAACGCTCTGGTGAAACGTAGGTATCTGTTTCTTCATTTAAGTATTCCTACGTGTATTCCTGGGGCTGAGACTCAGGAGTCCTGCTCTACTGGGAAGAATCCTTGCCCCGCCTTGCCCTTCGGGGGGGGGGGGGGGCAGCATCCGCAGAGCTGCCTGACCAGGAATGAAGGCTCGCCCACAACCCCCAGGGATTCGGCGAGCCCCTCCCAAGCAATGTGAAAGGATGACGTCCCCGTACAAAACATGACCAGTGTGTGGTGACCAGCAGGAAGGCTGAGGAGCCAAGTCAGAGGAGGGAAACGGATTCAACTCCCACGGACACCCAAGGGCTCACCGTGAAGCAGACAGTCAGGGGCGCCTATCCGTCACAGGGGGAACCGGGGCCACTCAGGAGGAGGAAGCCCCACTGATGGAAAGGGAGTGTTACCTGGAACTAAAAGGGCGACTGTCTTCCTGGCCTTCAAGTAATTCAGACTTGCCTGCTCATTGTGTCAAACTTGCTTTTCAATTTCCTAGATAGCAGCACCCAGCGCCAGGAACCTAGTGTTCCCACCCAAGTCCCCAACCAAGCACCACGCTCCCCCAAATCGTCATCAGACAGCACAGCCAAACTTCAGTGCCTCTGATGGGAGACACCAAGGACAGCAAAACAGACAGCAAAGGACAGACACCACGCAGAGTCCCCTTGGGGCCGGGACAGAGCATTACAATTTCTCAGGAAATTGCTAACAAGAAGCGAGACCACACTGTTCCCTGGTGGCCAGCCACCTCCAGGAAGGCAGTCAGGAATGGGGACTGTTGATCATCTGAGATCATACGAGGGTGACAAGAAGGCAGAGGAGGACCTGTGAGCTTCCCAAAACCGGGCAGCCACGGTCCTCACAGCCTGGGGCCCTTCCTCACGGAGGTTCTCTGGTTCACGAATCGGGTGAACTTGACCCTCAACAGCTGACTCTAGGTGAACTCAGAGCAGCTCCCCGGGGGACCTGCCGCTGACCCACCACTACCGACGAGCCGGCAGCCCCTGAGCCACCGGAATGAGCCCCCGAGGGAGGGACAGGAAAGGGCTGCCCCTCCTCGCTGTCGGGTCTGCAGAGGCCGAGAGGGCAGCTGCCCTGCTGGCCCCGAGGGAGCAGGTCTCGCCTCTGCTCTGGGCTCTTTGGTTCCACTTCTGATTTCTTCACGGGGGCCTTTCATCTGCAAGGTGGACTTCCCCCAAAACGAAGTGCCACCCCACCCCCCCACGCACACACACAGGGCAAAGCTGGGCTGGCCGACACCCTCCCCCACAGCCTACACACGAGGCATCTACCCCCCTCTCTGCACGGTCCCCCAGCCATCTTCACGAGTCACCAAGCCCCATGTGGACACGCAGCCACTTTGAGAAGCAGCACGCAGCGAGCGCTCTGTCAGGTGTGCCCAGAAGGACGGCCCAGAGCGCTGAGCATATCACTACGTGCTGAGGGGAGATTGCGCCCTGGGTCTTGACCAGGAGGAGGCTACACACTGACATTATCAGGACAGGGGCCCAGGAAGGCCCCACAAGTCACCACAGGCACAGGGAGCCTTAGTGGAGGCCCAGCCGCCATCCGGATGCTGAAGCAGGTGACCAGCCTATGGGAAACATGCAGCAGGCATGTGTGACCCACACACACACACACACACGCAGTCATGTTTCCATGGCCTGCTCTCTCCTTGGCCCAGGTGATCGTGTACATGATCCACACGTGCTCTTAGTTCCTCTAGTTCCAAGTAGGATCTTCCTGGGTGTGGTTTCCAAACCAGCACTGGCCAGCCCTGTGTCCCAAAGATATAGGGTGGGGGGTGCCGGTTCACTTTCACTGGGACCCCAACCGGCCCAGGAAGTTTTTTTGGGGGGGAGAGTTAGGAGCTCTCTGAGTTTAGAATCCCTGGGGCAGCATCTCAAACACACAAGCACACCGCCACCCCCTGAAGCCCTAATACAGTCATTGTGGGCACTTGGCAGGAAAAAATCCATTCCCCTTTCACTGTTTAAAAAACTTTTATTGTGGTGAAACACACATAACCAAAACTTGACTGTTTTAACCATTGTTAGAGTTTCCCTCTTACAGTCCTGTTTTGTTATATCCACTTCATTTTTCCCATTGATTTGAGGGAGAGGGAGAGGGAGAGGCCTCAATTCGCTGTTCCACTCAGTTGTTCTGTTGGGCTGCACACTCACCGATTGCTTCTCATACACGCTCTGACCGTACCAGTGACCCCGGGATCAAGCCAGTGCTCGGGGACAATGCTTCATCCACTGCACCACCTTCCAGGGTGACTATATCCATTTTTAAAGCAGTTCATTCTTAGTGCATCTCCGGGCCTCTTTTTGTCCCCTCAATTAAAAGACCACACAACTGAAAAGCAGGCCTATGTGCTGTTAACTCCTGCAGGAGACCAGCAGGGTCCAGGATGCCGCCGCTGGGAGCCAGCGACCCCAGGGCCGGCCCCTCGGGGAACACCACCCTGCCTGCGGCCCTGCTCCTAGGACTCAGAGGGACGTGGGGACTAGAACGGCCAGACAACCGAGAGAGACCCAGCAAGACACGCCAGCGTCCCTTCCCCTCGGTCCAGGAAGCGTGGGGTCGGACGCACGTGTAAATAAGTGTCTTCTTCTTTCAGGCCTTCACCATGTAACAGACGTGGAGACACGCAGCTGGTTTGAGCGCAGCGTCCACGGGCAGGTGAGCACGCCCATGGCACGACGCTAGCCCCTTATGGCACTTCCCACCAGCGCCCGTGTGCAGGACTCACATCATGCTGAACGGCAAAGCAAGTACCTTGTAGACATGGTAACACGGCTCTAAACATATTTTGCACTTGACCTGCCAAGAAAGCATATTAGCTCGATTCTGTGTGTTCTGGTTTATAAACTAGGAACAGTTTCAAAATATTTTATCCCAGGTTCAGCTGGGGGGAGCGGGCCAGAGCTCTATGAAAGCCTCTCACCGTATAGGGTGAGTTCTTCCACTGGGGGGGCTACCACCACGGTCACTCAGGGGACACCCTGACCATCGGGGAGACACGGTGGCATGTGAGTGGGAGGGCTACCACCACGGTCACTCAGGGGACACCCTGACCATCGGGGAGACACGGTGGCATGTGAGTGGGAGGGCTACCACCACGGTCACTCAGGGGACACCCTGACCATCGGGGAGACACGGTGGCATGTGAGTGGGTTACCACCACGGTCACTCAGGGGACACCCTGACCATCGGGGAGACAAGGTGGCATGTGAGTGGGTTACCACCACGGTCACTCAGGGGACACCTTGACCATCGGGGAGACACGGTGGCATGTGAGTGGGAGGGCTACCACCACGGTCACTCAGGGAACACCCTGACCATCGGGGAGACAAGGTGGCATGTGAGTGGGAGGGCTACCACCACGGTCACTCAGGGGACACCTTGACCATCGGGGAGACACGGTGGCATGTGAGTGAGAGGGCTACCACCACGGTCACTCAGGGGACACCCTGACCATCAGGGAGACAAGGTGGCATGTGAGTGGGAGGGCTACCACCACGGTCACTCAGGGGACACCCTGACCATCGGGGAGACAAGGTGGCATGTGAGTGGGAGGGCTACCACCACGGTCACTCAGGGGACACCCTGACCATCGGGGAGACAAGGTGGCATGTGAGTGGGAGGGCTACCACCACGGTCATTCAGGGGACACCCTGACCATCGGGGAGACAAGGTGGCATGTGAGTGGGTTTACAACACCGAGATGACCGAGGAGCTGACCCAGGGCCCAGCCCCGGGGTCCACAGGGAGAAAGGTCCCTGCAGGGCACTACAGCGCCGGTCCTCCCCTATCAGAGGAAAGAATGGAACTGGATGAGCTTGTCAGACCCAAGACTGACACTCTGCTGGGAGGGACAGCCCAAACGTTCAGCAAAGAACAAAGATGCCAAGTTTTCAACAATAGGAAACAAAGGCTCAAAAACTAACAAAATAAGGGAAAAAAAGAAAGTATAAGAAGGAAAAGGTCCACCTTTAAGAGATGTGCTGTGAAAAAGAGCCTAGGCTCCCAGGGGACCACAAGCTCAGTGTGAGCTGCCACAGCCTGGGGGGTTTCCGACGGAGTAGAAGCATCCTGAGCCACAGCTAGCGAAGCAAGAACACAGATAAGCACATGGGGCTGGAAGAACCCAGACTTAGCTTGAGACATCAAGGGAGGACACATAAGATGGGGGGTCAGCATGTCCAGAACAGCCTGCAGGCGGTGGGCAAGAGACACTCTGGAAACCCAGTAATAGGAAGCACGACTGCAGAAATGTGGGTGGTTCCTCCTAAAAGGGGGCTGGTGGGGGGACTGCAGCAAAACTCGACTTTCACTCAGTAGAAGATGGATGGATGGATGGATGGATGGATGGATAGATAGATGGATAGGTGGATGGGTAGATGGATGAGTGGGTGGATGGATGGATGGTGGGTGGGTGGGTGGGTGAGTAGGTGGATGGATGGTGGATGGATGGATGGACGGATGGATGGATGGATGGATAGATGGATAGGTGGATAGATAGGTGGATGGGTAGATGGATGAGTGGGTGGATGGATGGATGGTGGGTGGGTGGGTGGGTGAGTAGGTGGATGGATGGTGGATGGATGAGTCGGGGGATGGATGGTGGGTGGGGGGATGGATGGATAGATGGGCGGGTGGGTGAGTGGGTGGGTGGATGGATAGATGGGCAGGTGGGTGAGTGGGTGGGTGGATGGAATGGGTGGGTAGAGGGGTGGGTGGATGGATGGTGGGTGGATGGGTGGATAAATGGTTCATGGAAAACAGTCATCTGGCTGTACACTAGAGTCATTTGGAAAAAAAAAAATGAACCATCATTGGTTAAAAAATTTCCAAGGTCAGTGCCTAGACCAAGAACCAACCTTTGAGGGCGAGGCCTGCACACCCTATTTAAAAAAAAAAAGAAAGAAAGAAAGCAACTCTGGGTGATTCCAATTGTAGCCAAGACTAGAGGGCACTGGGGTCCCTATAGGACAAACAGCTGGGAGTCACCGAGGCTGGGCATCAGAGACTCTGATGTGGAGAAGGCACTGTGGTAGACCCAGCAAGCCCGTGTCACTGAAAGGCAGAGGAAAAGCCGGACATCAACCCCCAGGAGCTGTGGGCTCGCCTGTCCACGTCGCTGCATGAGGTGGTCTCCAGTCCCCTCGGCTGAGGATCTGAGAGGGAGCAAAGGAGCCCACCCCGCCAGGCGGCACCTACCGCCTCCACTGCCCTCCTCTCTCCGGGCTCAGTTCACCGAGCACGAGGGCTTTGCTGACGGGCTGGAGGGATGTTAAGGTGGAAATACCTTTTTTAAAAACGTGCTTTGTCATTGCTCAATTTATAGCTTTCAAAATAGCCCGTGTGATTGCGCAGCGAGGAGCCCTGGGCAGCCATCAGTGCCCCCGGGGTGAGGGGCGCGCAGGGAGGGGCCAATCTCCAGGTAGGACCCGGGGTTTTACAAGAAGAGCCTCGTTCCTGCACGTCCCTATCACAGGCTGCCTCGTTCCCAACAGCAAGCCAGCACACACAGTTCATCCGCGGTTACTGCACGCGCATGGCTGTTTGCCTCCTTTTTATGTTTATCCTAATTTCGTAGATTTCTACTGTTTCAGTTAAAACAAAAACAAACAGAAAGGAAAACAAACTTCACATGAATGTAATAAATACACCAAGCAGACCACCGTCAACCTTCACCGGAGTGCGGCCGTCCCGCTTCCATCACCCTCAGAAGTTTTATGTTAAACCTGTGGTCACAGAAGCAGCAGCTCCATTTCTGGAGTTTGTACAGTTTTGTACAGACTGAGGCTCCCGCCTGACCCCAGGCTGTGAACACACATGAAGAATTCCAATGTGAGCACAGTCTCACAAGAGATGGGCCAGTGGCTCCAACACACAAATCAGGCAAGCCGGAGGAGGAGGGGGCACGGCTGTGGCCGCAAGCAGGGTCAGCCGGGGGGCAGGCTGTGAGTGCAGGGCCAAAGTCCACTCCGTGAATGAGCCAGAGTGCAAGCAGTGAGTGACCAGTGTGCGCACAAGACAGGCTCTCCCCGTTGGTCTCCTCTGTGAGTGTGTCCCCAAATCGCAACATGGAATTCTATTCCAATGCAAGGTGTCCTCTGAGGACTCAGAGGACCACACCCCTTTCTGCAGAGACCGGTGGTGACATGGAGGTGAGTTAACCCTTTGTTCTCAGTTCCCCATGAGAAGGAGGCCACGAGACAGGACAGAAAAGGAAAGAGGGAGGAGCGGAAGGACAGAGAACTTGAGTGTCCAGATGAGACAGAACCATGTGGCCGTGGGGACCTGTCACCACGACAACAGGCTTCGGAGCTCAGCCAACTAGGCCCTGGGCTTGGCAAATGGCTCGTCAGCCAGGATGTGGCATTCGTGGGTTGAAAGGACACTCCAGGTAACACAGGAGAATGCACCCAGGAGATGGCGAAGCAGGTTCAGAGCACAGGGGAGCCTCAAAGGACAAAGTGAGGAGCGGAGGCAGGTGCAGGTGGAGCACGGACCCACACAGGCTGGACTGCCAACAAACCATGGGAACCTAGTCTGGCTACGCGGGTGAGAAAGCGCAGTGCCCAGACGACTGGTCCCCTGCTCACACCGCAGCAGACGGGGAGGGCCACCCCCCACACACGCCTCCCAGGCCTCAGTGCTGCAGAGACACGACCTCGCCACTCGCCACTTCCCAGCCGCTGCTGCCGCCCTGCCATGCCCACCATGGAGGGGGACAGGGCTGCAGGTGATGCAGGAAGAGACGCTGTCCCCCCCCCGCCCACCTAACCCCCCTGTACAACCCATGGGGCGGCTTCTGTTAGCCGCTTCATTCATATCCTGCGGCCTTCAGGTGATGGCCCCCAGTGAGAGCTGGTGCAGGGCCCCCAGCAAACCTCATGTGCAGGTGCCAGGCTCTGCAGGCTGGGGGCCATGACTACAGGACAGCGTCCTGCCACCTGCTATTCAATCAAGATCCAGCTAATAAACTCCACAGAAGTGTGCACAGGGAGGAGCAGGGGCAGATGGGTATTTGAGATTAAAAAATAAATAGCCTAAATCCCAATTATACTAGTGGTCCAAGCCCACACACGGCTTACACAATACCCTATCCCAAGACAAGAGAGCCCCGTACTACATACCTGGAAATCTCCCGTCATGAGGGATGGGATTTAAAAAAAAAAGGCGTTGAGATTTCAGTAGGTGATATTGGCATTTGTGAATGTCTAGCCACTTCTGTGTCAAATAGTTCCTATTGCCCAAGCCTTGAAGGGACAGCAAGAACACTCTGGCATTCAACAGTGTTCCACAGGAGAGCCCTGCCCTATCCATCTTTACCTGCCTTAAAAGGAAACCGGTAACCAGAAGAATACGGGACCGAAAATAGGTACAAGATTTTGGGAAAAATGAGAACAGACATCAAGTTTTAGTTGAAACATGGGAATTACTAAGACTGTGGAAATGCAAGGAATTAAGAGAAAGGGCCTCCCTTTCAGGGAAAGAGTCCCTGGAAAGACATTTCATCTGAAAAACAAACAAAAAACAGTCTCAGAAACAGAAGCCCTGATCCTCAGCAAAATGTGACCGAGAGCTAGCAGTCAGCTGAAAACACGGTGCAGGAGTCGCAGTTAACATAAAAGGCTTGGAGTATGAAGCAGAAAAGCGTTAGGAAAATGTTTTGGCTGCCATCTCCACAGGGCTTTTCAATTAACAGCCCGGACGTAAGCGTTGCGGGCAGGAGAGAGCAGGACAGAGCTGGGGCACACAGCCACGGGCTGGCTGTGTCTGTAAGTTCTCCCGGGGCAGGAGAGACCAGGACAGAGCTGGGGCACACAGCCACGGGCTGGCTGTGTCTGTAAGTTCTCCCGGGGCAGGAGAGACCAGGACAGAGCTGGGGCACACAGCCACGGGCTGGCTGTGTCTGTAAGTTCTCCCGGGGCAGGAGAGACCAGGACAGAGCTGGGGCACACAGCCACGGGCTGGCTGTGTCTGTAAGTTCTCCCGGGGCAGGAGAGACCAGGACAGAGCTGGGGCACACAGCCACGGGCTGGCTGTGTCTGTAAGTTCTCCCGGGGCAGGAGAGAGCAGGACAGAGCTGGGGCACACAGCCACGGGCTGGCTGTGTCTGTAAGTTCTCCCGGAAGACACAGGGAACAGCCAGGGGCCCGAGGTGAACTTGGTGACTGCGGACTTACATGGAGAGCCACCCCAGGGAAGCGTGGTCCCCGGGTGGGGGGACCCAGTTCAGGGGCAGCATCCCAACAGACAAGGACGTCCCAAGGCCCCCAGGACCAAGTGCCACTCCCAGCAGAGTGAAACTAACAGCGTGATCTCACTCCACTCTTCAGGAAAGGATAGCCTTGGTTTCCATGGAGAACGAGAAAAAAAAAACAAAAACAAAAAAAACTCCTTCTCATAGTCCCGTGTCTGTCAAGGACATTTCAGCCCTGTGGTCAGAGAAGTTTCAAAGCTATGTGTCCAAGCTCCCTCCCCTACTGTGCATCAATGCAAACTACAAAAATAACAAGAATGGTAAGAAAACCGTTAAGCTCTGTGAGGAACAAAACGATACATAGACTATGTGTAATACAAGCAACAAAGCAACATGAACTACAGTAATAATGTAATAATAATAAAGTCTAAGCAATGCGGGCAACCACAGGTCTGAGACACTGTGTGAAAACTGACTAATCCCCAATTAAAATTTTTATACATAAAAGTCTATTTTGTTCCCTTAACTTGGTCCTGCTACAGTGTTCCTGTATGACTAAATACAGTATAGAAGTTCCCTTTTTTTCAGTAATGAACATAGTAACATCACCTACAAAACTGTAACTTGTTTACATTACTAGAAACATAATAATATACTTTTAGCACTCCAGAAGTCTCAAGAAACAACAGTTCGGGATTAAAGACTGGATTTCTGACTGAACAAAGGAACCATGTTACACAAGAAAAATTTAATGCTTAAAATCTGGGAAAGAATTTTCTCAAAAGCTTGCCTGTTTGGTGACTACAGAAAAAATCAACATTTTAAAGGTCAATGGAATACCCAGTCCCACCCACCAGCTCTCAGTGACTAAACAGGAGTCTGTCCGCCATAAAGCCACCGACCAGAAGCCCAGCACTGACTAATTGCTTCCTCGTTGACTCAGCCATAAAAACGTGTCCCTCGGGTTTGTTGCGGTTGTTTTGTTTTTAAACCTAACCCAGGCTGAAGTGAAGGAATTCGAGCCTATTTTCAACGTTACTGCCTGTGTTATGCACCCGCCTTTGCACCCACAGTCAACTGTAACTGGTCCGTTCGGGAAAAAAAAATGCAGAGAAGTGTAAAAATAAAAAGAAATCATTAAACAGAACTTGACACACCATGCTCTGAATATCAATGAGCCACAGTTCTGTTGCAAAGAAGCGGTGCCCAGAGCCCTTGGAGATGTGGACAAGGAAGATGTCCACAAGGAAGTGGACAGTAAGAAAAAGGGCAGAAATAAGGGGGCACAGGACGCCTACTTTCACATCCCCTCCCCCCAATCCCACAGCTCTCATAAGGAGTGGGAGAGTCCGGGACCCCTCGGGGAGCCTTACACCACACATGCACTTAACGTAGATAGAGCACGTGTGCTGTTTCCGCCACAAGAGGGGTTTCTGGAAGACAGGAGCAGAGAGACTCTGGAGGAGAAGGAACTGGGTAAGTCTCCGTCCCAGGGATGGTGACTACACCCACAACCCCAGCCTTAAAGTGGGTTTCCAAGTGTTTCTGCTGATGAAGTATCCAAAAATACAAAACCCAAATTCTGAGTCTTTCCCATGGAAAGTGTAATGATGAAAGAAAGAAAGAAAGAAAGAAAGAAAGAAAGAAAGAAAGAAAGAAAGAAAGAAAGAAAGAAAGAAAGAAAGAAAGGAGAGAGGGAGGGAGGGAGGGAGGGAGGGAGGGAAGGAGGGAGGAGGGAGGGAAGGAGGAAAAAGAGAGAGAGGGAGAGAAAGAGAAAAAAGAAGGAAGGAAGGGAGGGAGGGAGGGAGGAAAAAGAGAGAGAAGGAGAGAAAGAGAAAAAAGAAGGGAGGGAGGGAGGGAGGGAGGAGGAAGGCAAAGATGATCCACTAGGAGAGGGTTCAAATGGAAAGGCGGGCACGTATCTGACTTGCAGAAAGAACAAAGGCCATTTCATGAGGCCAGTCCAGCTCATGGCCAGCAGCCGGACTCCAGCCCACAGCGCAGTGGGTGCCATGAGCTACCTTCACCGCTGGGTGGCGCCTGCTCACAATGTATAACCTGCTCTCTGGCGCCACGTAGGTGGTCCCCAGATTCCGGACAGCTTACTGCAGAGGCATCCATGTCTGAACAACAGGTATTTATTAGTCAAAGATGGTCACCCAGACCTTGCATTAAAAATCCGCTGGTACACTTCCGGGTGTTTCTCCTGAAACCTGGCCTTGGGCCCATGTAATCCCTGAAAGAGTTCATCAAGGGGTCTCACAGCAACTCCTGTTCGGGTTTCTATTCCTTCATCGATATTGTAAGAAGATTAAAACGCAGCTTGACACTAATCGTGTCCTGGAATTATTTAGTAAAAATCAATTCAGATGTACTTAAGACTCAGAGCTGGCATCATCTATGGTACATTCAAATGTCCGACATTTTAAAAATGTATTCAATCTAGAGATCTAGCAACTGACAGGAACTATTTTAGTAGTTTAGCGACTGACTTTGAAATGTTTCCCGGTAGGTACCTTTACATTGGCCTCACAGCTACAACACAGGTATGTTCCAGGGGCCTGAACACGGTATCCAGTCTAAGAAGGTGGGACCACCGTCTCTTGTCACAAGGAGACTCAGGTCTGAAGGTCTGAGTCCTAGTCCCAGGTCACCCCGATGCCGTGTCTCAGGCAGAGAATCCCCTCGTGCAGTGTACCCAGCTGGGGGACCGCCCCTTCCCTCACCCTGTGCGCCCAACACCGCTTCGCAGTGGGAACGCACATTACTGACCCTCCCGGGACTTTGAGTCAGAAACCCAGGAGGGGTAACGAGATGTGTGTAAGGGGCATGGAGGAACATGGCAGCTGGCTCTTTCCTCCGGTCTGCAGGGAGATGGGCGACAAAGACAGACAGGAACACTTCACGGGACGCTGCCTACGTGGTGTGGCGCGATGTTCCCCGTCCCTTCCCAAACAGAACTGTCAGAACTGAAATTATTTTCATTCCTTCGGTATCGTCACGTGTGTCTTCCATCGGGCGATTGGAACATACCGGGCACAGCCATTCCTGAACACGCGCCAGGACAGGCGTGCGAACTCCGTGCCCAAAAAGTGGAAACCCTGATGACTCCATGAAGCCAGCGTAGAGATACCAGAGTGGCCCGCCTCACCTCGTTCACCTGCCCCTCTCTCACGGGGTGTGGAGCCCCGAGCTAGTGCCACGTGACCCAGGGATCACGGAGCCGTCAGCAAGGAGGTGACAGGAGGTGGCCGTGGAGACAGTGAGCCGGGCTGGCCACCACCTGCTCGTCTGCTGGTAATCATGTCCACACCAGAAGGCTGGCGCAGGAATCTTTACAGCGTCTTATGGCTGTAAATGTCTAAGTGAGTATAAAATAGGTAGCTCCTCTATCTCTCCGACAGGACAAGTTCTAACTCTCATGTAAACACTGTATCTCAAAAGCTCCATTCCTTCTTACACTTCGTGGAAAGAACTGCTTTCTATTTGGCTTAATCATTCAAGCCACCCTTCCCAAACCCCATCCCTAAATGTTTCTGTAACCTCAGGCAGGCTGCCTGCCCCACCGTAGGCACTAAACTAAGATTGTAATTACAATGTTCGTCATTAAACGCAAAAGAAAAAAAAAAAAGCGTGTGTGTGTGTGTGTGTGTGTGTGTATACACTTTCTTTTGTGAACGTATCCATCCCTTAGTTTGGTTTCCTCTTCTTTTTATCTAAAGAGGGAATAAATGGATTCCCCTTTATTGTGTGTCTTTAGATTTGCTCCTAATTTATCACACACCTTCAATTCCTGCCGTTTTATTGTTTTTTAACAAGTCAAGGCAGACGGGAGCATGAGCCCCTAGGAGACAGAGCCGTCCGGGGGCTCAGCACTCTCTGGAAAGCCCCAGGCGGCCTGAGTTTCCTCAACCTTTTAGTCACATTTCTATTTTGAGAGGGAGCTGCAAAATCTACTCTCTGTGATTATTTGCCAGGAGCCCTTGGCCAAAGCCCGAGCCCCACATCTACGAATTAGAGGTTTTTTAACGGGATGGGAAAGGGTGTTCTAGCAAATCCTATGAGCCGCACTGAACATAAGTGTCCTCGGCCCTGTCCCTCTGCTGTACACCCCCCCCCCCCCCCCCGCCTGGTGGCTTTCCTTTCCCCGGCTGTCTAAGAAGCATGCAGCTGGCCCAGCCAGCCCGAAATAACTCGGGACAGGAGATATCTGGGGCAAAGTTGAGGAGCACACACGGGTCAGGAAACAACGGATCACCCTGCTCCTTGTTCGCTCAGCCAGTGCCACACCCCCCACAGCCCCCCCCCCCCCCCGAATGTGACCCGCTCTGAAGAAGGACAGAGAATAGCAGCACTGCTGAGTACTGACTGTGCAGGCCCTTTCCGGACAGCGAGGATAACACATGCCAGTGTGTGCAAACGCGTGCACGTATGGGAGGTGATGGGGTGGGCATCCCAGGGGCTGGGGGTGGCTCTCTGAGGACACATCTTGAGGGTGTAAGTCACCTCTCTGCCCCACGTCTTCTACTTGGTAAGGATGCCATCTTGGTGGACACAAATTCATTCTTTTCGTTCTTTAAATAAAGGCTTTCCAGTCACTGTCACACCCCGTGCTGGTTTTGCTGGTGAAGGAAGCACACACGGCTGTCCATGGGGGGAGGTAGGTGCTTATCAATTAACCAGGAGCCAGCCTGACCTCCCAGGGGTGAAGGCGGCAGGCCCAGCACTGACCAGAAGGTTCCTCCAGGCTGCCTGGGCTCTGCCTGCTCTGCAGTCCACTTCCAGGCTGTGTGACTGGTGTTCTCCCAGTGTGCACCCAGGTGAGGGGACTGTGCCTGTGAGGGTGGGGACCCAGCTCCGCCCCAAGCCCACAGTGAGGTTGCTAAGGCAACAGGCAAGCATGCCTGATTGCAAAGCAGGACGTGACGGGAAAAGGCCGCCACAGGTCTGTTCCCCAAACCCCACTGTAAGAACAGTGGCCACTTAACGAGCTGGTCAGCTTACACTTTCCTCTCTCTGACCTGAGACACAGCTCAGTCAGGGTCAGGCACCGGCGTTTCCACCACCCAGGACAGAGAAGCCCCATTTCTCACAACTGCAGACAGGACGGAAGAAAGGCCTCTCGACGAGGGTGGCAGGGTGGCAGCCACTGGGTCGCGAGCCATAAACTACATCTGAAAACAGACCGCAGTCCCGGACGTTAATGATCCACGCCGCTGCTGAGTCCCCCTGTCACCACCCGGAAGTAACGAGGCTGTGCTCAGCCTCCACACTGCGTGGCAAGACCTTGTCCCATCCACACTCTGTCTTCCTGTCTGTCCTCACGCCTTGCTGCTCACATACTCAGACAAGTGTGCACATGGGTGCTGTCTCAATGCAGACGCCCACAGGAAACGCACACATGCGATGTACACACAGTCACATGTACAGATGGAGTCACACAGACACACACAGTTTCCCACAAGAGACCTGCAGGGTTTGGGATGGGAGGACCGCTGTGGTCAGTACTCTCCAGCCAGATAATTACACACATGACCCTGAGTCCTGAGAACTCACTCCCTTTCCCACAGCCAATTACTAAGTCCAGAATTTCAACCAAAGGAACACACTGTTCTTTAAAAGAAGAAAATGTGCACACGTGTGTGTGAGAGAGAGAGAGAGAAAGATAAGGCTACTTTTGAAAGCTGAGAGTATCTGTCCATCCCCTTAACAACTTAAAAGTGACAAATCTTATGAGCCAGTGTGAGCTAAGCCTCAGGTACACAAGGGTCCCATCTTTTCCTGTATTCAGACTTCTGTTAGCTTTTATGATTATATAACACCCACAGCAAATCTACAACATGTAACTGCAAAAAAATAAAAAGAATGAAATGATTCTTATTTTTAGAAACTGGGAAAAATTCTATTAGTCACACACAATAGTCACAATGTCTTCAAAACCACAGCTCCCCCGCCGAGAATGCAGACGGTGGGCGAGCAGCCCTCCACACGTGGCGATGCTCCTCCTTGGCCGGAGGTGCACTGGCGCCCCACGCCCCACCACCTCCCAACTGAGAGCCCCAGAGCCCACACGGAGCCCCAGCCCCGGGCAGGAGTCACAGCAGGTCCACGCTGCCAGCCATCGGGTCACAGAGCAAGGAACCAAACTCAGACCCAGCAGAGCTGACGGAGAAGGGCCAGGGCACGGGAGGTGAACGCAGTTACATCGGCCACGTTATCCATGGGTCGGTCACTTGACTCTGGCGCGGTAACAGCGACCCCGGCTCCAGCGTGGGCACCAAGCGAACCCCACGTTGCGTCCACTCTCTCACTACCACCGAGAGTCCTTCCCGGCACCGTACACTACCGTCTGCGGTCCTGTCGCTGAGGGACTACAGAGTGGAAGTAGATGTCCATTCGTGTGTCCATCTGTCAGGTCTGTGGGGCAAGTACCCCGGCAGCTCCTGTGGTTTCTGAAGCAGAGCCTGTCCCTGGGCTCTGAGGACACAGTTGCCGTGGAAGAAACAGGGTGTGGGACCCTCGGAGCCCGGCCACGTGGGAAGAAGCCTCTGTCGAGCTTGCTGGAAGTCACGTATCTGTCACTTTTTAGCCGCACAGAGAAGCGTCTGAAACTGCTCCAGGAATGTCAGTTCCATGTCCTGAGGACACGGGGTTCATTTCCAAGTCTCTGCCTCCAGCTCCGTCCCCACACCCCCGCTCCCATGAGGGTGACGGAGCCTGAGCCCCGTCACCAGGTGCTTCTTCAAAAGTCAGCATCCGTCCCACCAGGGAGCTAAGGATTTCAACAGCTGCTTCAGTTCCAAATACCAATTAGTTCAGTGTGTAAATGAGTCAATATCCTGGCAGCAACGGTCTTTGACAACTGGAGATGAAATTCACTAACTCTTACAACACTGTCAGTTATTCCAAACAATACACATCCTTCCACACAAAACGCACCCTGATTGTGAATAAAAGGTCAAACTCCAGCACTGCACATGGAATCACTACATCTTACTGGAAGGGAGGGGCAGGCACTCAGGAAAGACCAAGGTAGGAAAGCAACCGCTGTTTTACGTCATAAAAACTCAGCGCTGGAAAGCATGTGGCCCGGGACGGGCCCCTCCCACAGGAAGAACAGTCTCTTGTGTCACACTCGAGAAAAGAACCACACGGGCTCTTGTAGGCAAAGCTGCTGACGTTCCCCGGATCCATGTCCATGTCATAGCGTGTTCTTGGGCACCAGCGACAGGCTTTACACAATGTTAAAAAGCCATGAATTTCCCATCAGTGACCCCAAGGCAAGATCTCTAAGTTATTCAAACTTAGCGCTTTGGGTTTTGGGGAGTTTTTAATTAGACATCTAATCCAGTTTCACATCCTAAGACTCGATTCAACCCCAGAGGCCAGATCAGAATGTTGCAATTCGCATCCTTCTGTCGGTTCAAGACACAGACACCAACAGAACCTACAGTACTTACAACTCAGACTGCATCTGCAACGTGTCCGCACAGGAAATGTCGGGCCATCTTTCAGAAGCAGCATCCACACCCCTGAACCTCTAACCATCACTTAGACCAAAACCAAGCTTTCAAGTCTCATATGAAGTAAAACCCTGAATCTTGAGCAAAAAAAAAAAAAGAAATGGAAATAGACATTTCCCTCCTTCTTCAATACCGCCTCCTTCTTGGGTTGGTTCTAGACAAAAGAACAAAGAACTCCCTTGTTTTCCTATTCTCTTCCTCCAAATTAAAAGGGGAAGAGGGCAGCTTTTCACCCCCCAATTTCAACTGTTGTTAATCATCACACCAAGAGGAGAGGAAGGCAGGACTCCTGAGCCGTCCTCACACGCGGGAAACCCAAGCCCGAAAGACCTCCGTAAATAACTTGTGAGACTCCAGGGTCAGGGCGGTCCGGAAGACGGAGAAATAAACAGACTTTTCACAATGCTTCTCAGCGTGCAACCATCTGATGGCGGCTGTCACGTCCTGAGATGGAACCTGGTGGGCGTTCTCTGGGAGCGGCTTTGAACCCAGAGGCTTCCAACTCCTTGCAACCCCTGACGGTGCCTCTGGTCCCTGGTCCCGGACTTCAACAGGCCGGCTCTGCATCCGGCCAGGGCAGAGATCTGGGAGCCCACCTCAGCCTCCGTGGGTCACGCTGCCTGCCGCCCCGCCCGGTGCGTGCACCGTTGAAGTTTTATTAACCCCTGAAAACGTGGAAACCAAAGTCTGGGAACCTTGGGAAACTTTCAAAACCTGAAACTACATCTGCCTTCACCCAGTTCTGAAAGCATGCCCAACTCTGGGTCTCAACCCAGGAAGGTACGTACCAGCAAAGACATCGACCTCTCGAACCTGTGCTCTGTTAGTTAACCCATTAAGATCGGTGCGGGGTCCAACAACAACTTTCCGCTGCTTTAACCGACCATAATAAGCGAAACCCCCTAAAAACCTGCCTCAGGATTTACATCTGATAAAATCGTGGCTACATAAAAAGCCAAGCAGTCACAAAATCGAGAAGGAATCTTTTTTTTTCCCTCCCTTTTGTAATGCCATTAATTACACTACCTTGCTAGCTTTCAATGAGAGAAAATAGCGCATGGAAGATTTGCATATTCCTAAAAAAACAAAGAAACAAAAAAACCATATCATCCCTTTTACGGAATTATTGCAGCCATCGGAGGTTTTGTGTACGTTTCAGAAATTCCTGAATCTCTGTTTATTGACATTGTCTCAACCTCTGAATAGTACTTAAATCGTCAAAGATTAAAAAAAAAAAGTGCTCACCTATTAAATGTGAAACCCCACAGTTTTGCTCGTTATCAAGTTACAATTCTTTCAATTTTTAAAATCAAATGATAAGAGGCGGTTTTGTTGGTAAAATAAATGCGTCAATAAAACAGTTGTTGTTGTTTTTTTCATTTCTCTTTCCCAGTGTTTCGGGAGTCCCCCATTTATGGAATCACTGCTGGGGACACCTTTCACTAATTTTAAGTCACCCAGATCACTGCCCGAAATAAACTAACCTAAGATACTTAAAGAAATAAATGAATAAAAATGAAAGGAAAAAGAAGATGGCTTCTTGGATTAGCTCCACATGTGACAAAAGAATTAAGGTCAGAACAAAACCTTCTAACAATCACTTCATTTCTAATGCAATTACTCTCCATTGTTTTCCCTTTGGAAACCTGTAACCATGAGAAAGGACAGGAAAACGAACTGTCCCCCTCTGCAAGATAGGGCGGGGCCAAGGGAGGTCTACAGCTGTTCCTATGGAAGAGAACATAGTAGTAAGTAATAATCACAAGAATCAATTCTGTATCTCACAAGTACAGCTATATAAATCTACTTTTGCCACCCCCAACTCCACATAAAGACTTTAGTGTGAAAAAAAAAACTGAACAAATCAACACGGACCCAATTTGCCACGAAGTGAAGAGAACTTACTTCCTCCTTGAGACCACCATGGAGAGGGGTCAGAACAGCCCCCGCACGCCCCCCAAGTCTGACCATTTCGCTTGCCAGGTGAGAAATGACAGACACCAAGTGCCTGTGGTGACCCGACAGCCAGCCGAGGCCAGAACCCCCTGGGGCAGGGCTCCCTGTGGATGTCCCCTGGACCCAGAGAAGTCACAGCCACACCCACACAGACAACCTCAGTCTCTGGATGCCAGAAAAGAGTTCCTTCTTGCCCTTCTCTGAGCCCCTGAGGGCAGAACTATCCACAACGGTGCACTGAGCTCTACCGAAAAGCTGCTGAAACAGTCATCAAACTGCTAAAACACTAAATACCAGACACAGGAGAACACCCAGCTAGCCAAGGTCATGGTCACAAGCACGTCTCACTGTAAGGTGAGGGAACCTACTCTATGCAGAGGGACGAGAGTGGCATTATTTCACAGAGTATCGTGGAGAGCTAAAAAAAAAGAATTTTCTTTTCCTAAACCTGAGATGATCAAAAGAACACAAGAGCGTAAGCAATTCCTGTAGCAAAAAAAAAAAAAAAGAATGTCTGATTGATTGATTGATTCACATGCCTTCATTCCACCTTAAAATGCTGGGGGTTATACCTCTTGAATGTGTGAGAGTCCAAAAACAAAGCATTTATAAGCTGGTTGTTCAAAAATAAAAATGTGTTCTTATCAGAAAATTCTACACGTAGCAGTGAAGTTCCCAGACTAGTCCACAAACAGGTACCTGACCTTCAACGTACCTAAAAGTTACTGAACTTCTACACACTGCAGCAATCTGTGATCACAGATGCGAAAAAAGAAAAAAAGAAATGGTCTGTTTCCTTGAATTCTGGTGGTTTCCCAAAGGAGATCACTAGAAGAAAAATAAGATTCCAGGATTCTGGTCAGCAGCAAGTAGCAGGACCTAGTGAAGACCAACTCAAACACAAACTCACAGACTTCCGCACACCAGCCGTCTTGAGGGAAACCCCCAGCAGGAGCCTGCAGGTTTCTTCACCAGACAGGAAAGGGGGCGCTTACTGGCCCAGCCCTGAGGTCCCTACGCTCCTCGGGAGAGACTGGGCTCCTCCCAAGGCCCCCAGTCCTTCTCACGCATGTCCACTGCACTGGTCAGGAGTTGCTCTCACCTCGCAACCGCACTCAGATGAGGCTCAGACCTTCAACTAGATCAACAGGACCTCACCTCCACACAACTACCAGGTTCCAGAACCTTCTATTTCAATGACGAGCCAATCTAATTGTAAGGATGTCAAGATCTCCCTGCATGTGTTCAGGGCAGAGGAACTATTTTTATGACTTTTCTATCCGTGCAGAGGAATCCACTACTAATATGTCAGTCATTCTTCAACAATTCAAACATGGGACAAAGATTCCCAAGAGAATAGTTATTTGCCATGAGTTGTTTTGGTTTCTTTTTTCTTTTTTTTTTCCACACATATTTGCTTAGCAGTTTTTGAAACCAAAACTAAGTAAGGATAGATAGACCAACCCCAGGCAAAATCAACTGAGAACCAGAGGAAACACTGATCTTACACTGCTTTGGGGGGAGGGGATAGCTATTCCGGAGCATTTGTTTACTATTATTTGTGAAAACTTCAGCCTACAGATATATCACGGACCACGGAAGTCACAGCGCATCTCTCTCTTGTCCCCGGGCAGCTTAGATCTCAAGTATGATTCCTGGGACGTTTCCGACTTTGGATTACGGAGGGAGGTCCATACGTGAGACATAATTTCAGTGGTTAGGATGGGAGTCTTCTGTTCACACCTTCATCCTTACTGGACGCTGTGGGGCACTGGTCAGTGAGCCACATATTAGGGAGAATCTGTGGACCCTACATTACACCCGGGGCATCGACACTTCACCGCGGAAACGGCGTCAACGTAAGGGAGGCCCACAGAGGCTCCACTCAGAAACGCCACCTACAAGATCCCAAACAAGACAGAACTTTCCAAAGTGAACCCCCGATAATTCAAGTTCCCACCTGGCACCTTACGTAGTTATTACAATGTTACTGACGATGGTCCCTACACTGAACTTGACATCCCAGACACTACTCTGAAACTAACACATAGTAATACTGAATGTCAAATGTCATTGAAAAATACAATTTTTAAAAAAATAATTTAAAAATAAAACTTGTACCAGTTGGTCCATGTTGAGAACTCCTATTATCTTGAAGAGAGATGACTTAAAAATCATGCTCAAGCCTGACCTGTGGTGGCACAGCGAACAGAGCATCGACCTGGGACGCTGAGGTCGCCTGTTTGAAACCCCAGGTGTGCCCAGTCAGAGCACATATAAGAAGCAATCAATGAACAACTAAAGTGAAAAATCATACTCCATAAGGATGCACAGAGATAAAAGTGAAGTGGTCATCAGGGGAGGGGAGTCAAGAGGGACAAACATACGGTGACGGAAAATGATCTGACTTTGGGTGAGGGGCACATAACACAATCAACAGTTCAAATGCTATAGAGATGTTCACCTGAAACCTATATAAAGCTTATTAATCAATGTCACCCCATTAAATTTCATCTCTAAATAAAAAATAATATTCTAGTAACTATGTCTGTGTTAGATGGGTATGAGACTTATCAGGATGATCACTTAGTATTTTATATAACGTCTAATCTCTAGGGTGTACCCCTGAAACTAGTATTACATTGTACGTCAACTATAATTGAACGATAAAAAATGATTTAAAAATAAAATGTGTACCAGTTGAAATGATTGTATGTGGCCATTCTGAGTATCAAAACTGATACAATAACTACACTCCTTTTGCAAGTTTAAGTTACTCATTAAAACTTTTGAAAATATTACAAAACACACACACACACACACACACACACACAGAAGAACCTTCCTCTCTGGGGGCTGACTTCTGAGTTGGGGACACAACCCCACAGCATAATGCTTCAGGTCCCACTTCAGAGATTGAATGGAAACTTCAAAGGTCAAGTTCCCCCGCGCTATACAGAGTACTCACGTGTCTGGTGTCCTTGTGAGACGCTGGACACAACCGCTAGCAAACCTGTTACTTTATCATTGAGCGAACAGACTGAAGACCCCCTTTGATTCTTCCGACTCTCTTTCTCCACGGCCCTGCTCTGACCCTCCACAGAGCCTACACCTGGGCTTAAACATTTTAGCAACTAGGACTAAAAAAATAAAGAGAAAAAATAAAAGCAAACGCCACCAAAAGTTTACCCCTTTTCTTCCTTGGCTAATGGTTCTTGTAGCAGCCACACGGAGAGAGAACCAGTGTCTCCCAGCCTACAGTAATCACAGGATGGGCTGCTCAGCCGGTGTTCATGGGCCAACACGTCAGCCAGGCAACCAGACAGACTTCCACCTGCACAAGGCGACTTGACCTGCCCGCAGAGACGTGCCCCGGAGGAAACACAGATGATGGTCAGGTCACCTGAATTTCAGATATGCGACCAACAACTGCTGAGCATTAAGTGTGTCTCCAACAGGCCACGGGACAGTGACACTAAAAAAAGAACCGGGTTCCCCCATCTGTATTTAACAGGCATCCTGTATTTTTTAGTCACTAAATCAGGCAGCTCGAACTTGTTCTCATCTTAACACAAACACACTACTGGAACGAATTACTTCCAACAAAGGAGCTGAGAACTAACACATTCACACTGGGATGGGGCAGAGGGTCCATGGGGGTGACCAAGGCGGGTTCCAGGTGCTCCTGTGTCCAGCGGCCTCTGTCTGGGCTTCCATCGCTGCCCCTGGGGACAGATGCCCGGAAGGGAAAGACCTGGTTGTCACCACCACTCTAGATGGGCCCAGCTAGCTGCCCCGAGGCGGGCACAGCTCTGAAAACTTGTACAAACGTCCACAGCCATCCCCTCAGAGAGCAGATCTTCACATTCAAAGACAAAGACCTTTCACTTGAGAAAAAAGAGGGGGAGAGTGCGTGAAGGTCTGACCCAGAATGGAAGCAGGCAGGCAGCCCCCGCCTCCACGATTTCATCTCTTCGAACTCACTCCCAGGCATAGGCCCCTTTGTCACTGGGCTTCCAAACATCTCAGGAATCTGATGCTAAGTGGTGTGCAGGCTATCGCCATGGAAACTGCTGAGGCTCTTCCTCCTCGGCCCAGGCACAACCTGTCCAGTGGCTTCCGCTTGGTTTCCAAAATGTTCCCGAGTCAGGACTGGGCGACAGCTCTCCTCGGCCCTGACACACAGGAACTCTGAGTGTCACCTGCAGGGGACACACATGGGAGGACACGGCTGACCCTCCTCTGTCAGTCAAGAAGGTTTTTAAGGGTTTGTGCCTTGTTTTCAACCTCCAGAGCTCTCTGCCTTACCCAATTCCATCCTTTTTGGAAAAAAAAAAATACAGTACTCAGAAACATTTCTTGAAAATGAAAACATTCCATCTACCCTACCACTTCTAATTTCTAGCCTGATACCAAAACTGTCTGGGGGGGGCAAATTGTATCCCACGAATCGGGCGGTAGTCCTTTTTCTTAACCGGTGATATTTATAAGCGCGTTTTATACCAAAGGACCAACAGCAACCAGACCTCACACTGGAAACCTGACCCTTCATTTCAGTTTCAAAGAGGATGCTCTCCAACAGCCCCGTCCAGTTAATGACCAGTTCCAATGACACTAATATTGGAATCGATGTCAGGACAAGGTAATGGCTTGGAGGGAAGTGACCATTCTCCGGGAGGTTTCAGATACAAGAGTCTGGCAACACAGGAAACTTAGTCCTACCGAGGGGATGGCCAAGCCATTGGGGGCCACCACGGAATTCTCACTGTGAATGATCTACTTCAATAACCGCTGTAGGTTATTAGATATAAAACAGTCACCCTGAAAAGTCTGGCACACAGTTTATTCACCGTGCAGAAAGGCAACATTCTGCCATCAGGAGAGAGGACATGAGTTTAGACTTCGACCCATGACATTTCCACGGGAACGTATCTAGCAGCCCGCTGTCAGGCCAAACGTCTTACTCATCTGTGGAAACGCTCCTCTCAAATCAATGGCTGCCTGTGTCAATCAACCGGGAGGCAGGTGTCCTTTAGATAGACGCCACCATGCTGACAGCACACACAGGGCGTCAGGCAGCAATGAAAGTGTGACCTTCTAACCTTTCCTCTGAAGAATAATATCCCCCTAGCCTTTTTAATTCCAGTAAAGTACGAATCTAAAAACCACCATCCGTTTTCATAGGCAGAGGCTTATGCAAATACTAGCTCCTCTGAGGAGCCTATGGAGATTTTCTGGAAAAAAACAAAAACAAAACTGGGCCTCCACTTAGGTTCGGAACACCAGACGTTAAGAACCAAAAAAAGAGAAAATCAACCTAAACTTACAAAGGAAGAAGTCAAGATGTGTCTCAGAAATGCATTCACAACCAAAAAAAAAAAAAGAAAGAAAGAAAGAAAAGAAAACGCTTAGTCAATAAAGCTTAAGTGGTTGGAAAGAGTCTCAACTTACTAAATAATTCAGCGGCACCCCCTAAGAACACGCAGACCAAGTGGACAGGAACGCAGCAGCAGCCCGCTGAGCGGAGCCCCGACAGGCCCGAGCCAGGCCTGGGCTCTGGGGGCGCCCTGACTGCCGAGAGGCCGCCCTAGCTCCAGCTCCGGTGGGGGGAGGGGCTGCATCTGAGCCCCCGGGCCATGCCTGACTCTGTACTCCTACTTGCCCAGGGCTTAGCAAGTGGGGACAGGAGAGCCTGCCTTTCCCAGCAGCCTGAGGATCCGAGGCGGGACCATAGGTCACATGGGCCAGCGGCTTTGGAAGGGTCCCTGCAGCTTGTCTGCACAGGAAGGCCTCCCCTGGAAAAGACAGCTCCTTGTGGTCCCTCTGGATGCTGTGCCCCAGGACACCTCACAATAGGCCCCAGAACACCCCGCGCCCACCACAGGGGCGCCAAAGCGGTACTGGCCACAACAGCCTGGGCTGTCCTGCCTGCCACAGCCAAGCACCAGGCGGGTCAAGGATGAGGGAGGCCCCTGTTCTGAGTTCCCCATGCCCTGCGTGCGGTGGGGGCCCGCCATTTCTGCTACTTGACCACAGGACTGACGGCTCAGAAGAAGGCCATGGACGCAGACTCCAGGTCAGGGCATCGGCAAAGACATGCAGGCCCAGAAGCCATGAGAAAGGCACCCTCCCAGATCCCTAGTCTGACACCTCACCAAAAGTTGCTAAAACCGTAAGGAAGTCCTGCCCATCCAAGAGGATAGGATACTGTTTCACATTCACCCACTTTCAACTTTAAAACTGTGTTACTACACAAGGACTCACAGTACACTCTCTGACTGAAGCCACTGCTACTGTAACTGGGCCCAGCTACTGTTCCTAACTGGGCACTTCCACTGTTACTGACCAGGGCTCTCCACTGTTACTGACCAGGGCCCTCCACTGTTACTGACCAGGGCCCTCCACTGTTACTGACCAGGGCCCTCCACTGTTACTGACCAGGGCTCTCCACTGTTACTGACCAGGGCACCTCCACTGTTACTGACCAGGGCTCTCCACTGTTACTGACCAGGGCCCTCCACTGTTACTGACCAGGGCCCTCCACTGTTACTGACCAGGGCCCTCCACTGTTACTGACCAGGGCCCTCCACTGTTACTGACCAGGGCACCTCCACTGTTACTGACCAGGGCTCTCCACTGTTACTGACCAGGGCCCTCCACTGTTACTGACCAGGGCCCTCCACTGTTACTGACCAGGGCCCTCCACTGTTACTGACCAGGGCCCTCCACTGTTACTGACCAGGGCCCTCCACTGTTACTGACCAGGGCACCTCCACTGTTACTGACCAGGGCTCTCCACTGTTACTGACCAGGGCACCTCCACTGTTACTGACCAGGGCTCTCCACTGTTACTGACCAGGGCTCTCCACTGTTACTGACCAGGGCTCTGCACTGTTACTGACCAGGGCTCTCCACTGTTACTGACCAGGGCTCTCCACTGTTACTGACCAGGGCTCTCCACTGTTACTGACCAGGGCTCTCCACTGTTACTGACCAGGGCTCTCCACTGTTACTGACCAGGGCCCTCCACTGTTACTGACCAGGGCACCTCCACTGTTACTGACCAGGGCCCTCCACTGTTACTGACCAGGGCACCTCCACTGTTACTGACCAGGGCCCTCCACTGTTACTGACCAGGGCCCTCCACTGTTACTGACCAGGGCTCTCCACTGTTACTGACCAGGGCTCTGCACTGTTACTGACCAGGGCTCTCCACTGTTACTGACCAGGGCCCTCCACTGTTACTGACCAGGGCTCTCCACTGTTACTGACCAGGGCTCTCCACTGTTACTGACCAGGGCCCTCCACTGTTACTGACCAGGGCTCTCCACTGTTACTGACCAGGGCTCTCCACTGTTACTGACCAGGGCTCTCCACTGTTACTGACCAGGGCTCTCCACTGTTACTGACCAGGGCTCTGCACTGTTACTGACCAGGGCTCTGCACTGTTACTGACCAGGGCCCTCCACTGTTACTGACCAGGGCCCTCCACTGTTACTGACCAGGGCCCTCCACTGTTACTGACCAGGGCTCTCCACTGTTACTGACCAGGGCTCTCCACTGTTACTGACCAGGGCTCTCCACTGTTACTGACCAGGGCTCTCCACTGTTACTGACCAGGGCTCTCCACTGTTACTGACCAGGGCTCTCCACTGTTACTGACCAGGGCTCTCCACTGTTACTGACCAGGGCTCTGCACTGTTACTGACCAGGGCTCTCCACTGTTACTGACCAGGGCCCTCCACTGTTACTGACCAGGGCTCTCCACTGTTACTGACCAGGGCCCTCCACTGTTACTGACCAGGGCTCTCCACTGTTACTGACCAGGGCTCTCCACTGTTACTGACCAGGGCCCTCCACTGTTACTGACCAGGGCTCTCCACTGTTACTGACCAGGGCTCTCCACTGTTACTGACCAGGGCTCTCCACTGTTACTGACCAGGGCTCTGCACTGTTACTGACCAGGGCCCTCCACTGTTACTGACCAGGGCTCTCCACTGTTACTGACCAGGGCTCTCCACTGTTACTGACCAGGGCCCTCCACTGTTACTGACCAGGGCTCTCCACTGTTACTGACCAGGGCTCTCCACTGTTACTGACCAGGGCTCTCCACTGTTACTGACCAGGGCTCTGCACTGTTACTGACCAGGGCACCTCCACTGTTACTGACCAGGGCTCTGCACTGTTACTGACCAGGGCTCTCCACTGTTACTGACCAGGGCACCTCCACTGTTACTGACCAGGGCTCTGCACTGTTACTGACCAGGGCCCTCCACTGTTACTGACCAGGGCTCTGCACTGTTACTGACCAGGGCTCTCCACTGTTACTGACCAGGGCCCTCCACTGTTACTGACCAGGGCTCTCCACTGTTACTGACCAGGGCCCTCCACTGTTACTGACCAGGGCCCTCCACTGTTACTGACCAGGGCTCTCCACTGTTACTGACCAGGGCTCTCCACTGTTACTGACCAGGGCTCTGCACTGTTACTGACCAGGGCTCTGCACTGTTACTGACCAGGGCTCTGCACTGTTACTGACCAGGGCCCTCCACTGTTACTGACCAGGGCCCTCCACTGTTACTGACCAGGGCTCTCCACTGTTACTGACCAGGGCTCTCCACTGTTACTGACCAGGGCTCTGCACTGTTACTGACCAGGGCTCTCCACTGTTACTGACCAGGGCTCTGCAACAAGGCGTCAGCTCTGGGGCGAGGTCCTGGCCGCCGCTCACCAGGTGTGAACCCACGTCTCCTGCAGGGGGGTCTTCCTCCTCCAGGGCTGACCCTCAACCCCTGTACACATCCCACTGGCCCGCCACCAATGGCTCAGAAGCAAGACCGGAGCAACTTGCTCTGCGGACACTCCTGGACTGGTACATTGCAGCCCTCCACATGTGAGGTCACACCTCATGGAACTGGGGTGATAAACCCAATTCAGCTGTTTCTAGTCACTATTGGTGGATAAAATCGAAAAAGTAGGAGTCTTGACATTTCATATCAGTTCAAGTCTGACTAATGGAGAAGGTCAAGAGCTCCTCTTCGTGACATGTAAACCCCAGAGGAGAAGCTGGAATCATAGCGTCACCCACACTGCCGACTGGGAACACGAAGTCTAGCCCGGCCAAGACGGCGGGCACAAAGGGACTCCGGATGGGAGCAAAGACGGAGTGGTCGTGTCAAATAGGGCTCTGGAAACGCAGCACATGCATTTTTATTGGAATCCAGGAGAATCGTTAAGGTCACCTTTAGAGAATGCTCACTCAGGGTTTACCACAAGTGACCTCCCATGACAGGATGACACCAGCACGCTCCACACAGAAGACCGGCTTCCGCAGAGCGAGTGCAGCTGCCTCCACCTCCTGCCCACGGGGACGCTGTAAAGTGCAGACAGGGGGTCTGCACCCTGGACAGCTCAGGTTCAAGCTAGCCTCTGACCACATGCCCTCACCCCTCGAGTGACAAACTGAGATGGGAGCCCTTTGGTAGGCTGTGAACTGGACCCTGTGGATCCCAGTTCTGGTTTTAACACTAGGGTCAGAAAGAGTTGTGTGTATCAAACACCCAGGATGCCACGCACATGCAGGAACACATTAACGACAACCCCTTCCATGGAATCACGGCCCCACACTGTCACCATGGAAACTGAACACTCACAGGGCTGGAGAATTTATGGAAGACACACTTCTATTCAGTGCAAATTAAAAAAAAAAATCACGACCTAGGGCATCCAAGCTCACGTGCCTTCCTCCAGCCACTCTGTTCCTCGGGAATAAACACAGCATTCAGCTCCAGGCAAAGTATGAGATTACCCTGTGCCTCAGTTTCCTCCCTGGTAAAATGGGAGGGGGGAATGCATAATAAACAACTCTGAGCTTGCAACTCCCAGCTCAAAAATGCTATGATTCTATAGCAAGTCAAAAATAAAAAGAAAAAATAAATAAATAAAGGTCACCTTTATTTTGCCAGCAAGCCAAAATGTTTGCTGTGCACGGTGTTGTTTCTTTTACAACAGTGAGTACACAGGTCCCATCCATGTCTCCCGGTGACAGGAGGAAAATCCCAAAGCCTCATCTCCAGGGTCTGATGTCTCTCACAGAATAATAATTTTATTCTGGAAGGGCAGCGAACGTGGTGCTCTCTCCAAGCAAATGCGAGCACGCACGTCATATGTAGATGATCAATGTTTGCAGTGTCAGAAGACAGCAAAACACACTGCTCCTGTCCTAACTCAATATTCCTCGGGTCCTTCAGAGCGAACGGGTGCAATGGCGTCACACAGACGTCCCTGAGTCTGTGTGCACACAGCGCTGACAGAGAGCCATTTTCTGGTTGCTAAAATGCGGCTGAAGCACTGCGCTCACCGTCAAGCACGTCTGAGTGTTTCTTCAGGAGAGTCTTCTACTCTCGACCTCACCTGGTCCCAACTACTGTAAATCAACTGCTCAGCCCTCAGGGCAGTGTGAAGATGGTTGTCACCACTCAAGGTTTTGCTTCATCTGTGAGCACTTTGTGGCTGCTGTGCTGTGACTCAGAACAGAACTGCCCTCCATCCATCTCCGGCTCCATTGTCCAGAGGTTCCTTGTCACCAGCCCACCCTACACCCCACATCCTGACTTCTAGCACAATTCACCCTAAATCCTGTTGCAGTGGGTGGACATATAGAAACATGTCCCCTATGCTGTCCTTGTGGCTCTATTACAAAGACACGACAGCTGTTCAGCCTCTGAACTGACTGCACGACCAAGTCTGGCCCTCCCCGCTGGCCAGCACACAGCTAGGGACAAGGAGCCAGTCACAATGCACGACTCAGATAACATTTTATAACCAGAGACTGCGGGTCTTCATTCAATTGCAAATTTGCAAGAGTGCTGCCCAGAGGGGGGGACACTTGCTGCTACAGTAACCCCACTTCTCACTTGAATTTATTCTCCCTTCCCGTGACCATGCCAACACTGTCCCCTTAACGCCTCCAGCTGCATTGGCTACTGCGGCCCTGAGGTTTACACATCTCATTTGCCGTCTTATTCCATCAAAAACAGTCACCTACTTGCAATTTCTATGCTATTCCACCTAAAATTTAGGGGTTTTACTATCGATCAAGTTGTGGCGATTATCCAAAGATAAATAACGGGGGTGAGCTCGACAGAACATGGATTTGATGGGATAAAAGAGGTCAGAACAGGAAATGGTCCCAACCTGGGGTAGTGACATCAAGTTTAGCGGACACAATATACAGATAAACTGTAGAGACAGAGTCCTGGCAGTCCGGTGTTTGAGGCAGATTCAAACACCTGCGATGGCCCCCAGCACCAGGCAGGGCCGCTAGAAGGTGCTCGGTGGGTACTGTGTGAGGCAGGTCCTTCCAGAAGCACGTGGTATCCTCCAACATCCCTATGTCATCCCGTGGTCTCTGCACCTGCTGACATGAAGCAACAGCCACGGCCCTCCGTGGTGACCTCTGCACCCCGATCCCTGCTCTGCATTGGGAAATGCTGTCTTTTTATACACTTCAGTCATACTCCCTCTCTCTCCACGTTCCTCGTCCCTAATGAACAGAATGAATTTTGTGAACACCGACAGTGGACTCTAACCTGGACCTGGTCACTTTCTCCAAAGAAGATTTAAATGGAGCTCAGTAAGACACTCGAAATGACTGAACTTCATTCACAATGTTGCTCTTCCCATTAGAACCGAGTGAGGAGAGCTGCCAGGGACCCAGTCTCGTGGAAACAAAAGTAACGGGATGATCACAGGCGGCAACACTCACAGACAGCTACCACCTCACGGAAAAAAAGGACGTTTCTTACATTCACTCTACTAGTGCAAATTATCTCTCGATGCACAAGGGACATTCAAATCCATTCCTGGATGTCGGAGAAAAAAGGGTCTCTGAGTAAAAGTATGGCAAAATGGACATTTACTGGGAGGGTCACAAAGATCAACTGGGCTGCCCCAGCTCCCAGCTGCCAGACTCACTCGTACGAGGACCCCTGAGATCTTCTGACCTCCATGGCTCCGTGCTTGCTCTAACAATTTTAACCTGTCACCTCCTCAGTGTTCTATGAGAATGTCAAGTCCCTTCGATGTTTTTTTAAGAAGACAAAGGCACACTACAGATCATGAACGAGGACCCCAAGGACCCAAAATACCCCCCGCCCTTTTCCACAGTAGCTTCTCTGGAGAGGCCCTCAGCCCAGCTCTGCAAGGGAGAGCGGTGAGAGACCAGGCCAAAACACACATCTCTCTCCTGAACCCCGAACCGTGTGTCACGTAGCAATTTCATGCCACGCTCCACCATTCAAGGTCATGAGGATTGAGAAGTCTGTGGTTTTAACAAGGAAAGATACCGTCCTCAGGGGTTATACAAAGAGTGACCCATATAGACCTACAATGTTCTTCACCGGTTTAAGGCATCGTCATGCCATAAATTTCTGTTTGGAGCCTGTCAATGAGCTACAATATTCTGTTCATTCTACTGTCAACATGTTAAATTCACCTGTCATCCAAAATCTCATTACAGACTCAAATGCGGTATCTAATGTCTCCAACGGTAGGTAACACAGAGAGAAAATATACATCATTCTATTCAGAATTAGATGACAGTCTTTAAACTTTAATAAACCCGAGCCAAAGAGTAATCTCTAATTAATACTGAAAATAATTCGATCTTCCCACTTTATTTTGCCTTTAAAAACACCCTTGAAGTAGTTCACGATTAATCATTCGACCACTGTCATAACAGATGGGGACCAGGCCCAAGGGCTCTTCCAAGTATTAAAAATATTTGCCTTCAAAGTAAAAATAAATAAAATTTAAGACTAGCTTAAAAGAGTTTACCTATTAGGCTCTAAAAAAGTAGTCATTGTGTTATTGGTCCGTGGCCAAATAAAATCTCCAATCATAAAAACTTGACAAGAGGAAACCCAAAAATTTAAAACGCCACGCAGGGGTCACGACTGGGTTCACCAGGTTTTGCATGACAAGCTGTTGTTAGAAGAATCAAAAGGAAAAAATCTCAGGGAACAAGCACTGTACAAAGCGGTCCCCTGCTCCGACTCACCGGTTAATGACCAAGCAACAGGTAAGAAATGTGGGTCAGTGAGTGATGTGTGATGGTTCCTTTATGTGTACAGACACTCATCCAGGGCATTTCTCTCCCTACAAACCAGAAACAGCCCTGCTGAAGGAACTCGGGATTCCTTCCATCACGCCTGACCCTTCAGGTAAAAGCCACACCCATTACCCAGTTTTCAGAGTTAGAAGGGGGGGAAACATTCCTGGCTATGCGGAGAAAGTTACAAGACCCCGGGACTTGCAAGAAACACCCGGAACACAAAACAAGGAAGAAAAAGTGTCAACATGTTTAGAATTTATAAAACGTAGGAAAGCGGTGAAAACAAAAGTTGGCAGAGCCTCTTGATGTGTTTCCATAGCGGCTATTTGGAAAGTCATCCTTGCCAATTAGCTGTCTCTGAACCCACCGGGTCACCTGAACCCAGGGAGATTAATTAGAACTGTGCACTGACTTGAAGTTCCTCTTTTACTTGGCTACCAAGCGCCAGGGAGGAGGGGCGGAGGCACGTGGGCGTGTGCACTCACTGTGCCTTCTGTTCCTGCCCTCATGTGCACACCACGGTGAGGGAACCAGGTCTGCGACGGCAGCAGGAGAGACAGGCAGGCCCCAAGGTGGCCTGTCACGTGTGGTCTAACCAAATGACCGACACCCTAGAGCAGGGGTCCCCAAACTTTTTACACAGGGGGCCAGTTCACTGTCCCTCAGACCGTTGGAGGGCCGGACTATAAAAAAAAACTATGAACAAATCCCTATGCACACTGCACATATCTTATTTTAAAGTAAAAAAACAAAACAGGAACAAATACAATATTTAAAATAAAAAACAAGTAAATTTAAATCAAGAAACTGACCAGTATTTCAATGGGAACTATGGGCCTGCTTTTGGCTAATGAGATGGTCAATGTGCTCCTCTCAATGACCACCAATGAAAGAGGTGCCCCTTCCAGAAGTGCAGCGGGGGCCGGATAAATGGCCTCAGGGGGCCGCATGTGGCCCGCGGGCCGTAGTTTGGGGACCCCTGCCCTAGAGGGACCATCCACTCAATCGGACAAAGGTGTCCATTTGTGCAAACTCTCCTGAGCAGTGAGCAAAGAGGAGCCTGCAGGTTGAGTCCTAGGCACCTGTGTCTTCACCCGCCAGCCAAGGTTCAGAGTCACCCAGGTGCGAGCCTACCTGAGCCCAGACCGCCTGGGCACAGGGTTATTTGGCTTAGGACCATGAGCCACCTGGCTATAGGGCAGCTGGGCCTGGGACACTTGGGTTCAAGGCACTATGAGAGCACTGACTACCTTGGCATTGGGCACCTGAGCACCAGGTTTCCCTGGGCTCCTGAACCATCTGAGCCTGAGCCATCTGGCTCTAAGGCTGCAAGGCTCCTGGGCTCAGAGACACTGTGGGAAGGGCTACCCTGAACAAGGTTACCTCGGTACTAAACAATGAGCTAGGGAGGGTACCTGGGCTCAGGGATACCAGATCACGGGGCCACCTGGGCATAGGACATCTGGGCAAGGACGACCTGGCAAGGGGCCATCTGACTCCAGAGCCACCTGGGGATAGGGCTACCTGAGCTGAGAATACCCAGGCCTGGGCCACCTGGGTACAGGGCTACCTGAGCCCAGACTCCCGGAGCATGAGATGCCTGGGCACCAGGACTTCCTGAGCCTGAGACACCTAGACACCAACCACCTGTAACCTGGCGGCAAAGGTGGTCCTGCTCACCTGGTGTATGGTCGACCGTGCCCTCTTCTCCGCTCTCCTCTGTGGCCTCCTCAGCCAAGCCGGAGCCCGGGGAGTCAGGGGCGGCGCAGGCCGAGCCGGGGCTGCTGGGCTGCGAGGCCGAGTCCCCCTCGCTGAGCGAGCCGCAGCGGGCGTGGGGCGCGCAGTCCCTGGGGCCGTCCTGGTCACGGTCGCGGCGCGTGCGGCGGTGCACCCGGGAGTGCAGCACCATCTGGTGGTAGGTGCGGAAGATCTTGCCGCATTCGAAGCACTCGGACGACTTGCCCTGGCCTGCGGGGGTGGTGGCGCGCCGGCTGGGGCGCGCGGCCGGCCGGGGGTCCGGGGGTCCAGGCACAGAATCTCCGGGCGTGCCCGTCCTCTTGCGCGGGGGGCCCTGCACCCCTGGCTCCAGCTCACGCTTGCGCTTCTCCTGGCTCACTAAGATGTACTCGCGCCGCTCCTTGTCGAAGGCCACGTCCCCGGCCTGCACCTCATCCCATGTGCCATACTTGAGGTACTCAGCCGGCTCGACAACCTTGCCCCGGGTGGCCAGCTGCCAGGCCTGGTAGCTGTTGACCGGGTCCAACTCGGCCACCCGCTGCCCAGCCTGTCCCTGAGCGGGCGCACCGGCACCGGTCCCGGCGGGACACAGGTTCAGGCACTGGAGGAAGAGCTCCTGGGAGTGGGCGGGGCCGAGCGCACCCTCCGCGGCCAGGGCCCGCGGCCAGCCCGCCTCCACCCGGCGGTGGACCGCGTTGTGGGCATTCAAGCTGTCCAGGTTTGTAAACAGGTTCCCGCACTTGGTGCAGACTTCGTAGAGGGCCAGGCCAGCCACAATCGCCTCCTCCTGCACCACGTTGTTGATGGTGGCGATTGGGTCCAGCTCACTCTTGGGCCTGTTCTTGCTCCCCGCCTTGGGGCCGTGCGCCTTCATGTGGTTTTTCAGGAACCACGGCTCTTTGAATCGTCGGCCGCAGATGTGACAGCCGTGGTCGAAGGAGCCCCTGTGTTTCTTCATGTGCGCTTTCAGGAACCAGGTCTGGCTGAAGGCCTGGCCGCACACCTCGCACGGGAACTCCCCGGGCGGCAGCTCCACCTTGCCGTTCTCCACGCAGGCCTCGCCGCTGGGCACCTGCGCAGTGATGTGGTCCTTCCCGATGTGGCTCAGCAGGGACTCCTCCCGCAGCGTCACATAGCTGCACAGCCGGCACTTAAAGGGCTTGTGCGTCCGGTGCACGTGCCGCTCCAGGTCCTTCTTGCGCTCGAACTTGCACTTGCAGAAGGAGCACTGTGCCACGACCCTGCCATCCTCCGCGGCGCATGTGGTGCCCTCCGGCTCCTTCCGGCTGCTCCGTAGCAGGATCTTGCTGCTGTCCAGCGGGATAGCCCCGTTCAGGATCCTGTTGCAGGCCGAAGTGCTCTTCGTGGGGCTGGTGCAGCCGTCCAGGCCCTCAGACACGCGCATCTCGCCCTCCTCGGGCTCATGGCCCTGGATCAGAGTCCCTGTGCGGTGACTGCGGATGTGGATCTTGAGGTTGCCCTTCTGGGAAGCCCGGTGGTCGCAGTAGGGGCACTTGTAGGGCTTCTCGCCCGTGTGTTTGCGCATGTGCTGTGACAGGGAGCTCTGGAAGGGGAAGCTTTTGCCGCAGATGCAGCAGCTGTGACTCACGGCCTTGTCCCCGGCCCCCTCGGGGCCCCTCCGCAGCTCCATCTCGGCCTCCCGGTTGCGATCCATCTGGGGCACGCTGCAGGCTGGCCCAGCCGAGGCGGGCACGGCTCTCTGTCAGGCAGGCCTGGGGGACAGGGTCTTATCTCTCCATGTTCAGAGGAACCTCCTGCTTCCCGGCTGCAGAGACATGCCTGTCGCCGCCACCCGCATGTCCTACCTGGACAGCATGGCGCAGGGCAGCTGGCACCTGGAACAGGGAGAGAGAGACACGGAGAGCTTAGGAAGGTGTCCCCAGGGACAGGGATTCACTCGCCTCCACCAGCACTAGTCCTCCATACAAGTATCCATCCCTTCAAACTGAAGAAAGGAGACGCCCACAAAAATACAAAGCTGCACAAGCCAAGGTCAACATTCGAGCCATGAATTATTGATGAGAACAGTGGAAAAGAATCAAAATAAACCACCAATGTACCTGACTGTGTGCTAAAATAATTGTTTTGTCAAAAAGATAAAATCTTTCAGGAAAGACTAGGGGGAGTTCCTGGGCGTGGGAGACACACAGCTACAGCCTGGCAATGAGGAGCAAAGGGTAATGGGGGTGAGTGGCCAACCACCGCAAAGGTGGGGCAGGAGGCCACAGGGTCCAGTTCAGAAAGGCCTTACAAAGACATTAAGGAGTAGGGAAAGGAGACTTCGGTTAAGAAGTTGGATGATTTAGTAAGAGAGAGGTCATGAAGTGCAGAGAAGGAACCCTCCGCTCCTTGAAGATGTGTGCCCTGGACCAGCTGCCCAGGACTGCGTGGCCAGTACTGTGCTCAGTGGTCATTACCGTCCCAACCAACAGGTGCACACGGGTCCCCCTGATGGAACACGGAGCCCCAAATTAGTGACTCCGCCCACGTCCATCCACAAACACTCCCCCAAAAACTGGACAAAGGAGGCCAAGAATACCTCTTAATGACATTTTAAGCTAATTTAAAATTGTTTTTCCAAGCGGGGTTGGCCTTGGCACCAGTTTTAGGTATCTGTACATTATCTGTGATGACTTTATGAGGCAGATAATTTGCACATATTCTCGTCTATCCCAGGACCTAGTTTACCCCCAAAGTATTGAATGTGACGTTATATACAAAATTATGAATGAAGCATGCCACTTGTATTTAACTTAGTAAACCTCATCTGGGTATAAAAATCTTAGGAGTCTAAGGAACATACAGAAATAATTTTACGAAGGGAAAAACCAACTAAAATACCGGAAACCGGTGGCTCTGAACTAATTTTAGACTCCACGCAACCTGACGGTCCATCACGGTATGAACTGTCAGCCCGTCCTCCAACTCAAAGGGATCTTTCAAAGCTGAGTAGCAGCTCCAGGGTGAGCACCTAGGGACCCCGTCTCTGTGCCATCCAGGTGTGGCAGGTCCTGGGGTCCCAACCAGTGCCAAGGGGTGCCATGTGGAACCTGAGAGCCATGGTCCCCCATTAACCATCTACATGGCTTCCAAGGGGCACATCCTACACACCCCAGGGGCATCTCCTCATGTGTCAGGTGCCGAGAGTCAGGATATCACAACAGAGCAGCCATGTGTCACCAAAGCCCCTACAAGCACCTCCTCACTGGCCCCTCCACTGAACGCCACTCAGATCCCTGCCCCAGTGCCTGACAGGCTGATGAATATACCTGGCCAACAGGTTGTCACATCCAGTACCAGGTAGCGTCCTGCCCAGGCCCAGAGCTGGGGCAAAGGGGCAGGACAGGTGTGAGCACAGCCCCCTGGCCACTACAACAAAGCTCAGGGGTCCCCAAACACTCCCAGCATCCAGGCCCACTGGGTCTCTCAGAATGCGTTGCAGCAGCAATGTTTCCCTCCTTCCTGGTGTGGGGGTGGGGGGCTCAAAATCTCCTACACATTTGAAAAATCTTTGCACTGCCTCATCTGCTCCCCCAAAAAAATCCCCATGTTCTCACAACCACCTGGATATTACCCCAAACCCCGATGAAAGCCTAGACCGAGAATCCAGATAGAGAAGACAGTTTTCATTTCTTCTCCAGCTTCCTTCCAAACCTAGTTTGAAAGCTTGGCCCAAAGCCAGCAGGCCCTCCATTTTACAGAACATTCCAGAGAAAGGACGCGAGGGCGGCCAGCAGCGGCCAGGCAGCCTGGTCTCCTGTGCCCACCCCAATCTCCCAAAACTCAGCCCGGTGGTCAGTCCCCGGCAGAACGGCATGGCCCAGGGTTGTTCAAGCACTGAACAACATTCTGAAGGGAAAAATGTATAACAGTAAACACGGGAAAAGTGCTGTAACGGTCGAAACAATTTCAGCCCAAATCGCCATTATCTTAAGGAAATCCGAACATCAAAAACCGGCTCTGCGTGAAGGAGGCCCACTCGGCCGCCCCTCCAGAATGCCCACAGTTGACTGATTAAGTTTCCTGCAAAAAACCTTTTAAGAAACAGCCAAAACGGTAGTTCCCAGCACTGGCTCTCTCTCTCTCCTGGCCGAGTCAGCAGACCTCTGCGGTCCTTCCTTCCTTCCTTCTTAGCTGCCGGCAAAGGCTGCTCGTTAAGACAGACTCACCCCTCCCTCCTTTTCCTAAAGAGAACAAGAATGCTGTCATCAGAACTTCCTACTTAGTAACGGGCCCTGGGGCAGTCACTCCAGTGACAGGGTTACGGGACCTTTTCAGCCCTGCTGGCACACTCCCCCTCAAAACCAGCCGGGCTTCGCTGTTCTTTTATTAAAAGACCCCCAACCCCTGTGAGCTGGGAGGGTCTCGGGCGGCTTCTCCCCACTGGCGTGGCCCCTGTGGTAAACAGTTCACACCCACACGCCACCAGGTGACAGGGTGGCACTTCTGGTTTGAGTACAGAGCATGCCAGTCCTGAGCTGCCAGGGGGTTAGGTGTGCCAACCCCCCTAAAACGCACCATCCTACTGATACCTACACCTTACCAACTGTGGACATAAACAAATACAAGCTTTTCACCCAAACCAGGACTCAAGAAAGACCTCCAGGAACACATCTGGAAGGAGGTGCTGGGGGGGAGGTTGAAGAGCACACGTGTGTCCGTGTGTCTCAGCTGACACATGACAACAGGTTACCACCGACATGCATGAAGCACAGCCCCATGGGAACTGGCCCGATAATAAATCGCAGTCTTGTTGTTACTTGTGTTACAAACTTTTTCCAAGGCTGCCACTGGGAACTTGCCAGACAAGACTGTAATTTAATCGTTTAGGCATAAAAATGGCTTGCTGATTAGGGTTGTAAAATAGATGTCCAATGGACATCTCATTGTTTCTCTCCAAATGCGCATGCGCGCGCACACATGTGTGTTTCTCTCCAGAAGAGCAAATAGTTTGAAGCTACTTTTTAAAAATGCCTTGCCCTGGCCGGTTGGCTCAGCGGTAGAGCGTCGGCCTAGCGTGCGGAGGACCCGGGTTCGATTCCCGGCCAGGGCACACAGGAGAAGCGCCCATTTGCTTCTCCACACCTCCGCCGCGCTTTCCTCTCTGTCTCTCTCTTCCCCTCCCGCAGCCAAAGGCTCCATTGGAGCAAAAGATGGCCCGGGCGCTGGGGATGGCTCTGTGGCCTCTTCCTCAGGCGCTAGAGTGGCTCTGGTCGCAATATGGCGACGCCCAGGATGGGCAGAGCATCGCCCCCTGGTGGGCAGAGCGTCGCCCCCTGGTGGGCGTGCCGGGTGGATCCCGGTCGGGCGCATGCGGGAGTCTGTCTGACTGTCTCTCCGTTTCCAGCTTTAGAAAAAAAAAATGAAAAACAAAACAAAAAAAAATAAAAATAAAAAATAAAAATAAAAATGCCTTAGGTAATTTTCAAAGAAAACTATATTTTGAATGCATTACATAAAAAAATAAAATAAAAATAAAAAGGTAGTATCTATAAAAATAGGGAAAATTAAATGTTTACTAAATAAAAATGTGCCTGACCAGGCGGTGGCGTAGGGATAGAGCGTCAGACTGGGACATGGAGGACCCAGGTTCAAACCCCCGATGTCGCCAGCTTAAAGCGCAGGCTCCTCTGGTTTGAGCAAGGCTCACCAGCTTGAAACCCAAGGTCACTGGCTTGAGCAAGGGATCACTCGCTCTGCTGTAGCCCCCCAGTCAAGGCACATATGAGAAAGCAATCAATGAACAACTAAGGTGCCACAACGAAGAACTGATGCTTCTCATCTCTCTCCCTTCCTGCCTGTCACTCCATCTGTCCTTCTCTCTGTCTCTATTTTTCTCTCTCTGTCATAAAAAAAAAAAGTCCTTGTCCTGTTGACTGTGTCTCCAGTTCAGTCTTGAATTCACACCCCCTTCTTACCTCAAGCCCAGACCACAGTTCCAGAACGCACATCTGGGTAGTCTGAGACTCCAACCCCGCACAAGTGTTCACATCCTGCAGACGGGACCCAGGCTCCCCTACCTGAGCTTATAAGGGCCACATCGGCACCGAGGATGCCTGTCCCCAGCTCCCCCAATCCGTGACCCTGTGTCTTGCTCACATCCCAACTGGACACACACTCACAGTGACCTCTGAGCCCTGACACCTCAGTCACTGACTTTCTCAAGGGCCTGGCTTAAGCCCCGTGTGCAGCAGACTGAATCAGGCCCCTGGAGCACCCCCTCCGACCCCAGGCACTCTTGTGTGGCCCGGGTGCATCACAGCACACCTCTGGACACAGTCCCGTTACTGCTTCTTTAATCTGTCACACACCTGTGTGTTAGACAACATACTCTGTGAGGGCAGGCTCACAAAACACAGAGCTTTCTCCGCCCTCACCCCAAATCCCCGGGAGAGGAGGTCTCGACCGTGAGCTTCCAGGTCAGATGACCTGACAGGCCCAGTGTTTCCACTCACTTGAATCTGCTGTGTGACCTTGAACAAGTGTCTGAATCTCTCTGTTCGCCAGTCCATTCCTTCCTCTTGAACATGGAAATGACGGTCATGATAACAGTACTTTATGAAGTTTAAGGCAAGCAAGTTGGAATGTTGAGCACGCAGTCAACGGCCAGGGTATGTCAGGTATGATAATTAATAACTGTGCAATCAATGAACAGAATGTCAGGGGAGTACCCAGAGACTCCTCGTCACTGGGAAGGGCAGTATTTGTTTTGATAAATTCAAAAGGACAAACAGAAGCTTCGGGAGCTAGCCCAGAAATTGCTCCCTAGCAACACCTGTGCAGACACGGGGCCCCCGGCTTCACCACAGGTCACTAGCAGGACCAGGTCTTCTACCAGCAGCTACGGTGACCCTCACAGCAGACCCGCCCAATGGAGCCCAGGGCCAGAACCTGCCTGACACTCCACCTCACTGCGGAATAAACAGCGGACAGCCCAGGGAAACCACTGTGACGTTTGTGGGGTGGCTGATGTTGGAGACCCTCTCAGTTTTTGAAGACCAAGGATGAAGTACCTTAGAGGTGGTTGACAGAAAAGAGAGAGAAGGCAAACTGCTGGACCAACCGGTGGGGGGGGGGGGGGGGATGCACATTTATTCGTTACTCTATTTCGACGGATTTTTCTTTTTAAGTTTTTCACAAAAGAAGTTAAAACAATGGCTCCCACTTGCAACCTCAGTAACACAAGTAAAAGCAGAGCTACTCTGGGGGAGCCTGGGGGGCGCCCTACCCCACCTCACCCCTTTCCTACCCTCCCTCTCCCACCTACTCTCCCCCCCTCCCCGTCCTTGGGCCCCCAAGGAGCTCAGAGGGCTCTAAGCAATGCAAGCCAGGTAAGCACCTTTTGTTCATTCTAGTGTGGGGCAGTCAAAGAAAGTAAAAGCATCTGGATAATATGGAACTATTTAAATGAAAAGCAGTATTTTATTGTAAGAGACGGCTGGCTGCTATCTCCCAGGAGGCTGGACCAGTGATATCCCAGGAACCCATCCCCAGGCTCCCGGGCCCAGTGTGACCAGTGCCAGCCAGACGAGCCAGCCTGGCCACCTCCGGTGTTTATGCTTTCCATGGTGGAAACCAGTGATGCCACTGAGGAGGACTTTCTTCCATAAACAACCAGTTTCCAACCAGTTCAGATGGTGTTATCGGAAGAAAAGGTCAACAAGCCTACATTTTGAAACAGTGAGCCTATTTCTCAATGGACAGAAAATCTTGCCCCCTTCTGTTCTGTGAATTAAACTCAATGCAAAGGGAAAGCCCGCCCTGGCCGGTTGGCTCAGTGGTAGAGTGTTGGCCCAGAATGTGGAAGTCCAGGGTTCAATTCCCGGCCAGGGCACACAAGAGAAGCACCCATCTGCTTCTCCACCCCTCCCCCTCTCCTTCCTCTCTGTCTCTCTCTTCCCCTGCTGCAGCCAAGGCTCCACTGGAGCAAACATGGTCCGGGCACTGAGGATGGTTCCATGGCCTCCACCTCAGGCACTAGAATGGCTCGGGTTACAACAGAGCAACACCCCAATTGGGCAGAACATTGCCCCCTGGTGGGCATGCTGGGTGGACCCCGGATGGGCACATGTGGGAGTGAGTCTGTCTGTCTGACTGCCTCCCCACTCCTTCCTATCTTTGGAAAAATACAAAAAAAAAAAAGCTAAAGCCCACCCGTTCTATACTGGTCTCCCCAAAACTATCAGAGCTGATTCTATTCCACGGTTATCCTGCAAAAGGCAATCGGCAGGCTCAACTTTCCAACTTTCCAACCACCTCGAACACGTAGCGTAGTTTCCATAACACAGAAACTCTGAAAGCAACCCAAAGGGACCATGTGCGCCCAGGGGAGGCTGGAGAAGCCTCTGGAACCCTGGACGGGACGCTTCCTGCATGCACCAAGGTCACTGGTCTCCAGCAGTTCAGGGAAGCCAACCCTGAGGCTCACGCCGTTTCTCAAAGAGCCCTCTACATTCTGGGTGTTGTTTTGTTTTTAGTTCTAGTTCATTAATTAAGCATATCGTGAGACGAAGACAGAGTCTTGGTTTCCTCCACGCTGTGCAATCACTGATCCTTCTCTCCTGCTCTGGTCACCTTCCAGGGAACAGTGGGTAGAATGAGCACGGCCTGAGCCAGAGGGGCAGGGGCCCTGTGGTCCTGGGGGAGAGGGTCTTCAGAGCGCTGGTCACAGGAGAGCGTGAGAAATAGAAGGAGCGGGGCCAGCGGGAGAGATGACGTCCTCACAGACAGCACCGCTCACAGCAGATAGGCGGTCCGGGACGTGGACCGGGGCCTTGGGGTTCCAGAGAGCAGCTTCAGAAGAAAGGAGAAGTCTCCAGCTCAGCGGGGGGGGGGGGGGGCTCTGAAAGAGGACTCTGGCCACAGGGCATTGCCCCGTGGCTGCTGGGCCAGTGTGTCTAGCATAGACTGGGCGTCTGTTCCGCTGACAATGAACTGAGCTCGACTGGTTAAACTGTAGCGTTATGACCCACAGATTTAAAATACATCCTTCACATCCCGCACAAGCTTATCGGCCGCCACGCACAAACAGCCCATTCTCTGAACAAATGGGGAGAAATCCCAGAGCCACCATGAGGAGATCCCACTCCCCACGCACCAACCTGCCCGAGATTCACAATCCCAGGCTTATAGTCCCCCAGACCGGGGTTCCAGGGACTCCATGAAGTGACCCTTTCACTGCTCAGGAGAGTAAGGACCCTCACGGGAGGCCTGGGGGCCGCCTCGCTCAGACCAATCAATAATCCATTATGAGCAAACTACACTTCCACTCGAATAAGAGAAAATGAATAAGGACAACCAGAATCGGCCGCATTCACAAGAAACCCCACCGCACCCACCCCTCGCCACGGGGGGGGGGGGGGGACACAAACCCACTATCCCGGGGCCTGAGGCACACACGCTGCCTATCACAGGCTTCGCTCCTGGGGGCCGGAGAACGTGCCCCCCACGGTACAAAAACACTTTTAAAGATAAGTCTCACGCGAATCATCGGACAGGACGGTGCAAAGTACCATTTCCTTAAACAAAGGCCTCCTTTATATTATGTCACACCTCCAGATAAATTGCATTGAGAGGTTAGTCTCCAAATGTGACCATGGAACCACCATCCATAATCAGGGTTATGATTCCCTAAACTCCCCAGTTACTGAGGCCAGACTGTCTTCCACTCACTCCGTCTGTTCCTCTGGCCGCAGCTTTAGAATCCATGCCCATGTACAGCAAAAACACCCGGACGACCTCAACACTGTCCTTGCTCATCGGGGACCTCTCATGCAGTTGTTGACCACAATCTGTCAAAAACCCAAAGGACAGTCCAGGCGCAGGACGAGAGGCTCTACCTCCACCTCTGGACGGAAGGTACAAACAGACTGATGAAGGTAGACCAATATATTTCTGAAAAATTAAAATTAACAAGCCTCGCCCTGGCCGGTTGGCTCAGCGGTAGAGCGTCGGCCTAGCGTGCGGAGGACCCGGGTTCAATTCCCGGCCAGGGCACACAGGAGAAGCACCCATTTGCTTCTCCACCCCTCCGCCGCGCTTTCCTCTCTGTCTCTCTCTTCCCCTCCCGCAGCCAAGGCTCCATTGGAGCAAAGATGGCCCGGGAGCTGGGGATGGCTCCTTGGCCTCTGCCCCAGGCGCTGGAGTGGCTCTGGTCGCAATATGGCGACGCCCAGGATGGGCAGAGCATCGCCCCCTGGTGGGCAGAGCGTCGCCCCTGGTGGGCGTGCCGGGTGGATCCCGGTCGGGCGCATGCGGGAGTCTGTCTGACTGTCTCTCCCTGTTTCCAGCTTCAGAAAAATGAAAAAAAAAAAATTAACAAGCCTCTAGCACCTGGACTGATACCCTTTTACTAAAATACAATGGCGTTCAAATCTGACCTGACATGGAAACAAAAAAAGCAGATGAATGCACAATGTAGTTACTAAATCACACTCACAAAGTCCGAGAGCAAGCAAGGGAGGAGGGGGACTAGGCTCTTCCCAGCCACTAATAACATCCTGAAAAAACCAAGGCTGTGGAACTATGGAGACGTTAATCAAGAGATGTCCATGTGGAAATCAAGGCGAGAATGTTGGTATCAAAAGAAGCAGCCCTGGCTGGTTGGCTCAGCAGTCGAGCGTCGGCCTGGCATGTGGAAGTCCCGGGTTCGATTCCTGGCCAGGACACACAGGAGAAGCGCCCATCTGCTTCTCCACCCTCCCCCTCTCCTTCCTCTCTGTCTCTCTCTTCCCCTCCTGCAGCCAAGGCTCCATTGGAGCAAAGTTGGACCAGGCGCTGAGGATGGCTCTGTGGCCTCCGCCTCAGACGCTAGAATGGCTCTGATTGCAACAGAGCGACGCCCCAGATGTGCCAAGCATCACCCCCTGGTGGGCATGCCGGGTGGATCCTGGTCGAGCGCATGTGGGAGCCTGTCTGACTGCCTCCCCGCTTCTCACTTCAGAAAAATACTAAAAGAAAAAAATAAAAGTGCCCTTATCCTTGTTTTTCTTTCACTCTCCAAAATGAATGCTTCGTGTTACCTGTTTTTTGCCATTTCCCAAGTCTTATCTTCAGTAGTGACCTTATCAATCAGTTTGTCTTTTAAAAAAAGTAAACTTCACAAAACCTAAACGGGAGGAAAAAAACACCCAGAACAGCACAGAACACAAGCACAGGCCTCAGAGCCTGTTCCCCAATTTCCGGCAGGTGCCTGTCCTGGTGAAGTACCTGCTCTTTCCATAGGCCCTGGGACCTCCTGGGACCGCCGCCCCCTGGAGGGGAGGGAAGGGGAGCGTTAGGATCGTGGCAACTGTCCCATTAAGAGCCCCACGACCCAGAAGCTCACGACCACATCTCCCTACCTGAGCGGCTCTGGGGACAACTGTCCTCACGGAGGGGCCGTTGGCTTTTCACACAAACAGAGAAGGGATCTGGGTGACTCGTCCCAGGAGCGTTCCGTCCTGAGTCTTCTGCACGACTAAAGCCAGGCTGCGAGTAATTCAGACACATTGGACACTGGGGGACACCGGAGGAAATGAAGACTGGCCAACTCCTGTTTTTAAAACAAACATGGACAACCAGAAGGCCCCAGAAGGACTACAGAGGGGGGGGAAATATCCCATTGAAATTGGCTCATCGGTGTTCACTGACCCTAAACTCAGAGTGCAGGAACTACCACCAATTCAGTATCTAATAGACATTGGGGGGGGGGGGGGACACGTTTAATTCTCAGCAGTGGCAACAATCACGCACAGCAACACTCCTTGTATTTTCTTACCACGCTGAACATCCAGGTCTCCCAGCCAGATCTTTTTGAAATTCCCAGTAGATGACTGCAAAACATATTTTAACTGAAAATCTGTTACAACCATTGTATTTTATCCCACACAAACCAACAACAACAGGCAAGGTTTGCTCCCAACATACATACTGACCTATTTTTTTCCAGCCTCTTCCCCCAAACCACCATTTCTCTCCCAGCATAAGAAAACAGACTGCAATTAATACCTAGCTAACAACATTATCTCTTTCCTCTGAGCTTTTTTTGTGAAACAACCTAGAAGTCCCCACCACCAAATGAAAGAAAGAATTGTACCCGAGAACACAAAGAGAGATAATTATGTGCAGCAAGCCATAAACCGTTCTGTTAAACATTACCTTCCCAGGTGTACTGGTTTGGCACCGAACTCAGCCACCCGCCCAAAATCCCTTCCTGAAGAGCCCACGGGGAGGGGAAAAACAACCACTTCCATCATCAAGTTTGCTGAATCCTAACCAACTGCTTATAAACCTTTCTCTGTAGAGATATCCCCGAACTGAGGACATTTCCACAGAACAGCCAAAAGGCGCACCGATACAAGAAATTATTTAAGGTTTGGTGAGCCACTGTATGAACACACACCAGGCAATGCTTTGGAGAGGCGCTCCCACAATGCTTCACTGTCCAGCACGCATATATTTTAACCAGCTTAAATTTTCCAGGGCCACGCTGCCAGGCACCGCCATAATGTGACCTAGTTCACCGCTCACCCACACAGCACCTCTCTCTGAAAGCAGCTGGGCTGTGTTCAGCCCCTTAAAGAGGCGGATTTACTGGGGGGGGGAGGAGTAGCGGGGGGCAAGTTTACAAAGAGCAGTTCTCGACAGGAACATGATGTCACATTGCCCTGGGACCCATCCTGCCTGCCTGTCTAAAAATACATTCTCAGGCCCGGTTAATAACACATCACTGCAAGGTTCTGACTTCTCAAGATAAAAGGCCATCTTCTCTACTCTTCTCGAAAGGCACCAAAAAGAATAAACAAGCAAAATTCCATTTTCGTTCCCCATAATCGTGTGTGTGCGCGTGTGCACGTGTTTGTGTGTGTGTGTGTGTGTGTGTGTGTGTGTGTGTGTTAGGCAGCCATAGAAGTTAAGAAAACGCTATACCTGAAGGGTTCGTGCAGAAATGAGAGACAGTTTTATTTTTCTTTCCTAAGCCGAGAGCACCTTACCCAGACACAGCTTTTGGTTACAAAAGCAAATGTAAACTACAACGAGATGTGTTCTTGAATTTTAAGCTCCTAGCCCCCCGACTTCTGACAACCCCAGGTCCCCAGAGAGGACCCATATTGAACTTGAAATCTTGAACCCGTCAGCCCTGCCTGAGGTGTTTGGGAATAGAGTGTGTGCTTTAATGAGCACAGCACCCAGATCCAGTGACGACCTCTAGGTCGTCCGTTGGTTCCAGCTAGGGCCAGTCTAACAGGGAGAGTGGCACAGTGGTGAGCATGCCCTGTGCGACACATCCATTCTGTCACCGCTGTCCCCTTCCTCGCTCCCTTCTCGTTCCCTACCTCCATGCACACAACACACAACCCCCAACTCCGGGTCCCTTTCTCGGGTCTGCTGGGTACCGGTGCTGTGAGCAGCTGTGCCGGGCACTGCGGGCAGCAGACCACAGGTCCCAAGGGTCCCCCCTGCAAAACCAGCTGGCTGATGTCCTGGGAGGCCTGCCCTTGAGTCCTCTAGGACTGTGACCACCACAGCCTGGGACAATCACGTCCAAGAGCACGACTCTGGTAGAGTTCACCAAAGCCAACGCTGGAAGTGCCTCTCTGGTGAGAGGGACATTTTCTCGTCAGTTGGCTGTGCAGCACCCACGACACAGCTCAGTGCAGGCCTGTCCCACAAAGACACTGCGTCACCACCTGCCGGCAACATGCTGCATGGGTCCTCCCTCCTGAGAACAGATGCTGCAGGGGAGAAAACCACCCAACGTGGGCAGCATGCCCGCCGAGTTCACCAGGTCCTGGGAAACAAAACATGGCAGCTCCGAAGTACGTTTCCCACCAGCTCACCCAGCGAGCTGCTATTACAGTCGTGACAGACATGACTGAAGACAGGAGCCAGGGCGGCTCATCATTTGGGGCACAGCTACGGTCCCTCACTCAAGATGAAGGCAGGTCCACTGGTCTGAGACGCCATGAAGCCCACTGCGCCCTTAGAGACAGGCCCTGTCACGCCACAGGAGGCCAGCGGGACTGGGCTCTCCCTCTAGCCTGGCTCACTGAACTCCGTCCCTAAACGGCTCAAGCAGGGCCCTGTCCACCTATCTGAGCCCTGGGGTCCTGGGCAGCCCGACATCTTCAGGGGAATAAGCCCATTGGGGGCTTTGCTTAACTGATCCCCCCCAACTACACCGTTTTATCCATGAACAATAAAGAGCAAGCTGGTCACCCACAAAGTGTAAAGTGCCTCATGCTGAGTCTCATGACCTGGCCCGTTGTTCCTGAAGCACAAAGCCACCCCAGGAAGTCCTCCGGGCCCACCACAGCCACCAGAACCCACGGCCCTGGGACACTCGGCCAAACTGTGACCCTCAGAACCAAGGACAGGGCTTCAGATGCACTGCAGGGTCTCTGCACATCTGCTAGGATCAATGGGCAGATTCACTAATTCATGGGAGGGAGGGGAAAGGCGGTGCTAAGTCACGCCGATCCCTGCCCGCTGACCGCTGACCGCTGACGGCAACAGGAAAGCCACAGCTGGGGTGGATGCCTCTGCGGGGCTTCAGACTTGTCCCTCCTCCGGGCCAGCCTGAAGGGCGCGCAGGTAGGGTCAGAATGTTTCTGCCTGAGATACCACACAGAAAACAAAATGCCATCCATGTTGAGATCTGACATGTAAATGCACGTGACACCACGTGTCTCATGTGTCTGCAGCAAAGAAAACAGATCAGCATCAGGTCTTTGCCCATGGCCAAGTGCTGAGTCCCAAGCAGACGGACAACAGTCAAGTGACCAGAGATGTGGGGGAGGGGGCCCTGCCACCAGTCCCCAAAAATGCAGCCACATTCAGGTCACGAGAGCCTCTCAGCTCACAACCATCAACGTACGACTAGGAAGGAGTCCCACTAACAACGAGGACTAAATGATGCTCAGAACACGCTGCTCTGAGCTTCCATGCAGCTCACGCTGGCCATGAGTACGACCTTCCAAGGCAGTGGGGGCAAACCTTGCCCAAATGTTGAATGACACTGAACTTCTATTCAGATGCTACCAGACCCAGACAGGCTGCAACCTCCCAGTAAAAGGGCTGCACCCCAAATGCAAAATAATATCATGGCCACAGTGTGATCAGAGCATCACCATCAGTCAAGTGGGAGATGGGGGGGGAGGAACCATGACCCTCTGAGGGCCCAAATCCATACCCATGAAACGAGAGGCAAGGTTTAGGGTAGCTGGCACATCAGCCACTGGCCTCACACAAAAACTGGGGGATATACCTGGTGGCCCGTTTCTCTTTCTTTGTTCAGTAAACGCAGTAGCTCAGGAAACACGGGTGATGGTTATTAACTCAGAATGAGAGTTTCCGGATTTGCATAACCAGTGTCTACTGGGTCTGAACTCATCCCAAGAAAGAAATCACAAAAAAGAAGTGACAGGAAGGGACCTCCGTCTCAAACCACTGAACCCATGTGATGTTCCCGTTCCCTTCTTCACCGGGGATGACTTATTCCTTTGTTTTTCTGAAGGGAACAGAGGAGCAGGAGTGGATTTTACAACCTCCTGAACTTGACTTGGCAGGGATGGCATCCAGAGAACCACAGAGCGGGGCAGAGGCCCCGTTTCTAAGGGGACACCGGTCACCACCACGAACAGGACAGCATCCTCCTTCAGGGAACATGGTTGGCTTTCCCACCTCCATGGCCACTGAAAACAGGGCCATCTGTGTGGCATATGGGCCACATGGACGAAGCTACCTACAGTCTCCTCACCATCAAGAGTATCAAACTTTCCAGACACCTGGGCCACACCTTGTCTGAGCAGCCCTGGATCACCCCGTCTAATGTGGCAAGTCACCGGCAGCCTCACCTGGGCATCCACACCTGCAGACAGGTATCTGCCTTATCCTTGAAGGCAGTTCTGTTCCCGGCTCTTCAGACACTTGAGTCCAGTAATTGTCTCCTGTCCCAGAGGTCAGACACATGCTTTCCCTCTTGACCCTATTTCGCATCAAACCATCCTTCATGTTAACATCACAAGCAGTATCCCTTTGGGCTTCCGCATTTGCTTTGAACACAGTTCTGTCACAGAGGGCTTTCCAGGCATCCCCGGCAAGCCAGCCCAGCCACCCTACATGACCACGATGACCTGCCAGGCCAGGTGCCACATGGGGTCCCCACAGGACAGCAAGTCCACCTTCCCGTTTCTCCAAGTCAGACACTCCCCTTCCTACGAACTCAAACCAAAGCCCTGCACAGATGTCATCACCCCACAGCCCGCAGAGACCGATGAAGGAGGCAGCCTCCACACCTCTCCTTATAAGGAGCTGCAAGCCCAAGGCATGTAGCTTCCAGAGTGTCTGCCGAGGTGGACACAGTCACCCGAGTCCACAGGCACCCCAGCACATCCAGTGTGCAGAATGAAAAGCAACCCCGCTCCTAAAGGACCCACCCAGCCAACACCAAAAGCTTTCCCTCTGCCCACACAGACAGACCCCACACACAGGACAGAGGGGACCCCCAGAGGTCTAGGACCCATGAACCCTCAAACCCAGGGCAGCACCACCACAGGCAAGGGGCAGGGAGCTGTCTGCCTCTCGGAAGCACACTGCCCAAAATCACCACCCTGGGGTAGGGGTGGGTGGGCAATGGGGGGGGGGGGAATGGTCGTTCTACTCATACGGCAACAAATACCCTTCCACCATCGTCCTCCCAGATAATAAACACCAAAGTGCTGTCTCCTCCACCCCAGGACCACGCTCAGATCCGCCGACACAGCCATCTCACAGGGAAGGTCCCGGACAGCTTTGCTCTGATTCGCTCTGTGATCCTGTGAGTTCACGACGAGGGGGGAACAGACCGGAGGCTTCACACCAAGCGTTCTCGTCCGGTTGTTTTCTGTGGCGGGCAGATGCCATGCAACTCCCCCTTCAGCCATACAGGCGAAGCAGCCCACAGCAGGGCCGAGGGGAAAGCTGTTGCCAGCCTCGCGCCCGGCTGTGTCCAGCGGGAAGGCGTTCTCGCTGAACCACACCCGGTTCTCTGGGCAGTGTGTACAGGAGTCACGAGACCCTCCAGGGGTGCCACCCCCCTCTCCAAAGCTGCCCTTCTCAGGATGAGAACCAACTTCACCAGCCCCTCAGAGTCTGAAATGGGCACTGTTCATATCAATCCTAATTTTTTTTATTGAGAAATTAAACTTAATGGGGTGAGCCTGATCAATAAGAGTGCATAGGTTTCAGGTGAACGACTTTGTAGCATCTGAACAGTTGATCGCGTTGTGTGCCCGTCACCCAAAGTCAGATCATTTTCCGTCACTGCATATTTGTCCCTCTTTACTCCACCCCTTTCCCCTGGTAACCACTTCACTTGTATCTGTGTGCATTTATGTTTCACCTGTGTGGGGTACACGCCTGCCCCTCCAGGAGGAAGGCAAGAAGAGGGAGGGGGTCTAGGTACAAACAATCGGAGGGCAGAGGGACTTCTGGGACTGGAACTCCAATCCTGGGGACAAGGTGCTGGGAAGCTGCCCTGGCAGGCAGCGTGTCCCCAGGGCACGGAGGGCAGTGGGGGAGAGTCTGGGAGAGGGGTGGGGAACAAGTGGACAAAGAACTGTGCCCTGGCCAGTTGGCTCAGTGGTGGAGTGTCGGCCCAGCGTGTGGAAGCCCCGGGTTCAATTCCTGGCCAGGGCACAGAGAAGCGCCCATCTGCTTCTCGACCCCCTCCCCCTCTCTTTCCTCTCTGTCTCTCTCTTCCCCTCCTGCAGTCAAGGCTCCATTGGAGCAAAGATGGCCCGGGAGCTGAGGATGGCTCTATGGCCTCTGCCTCAGGCGCTAGAGTGGCTCTGGTTGCAACAGAGCGACGCCCCAGACGGGCAGAGCATTGCCTCTTAGTGGGCGTGCCGGGTGGATCCCGGTCGGACATATGTGGGAGTCTGTCTCGCTGACACCCTGCTTCTAACTTCAGAAAAGTACACGTGCGGAGGACCCGGGTTCGATTCCCGGCCAGGGCACACAGGAGAAGCGCCCATTTGCTTCTCCACCCCTCCGCCGCGCTTTCCTCACTGTCTCTCTCTTCCCCTCCCGCAGCCAAGGCTCCATTGGAGCAAAGATGGCCCGGGCGCTGGGGATGGCTCTGTGGCCTCTGCCCCAGGCGCTAGAGTGGCTCTGGTCGCAACATGGCGACGCCCAGGATGGGCAGAGCATCGCCCCCTGGTGGGCAGATCATCACCCCTGGTGGGCGTGCCAGGTGTATCCCGGTCGGGCGCATGCGGGAGTCTGTCTGACTGTCTCTCCCCGTTTCCAGCTTCAGAAAAATGAAAAAGAAAAAAAAAAAAAAAAAAAAGAAAAGTACAAAAAAAACCCCAAACAAACAAAAAAGTAGGTGGACGAAACGAAGGCCCCCACTGCCTAGATGAGAGCTCCTGGGACTAGCAAGGACACTGGAAACCAGCAGAGCCCTGTACCAGGAACAGACTCGAGGGGGCCGGGGAGCTGACCCTGGGAGCCCCACCACATGCAGGGAGACGGGGAGACACCAGGTTCAGGGACGGGAGGAACTGAAAACACAGGCTAAGCTCAGAACGAGCCTCTGGATGCCAGGAAGCGGTCACCCAGGGCAACTAGCGGTCACCCAGGGCAACTGTGGGCCTCAAGCCCTCTTATCCGCTAGAACCTTGGGGCGGATAAGGCCACTGCACGGTCAGGTGGCTGAGCAAACACTGCACTGCAGACCTCCCCACCCAATCAGACTCTCAGCGGCAGAGGCAACCCTGTCGTCCTCCAAGGGCTACAGGTGACCCTGCCACTCAGGAAAGAGCCGCTGGCTAGGAACCTAAAGCCAGGGTCCGAGTGCCCGTTCCGCAACATCTGAGACCTTGAGGATGACACAGCTCATCACACCAGTTTAGGGTCTGAGCCTGAAGCACCGTCCACAGCCGGCACGGGCGGCCTCGTCCCAGTGAGAGCTGGTAATGTCCCACGCTCACAGCCATGTTCAGACGCCAGGCCACACAGTTCCTGCGCCTTCTGTGCCCAGACGCAGCTGTCCCCCCCGGGTAACCACCACAGTCACACAGCCTCCTGGGGCAGCAACGCCTCGAGCACACAGCCGTCACTGGAAGGCCGTGGCCGGTGCCTCTCTGTGACATGTCTATCCCGCCAAGTCCTCGGCCTGCCCGAGGGTGGCGGCAGCACAGCCCACAACGCTGCATGGAGACGGGAACTCCTGCAGGGACTCTGAACGCCAGCCTACACCCACCTGCACACAGATCCTGCAGTGCCCATAGACACCAGCTGCCCCCCCTGACAGGGCAGGTCCCGGGGGGGGGGGGGGCAGTGACCATGGGAAACAAGACACGTGAGAGAGGGACAGGGAACTCACTTCCCATTTACACAGAAACATGCTTCTTTGTCTGAAATCAGAGATGCCGAAATGAAGACCAGCAATGTCCCCCTACATGGGTGATGTGGGTAGACCCGACCCAGGTCCACTTACTAAGAAAAACCATCATCACACACGCCGTTTCCACAGTAAAACCTCTCACTCTGGGGGCGTGCACACAAAGGTGGACTGACACACCCATGAATCCTGCGGGTTCGTCCTCAGGGACAAGGAGAGTCCCGGGTGCCCAGTTGGTCCTTACCCTTCACATACCTGAACATCTCTGCACCCAGGGCGGACCCTGACCTACATGGTGCAACACTGACGAAATGACCCACTGGGAGGGGACTTTCAAGTCTGGACGTGCCGTCATGACGCCCACTTCCCAGACTGGTTTTAAAAGGCATGGAAGGTCCGTTCTTGAGAAGTTTTTCTTTTTTAAATGTAGTGATAGTGTTTCCTCATGTGTATAGCCCTGTAATTCTGAACATAAATAACTGAGGTTGTCAAATGAGGGTGTGTTAACTACCTCCCTCCACCCCCCTCCCCCCCTACCTCCCCCCCCACCCCACCCCCCACTGGAAGACAGCTCTCTTGTCCCAGCAAAATGTAAAATTAGCAACCATGGTGCAGGGCTGGTTTGGGCTGAGGTCTCCAGCCCAAAATTATACCCAAACTTATTATTATTAATGACCTCCTGTCCTGTATGTATGTATATAGTGTGTCCGTAAAGTCATGGTGCACTTTTTTGACCAGTCACAGGAAAGCAACAAAAGACGATAGAAATGTGAAATCTGCACCAAATAAAAGGAAAACTCTCCCAGTTTCATACCTATTCAGTGCAGTTCGATGTGGGTTCATGCACAGATTTTTTAGGGCTCCTTAGGTAGCTATCCCGTATAGCCTCTACAGACTCGTCACTGACTGATGGTCTACCAGAACGGGGTTTCTCCACCAAACTGCCAGTTTCCTTCAAATTTATCCTACCGAGTAATGTTATTCCTATGTGGTGGTGCTTCGTTATAAACGTGCCGATATTCACGTTGCACTTTGGTCACGAATTCTAATTAGGCGAGCCACAGAATACACTGAACTTTCCTCTGTACCGTCCACATCTCGACTGGCATGGCCATGGGCTGCTCCACTGTATACATGGTGTTATGTCATCATCTGTGCATGCGCACATGCTGCCACATCATCCTACAGAAACCGGGAGGGTTTTCCTTTTATTTGGTGCAGATTTCACATTTCTATCGTCTTTTGTTGCTTTCCTGTGACCGGTCAAAAGTGCACCATGACTTTACGGACAGAGAGTGTGTGTGTGTGTGTGTGTGTGTGTGTGTGTGTGTGTGTGTAAAAATGAAAAAAAAAATGAGTGTAAAGCTACACTCATTATATCTTTATATTTAATGGAATCTTTAAAAATAAGTTGCAGTGAAGGTCTGTGAATGTGTGTGTGACACAGAGTGGAGAGTTACAAGGAAGTCCTTGTGATGTGAGGTGACCTATTTTCCCTTTGACATTACGGACACTGTGTGTGTGTGTGTGTGTGTGTGTGTGTGTGTGTGTGTGTGTGTAAAAATGAAAAAAAAATGAGTGTAAAGCTACACTCATTATATCTTTATATTTAATGGAATCTTTAAAAATAAGTTGCAGTGAAGGTCTGTGAATGTGTGTGTGACACAGAGTGGAGAGTTACAAGGAAGTCCTTGTGATGTGGGGTGACCTATTTTCCCTTTGACATAGAAATAACCAAAAACCTAGTAGTAGCTCCCAGGACTGTCTTGAGGTTTTCTGTCTTTCAGTGTAAGAAGAAATTATTAAGTCAAATTACCAGATTGGGCCAAGGGAGGAGAGCCCCATTTTATTTATTTTTTTTTTTTCTGAAGCTGGAAACAGGGAGAGACAGTCTGACAGACTCCCGCATGCACCCGACCGGGATCCACCCGGCACGCCCACCAGGGGCGAGGCTCTGCCCATCCTGGGGGTCGCCATGTTGCTTGCGACCAGAGCCACTCTAGCGCCTGAGGCAGAGGCCACAGAGCCATCTCCAGCGCCCGGGGCCATTTTTGCTCCAATGGAGCCTTGGCTGCGGGAGGGGAAGAGAGAGACAGAGAGGAAAGCGCGGCGGAGGGGTGGAGAAGCAAATGGGCGCTTCTCCTGTGTGCACTGGCCAGGAATCGAACCCGGGTCCTCCGCACGCTAGGCCGACGCTCTACCGCTGAGCCAACCGGCCAGGGCGAGAGCCCCATTTTAGAGAAAAGGGATTATGCCCACCCTCGTCTCCAGGCCAGAAACGTTAATATTTTTAAAGAATAAAATTTCAGGCCGGGCTTGAACAGAAACATCACGGGCTACTTTTATCTCATGCTATTCGAACTCCAAGACCGTGAAAGGTTAAGTCACACTGTACTCACAATGTCAGATCATCACCTCATGTTTCTCTTAATGGATATTCATCACTGACGAAAAAACAAATGTAGTCATTGACCTGTATGCCGAAAAATCGTTAGAACGGCAAGTTTCATGTCGTGTATATTTTAACCACGATAAAAAATTCAAAATAAAATTATATGCATTTCAAATGCTTAACATCATTCCAAATGCTTTAATATTATAGTCCCTTAAAAATCCAAAAGATGGCCTGGCCTGTGGTGGCACAGTGGATAAAGCATCGATCTGGAACGCTGAAGTTGCTGGTTCAAAACCCTGGGCTTACCTGGTCAAGGCACATATGGGAGTTGATGCTTCCTGCTCCTCCCCCCTTCTCTCTCTCTCTTTCTCTCTTTCTCTCTTCTCTAAAATGAATAAATATTTTTTTTAAATCCAAAAGATAATCTTTGTCAGATTTATCAGGTAAAAAATCAATTATGAAGAGTACATGAAACATGCTACTTCTTGAGACAGATTGACCCCAACTGAGGGCTGGATGTCCACATCTCCAAGGCCCCAGCGAAAATCCGTAACCTGTTTAAAAGACTTTTTTTTCCTCTAAACGAGGCAGCCAATTTTCTCACGCCTAATTCGGAGCGGCCTGTTAAGGGATGCTGCTGTTCCGCCTCAAGTTCTGAGTGCTGAGTTCTCTGGGCCAAAACACTGACAGGAAAGTGTCTCCCAAATACACACACACACACACACACACACACACACACACCTATGCACGTGCACACATGTGCACACACACACGCACACACACCTATGCACGTGCACACACACGCACGCACATGCACACACACACACACAGCCGACCCACAATTTCTCCCTTCGCTCTGGAACAAGTCTAAAGTTTTTATGGGAACGATTCTAATCCACGGACGACAAGGAAGAGCTCTGGAAAGGGGGCGCTTCTCCCCAGCCCAAGACTGCTGTGCGGGGGGGCTCCTCCCTTGGCACGAAGGCTCCACAAAGCAAAAGTTCAAGTTACTTTAGACGCAGTGCTGCACAGGACACTGCGGTGTGGGCTCCAAGGAGCCTTTTCATTGAAAGCCAGCCTTAGCACACCCCACGTCCTCCCGGAGGGGACGCCCCCCACACCCGGCTCTGTGCTCTCGGGTTCATGCCGAGACTTCTGATCCAGCTCATCTGTGATCCGTCACAGACATTGTACGACCACCCCCAACCCAAAGCACAAATGTTCTGACTTAACTCACACGCGGGTTGTTGCCTCATCTGAGATGACCTACAAACCCCTCCCTCCCGCTGCCAGGCTGACCCTGCCTGCCCTGGAAAATGTTCCCACCACGTTCATGAAAACTGATTTTTAAAATGCTTTCCATATTTGTCTCTCCTCCTCAGCCATCTTCTTTCCTTCAAGAGTCTTTTCGGAAGCTGACTGGTTAAAAGACACCTTTCCTACGGTTTATGCTACTCCTCACATCCGAGATACTGATTGACATGACTCCGAACCAGTCCGCTGGCCAGAAGAAATAGGAAACAGAGATAAAGATATTGTTCCTGTTCCAGACGTTGAAAGAACAATTCTATCGTATGAGGATGTATGGTCAGTCCACAGGTTATGACATTCAGCAAGCCCTCAATCTGCTACTTCAGTCGAAGGGGACGAGGCTGAGCTGCATTCCCACACCCCCACCACTCCCACATCGGGCACCGTCTAGCCTCAGCCTGTTCCCTAACTAGAGGAGGGGCCTCAGCCCTGCTAGCTGAATTCCGTGCCCGAATTCTCCCAGGGGAGACCCGTGTGCCATCCTGCGCAGGCGGGAGAGATCAGCCCCCTCCCACAGCCACCAGCCACGGGGCCACACCAAGTGCTTCTGGGACTGGGGAGACCCAGGCCACCACAGCTGGAACAGCCCACTATGCAGCAGTGGTCAGGCATCTCTGTGGAACAAATCGAGGGCCTCCCTGGACTGTGTAATGTCATGTGACAGCAGAGTCCCACATCTAGCAGACACTCCGAGATCCTGGCCCAGCTCTGGGGACAGACCAGCCCAATGACACTGTCGTCTCTCTCTGTAAGCAAAGCCCAGTCTCAGTGTCACCTCTGCCCGGCGGCCCCACGCTCACTACATCCACACGATGCTGGCCCTCAGCCCTCGGCCTGCGTCCCATGACTTGCAGCCCCTCCCAGGGACCTGGTGCCATCTCAGATCCCTGGGTCACTCACCGTGTCCAGGACAACACCTCCCAATGCGGCCCTTCTTTCATCTCATGGCCACTTGTCCAGTGGCAAGCACCATCCTCCACCTGGGCCAGCTGCCCTGACCAGCATCTTCTCAGTCGCCTGCTTGGAGCCCCCACTGCTGACCCTGAGAGGTCCCCAGGACACAGCTCTCAGTCCCACCAGAGTCCTTACCACCATCCACAGTCCTGACACTCTGACCCTGATGACGCTGTAGACATCAGCCTTCACCGCCCCTCACCTGCCTGCAACCCCGCACACATGCACATGAGCACAGGTACACACACATGTGCACATGTGAGCACACATGCACAATCATCTGCTCTTGGGCTGGGACACTTCCCACTCAGAGGCTCAGCCAGCACCTTCCCCTCAGGGAGCTGACTGTCCACAGGACTAGCGTCCTCACGGGCACATCCTCCCTGGTCTGCATGGAAAGGTCACGCGGTCACACAGAAGAGGACACATTCACTGGGGGACACACAAGCAGAAAAGTAGAAATGCTGAGAGTCTGGCCGTGGTCACTAAACTCAGGATGCCAAGTAAGTAGAAACTGCGTTGAACCCAAATACCTGTGGATCCACACGTGGATAAACACGTGGTGATCACAGTTATTAAAACCAAAGGCACAGAATGTAAAAAAGCAAATGAACGACAGTTGACTAACACAACATCCCAAAGAGGAGGCACAGGGATGCAGCGAGGCAGCAGACGGGATGAAGACAGAGAAAGGAGGTAGCAGGAGAAACAGGCGTTTCTTCATCCTTCCCCAAGAGGAAGCCGCGCTCCGCGTCCCGAGGCTGATACGTGGAGAGACACTGCTGAAGTAAAAGTTATAAATGTAACCACGCGTCGAGCTGAGAACATTAGGTTTTCTGTACCTGTCTTCTGATTTCAAGAATTAAAGGTGAGGAAACTAGTCAGGGGCCAATCAGCAGAAAATAAAGGGGGTAGGGGAGAGAAAGCGTAAAACAAGATAAAAGTTTATTTAAAAAAATTTAGGGAAGAAGATAAAGTAAGTCGGTTTTAGCATTAAAATACACGGACTAAGTGTCTATGAAAAGAGGCTCTGCAGGAAGTCGAAAGCCTACATCCAACGGTGCACTCGCTACACAAGACACCGAGAACAAAGGCGCTCAGAACATCTGGACAGGCGGACAAAATATACTAGAAAGACGCAAATAAAAACAACAGCGAAAGTAAAAACACTATTAAAAGTCTGAGTCACTGGCCCTGGCTGGTTGGCTCAGTGGTAGAGCATTGGCCTGGTGTGCAGGAGTCCCGGGTTCGATTCCCAGCCAGGGCACACAGGAGAAGCGCCCATCTGCTTCTCCACCCCTCCCCCTCTCCTTCCTCTCTGTCTCTCTCTTCCCCTCCCACAGCCAAGGCTCCATTGGAGCAAAGTTGGCCCAGGCACTGAGGATGGCTCTGTGGCCTCTACCTCAGGTGCTAGAATGGCTCTGGTTGCAACAGAGCGACGCCCCAGATGGACAAAGCATCGCCCCCTGGTGGGCATGCCGGGTGGATCCCGGTAGGGCACATGCGGTAGTCTGTCTGACTGCCTCCCCGTTTCCAACTTCAGAAGAATACAAACAAACAAACCAAAAAAAAAAAAGTCTGAGTCATAGTTTTACAAAGGCACAAAAGTGCACAAAAGTCCCGGGGTTGTTACCAAGGGGAAAAAGGAGAGTCACAAAGCAGGTTAATTGTCCTCAACCTTTATGTCAACTAACACAGACTGAAATCCACGCGGCCAGCACCCCAGGAACTATGAGTAGAGATGGACAGAGAGGAAACATAGAGGTGTGGGAGAAATGACCACTTGCCCTAAAACTGGGCAGATTAAAGAGGCAAGAACAACGGTCAAGGACTCACATTAGTAAGTGAGGTTTGTGTAACATGCAAGCATCAAACCCCATACTTGTCCCTCTGCTGACTGGGCATCAGAAGATACAGCCACTTCCTCCTGACCACAAAGACGGCCTCTCTCAGTTCCAAAAATCAGCAACAGCACCGATCTCAGGGATATTGAGATAGAGTACCAGGAGGACACCCAAATTAACATATAAAAACAGCATTAACAAAAGTCCAGCCTTTAGGAGAACTCCAAACTCCATAAGGACCTCTGGGGCAAGAAGAAATCAAAGTACAAGTGCAAAGTCTCCCGAAACTCAAAACTCAGTGTCCCCAGCCACCCCATCAAAGGAAATACACAAACAAAACACCTAACTCAAACAGTAACAACAACAACAAAAAAGATCTAAGTACCTTAAGTTTCTTTCTTTTTTTTTCTTAAGTGAGAAGCATGGAGGCAGAGAGACAGATTCCCACATGCGCCCAACCAACAAGGATCCATTCGCAAGCTCACTACGGGGCGATGCTCTGCCAATCTGGGGCCATTGCTTTGTTGCTCAGCAACTGAGCTATAGTTATTTTAGCATCTGAGGTGGAGGCCATGGAGCCATCCTCAGTGCCCGGGGCCAAGTTGTTCCGAATGAGCCTTGACTGTGGGAGAGGAAGAGAGAGACAGAGAGAGATAAGGGGGAGCAGGAGGGAGGAGTGGAGAAGCAGGTGGTCGCTTCTCCTGTGTGCCCTCACAGGAACTCAAACCCAGGACATCCACATGCCAGGCTGATGCTCTACCCTTGAACCAACTGGCCAGGGCTTTCAATGTCAATTGTAAAAAGTAAACCAGGAAAAAAGTAAAAGTGATAAATGAAACCAATAATTGGTTCTTTGATAACCCAATGAGATAAATGATTAGCTGACATGATGAAAAAAGGCAGGACTGGGGGTGGAGGGAATTCGGTGTACTGACCACCAACAAAAGGAAAATGAAAACAATATGTCTTTCAAAATTCTGGATTAATACACTGAATAATATGGACCAAAGAAATGACTGATATTCTAGTGAAGTGTCCAAATTTTACTCAGGAATCTACAGAAAAGGTCAGCAGACCAATGACCATGTAGGCAACCAAGAGAACTATTTATTATACATGCCTCCATCCACTCAAATGCAAAAAAAAAAAAAAATAGAAAAGATCACTTAAAATCAGACACCTTTTGAGAAACAGCTCATTTAGATATAAGCTAATTATTTCTAGAGCAAAAAGAACTCACCTAGGATGCAAGACACAAAAACGACAAACAAAAGCCAATCCATATAAAGCACACAGTGGTGACCCTGATGAACCACTTATGTTTATCAAGCAACAAATCAAGAAAAACTCCTTGGAGAGACTGAACAAATGAGTGAACAGGTGGTCCACAAGAAAAATAAAATGATCAGGAAACACAGGAAATGATCAACACCCCTTTGAGTTTGTTAAATACAGCGAGTTATTTCCCCTAGCGAGTTGGCCGGGACTTCATCTAAGGACACCCAGTGGTACAAGGAAAGGCCAATCACTGCTCAGAGACTGTTGCCATGTTGACATTTCAGCTGGGAAATTTGGGGAGACCTACCCATTCACCTACCCCTTTCATTCCAAACATTCCATTTCTCCTGAAGAAATATTCCCACAATAGCCCAGCACTATGTATCAGAGAGGTTCTCTACACCCACAGACAACAAGGTGCAAGTCCCCCAAACCCCCAGTGGGGCAGATGAAAACAGCACAGCCTCTTCAGGTAGACACCTGGCTCCTGGGTGCCAAAATCTTCCCCATGGGTCAGAACCGGACCACCCCGAGGGTAAGTGCAGGCAAGTGCCCTCCACGCGCCCCTTAAAGGGAGTGTGTCATGTTGGCATGACACGGGAGCCTTTAACTTTTTAAAGTTCATATACATTTTTTAAAGTTTATAAACACTGAAATGCTTCACCGTCATTAAGCTAATACATATATTTGAATGCCTAATACAGTGATTGGCACATAGCAGGCACTCAATACACAGTAGCTTGCATAAAATAAAAATTACATCCAATGTCCTCATATGTCCAAAACACATTCTTTTGTTTTAAAATGCAATTTCCAGTTTAGATGGTAACTATATCTTGAACACAAAGATGAGGAAGACTTTGGATGAATTCTTCCTTTTACATAATTAGCTAGGGAAAGAAAGCATTCAGTTTGGGCAGGAGAACACTAAGTATTGGGCCACAACTAAATTATTCAGACAAATGAAGGCGAAAATGAAGTTGTGTGTTACCTCCTGGGACTCCCACACTGTCCCCGAGCCCCCTTTATGACACCAAGGCGGGGGAGGGAGTGTGGCATCTTCAGACTGTGAACATCTATAGTACTGCTGAAAACCTCTGTGAGTGTCTGAAGAGCAAAGTAATCGTGTCTGTCTTGATCCCTTGATGCGGGAGAAACAACCCCGTAAGACACTGGGTACCTGTTGCTGATGTTTCATTCCAGTTCAGTACTGACACTGGGTAGAATCACATCATCCCCTGGAATAATGACACGTGGCCCAACGCTCGGCCAGCAAAGGGATTTTCTGCAGGAGCAGCAAAGTTGTGACAGATGGGCATGCAGGAAGGGAGCACGCCTATTCCTTCCCACCCAGCACAAAGATGATTCCTCCCACTCAGAGACAGGGCTCAACTTCGGACATCTTAAAGCGAATTAAATAAAGTGACTTGCAAGGGGAAAATGAAAGTCTGACCTGAGCGACTGAACAGGAAGCCCCCCCTGTGGGGGGGGGGGTACTGATTTCCCACTAATTTCCCAGACCAGCTAATAAAGGGCCATTTTCATGAAAACACTTTCATTGACAGCGATGCCCAAGTCTCATCTGATGAGCAGATCCTTGGGCAACTGAACACCTATAAATTTCACACGACTAGGTGGAAATCGCCTAAGCTCCTGGCCTCCTCCCTAACCCTCCCGCCACGGATGGCCAATAGGGGGTGACCGGCTAAGGAGGCTGAAATCATTTTCGAGATAAGGGCTCATTGATGCAATCTAACTCGTCGAGACACATGTGGATTTTTGCAAAACTCTCCGGAGGATTTTTAGGTCCCACCCTAACCGTGACCTGTACGTGGAAGGCTGGTCTTTCTACTCGGCGCAGAAATACCCTTTTGCCCGTGTTTGCCAAGCGCTGTTTGGCTGAGCCACAGACACACGAAAATATAAGCAGCACAATGTATCACGGCTGAACCACGCTGCTGTGTACTTTGTCATTCCACCCAAATGCTGGCCGATCTTATTAAAAAATAAAAATCTGATAAGTTGGCTGAATGCTGATACGGCCATTCACAGGCAGGACAGTAAACAAAACTGCCCCCCCCCCCAGCTCCCGTCTGTCTCCATACCGGCTCCCTATCGAAAGGAGCATTTCAGTGATTGATAGGGGGGAGGAATGGAACTTTGACCCTCAGTCAAAATAATCAACTTGTTGAGCTGAACCCCTGGACTTACAGGCAAGGGAGGAGAGGTGAGCCACACACCCTGTCGCAAAGAACGGGACCAGCCCCAGAATGAGTCAGCAATGTAACTGTGTCTCACCTTGAAAATGGAACAAAACGGAACCGCCAAACAGAACAGCCGTCTGGGGTCACATGGGGAGCAAGACTAGCTTTAGCTTCTTAGCTCCATCTCCAAAAAACCAGTCCAGCGTTCCGGGCCTACGTTGAGGCCCACAATAATGTACCAACACGCCGTGATTCTCTCACACTTGTACACTGATGAATTCCCTCCCTGCCACCTGCCTTCCAGACTCCCCCAAACACACTCCCCAGGACCCAGACACTGGCCCAGTTACACCGTTGAGGCAGGACCCCTGAAACCTTCCTCCGTGTAGCTCACTGTAATTCCTAGGAGCCCGGGAACAATACAGGAACCATACTCACCAATACAGTGCACATGAACGAAATTCATAACAATGTACTCAGCCCTCATCTCCTTGCAAAAAAGCATCCTTTTAAAGAAGACTGGTTTGCCTTGCCAGAGCTACTTCCTTTTCCTTCTGAGAAACAGCTTTTTTATCAGCGGTAGAGCGTCGGCCTAGCATGCGGAGGACCCGGGTTCGATTCCCGGCCAGGGCACACAGGAGAAGCGCCCATCTGCTTCTCCACCCCTCCGCCGCACTTTCCTCTCTGTCTCTCTCTTCCCCTCCCGCAGCCAAGGCTCCATTGGAGCAAGGATGGCCCGGGCGCTGGGGATGGCTCTGTGGCCTCTGCCCCAGGCGCTAGAGTGGCTCTGGTCGCAACAGAGCGACGCCCAGGATGGGCAGAGCATCACCCCCTGGTGAGCAGAGCGTCGCCCCCTGGTGGGCGTGCCGGGTGGATCCCAGTCGGGCGCATGCGGGAGTCTGTCTGACTGTCTCTCCCTGTTTCCAGCTTCAGAAAAATGAAAAAAAAAAGAAACAGCTTTTTTGAGCCATACTGCTTGCGATCCTTTTTTGCTGGGGGGTGGAGTGGTATTCACTTTTATTATTGTTAGTATTATTCTAGTTCAACGAGCTCCGTAGAAAGGCCTGATGACATATGTGCGTTCCAGATCCACGCCAGGGAAGGAAGGTGGTAGCCTCCACACAGCCTCGCTAAGTGAGAACCCTGACCGTGGGCCCTTCCCCAGCTCTTACGCAGAACGGGCGGCGCACTGACTTCTGAGGCAACCACCATGTCCCAGGTCTCAGGGACAGGACCAGGGGTGGGGGGAACCCCACAGCAGCAGGTGCACTGGTCCATGAGGAGCGTGGAGGGAGGCTTGAAAAGCCGTCACCTGCTCACATCTTCTGGTCCTCACGGCCGGTGCACCTTGAGTCCAAGCCCCGGGGACAGTGGCCTCGTTCTGTGCATGTGCCTTCTACATCGTGAGGGGAACCAAACTATAACATCTACCTCGTTCCACGTGACCACCATGCTCAACTCTTCTAAAATAAACTTTTTTTTCTGAAGAGGGGGGCAGACAGACTCCCACATGTGCCCAACCGGGATCCACCTGGCATGCCCACTAGGGGGCGATGCTCTGCCCATCTGGGGCGTTGCTCTGCTGCGACCGGAGTCATTCTAGCACCTGAGGCAGAGGCCATGGAGCCATCCTCAGCGCCCGGGCCAACTTTGCTCCAATGGAGCCTTGGCTGAGGGAGGAGAAAAGAGAGAGAGAGAGGAAGGAGAGGGGGAGGGGTGGAGAAGCAGATGGATGGGCGCTTCTCCTGTGTGCCCTGGCCAGGAATCGAACCCGGGACTTCCATATGCCAGGCCGATGCTTTACCGCTGAGCCAACCGGGCAGGGCCAACATTTTATTTTTTTTTTTAAGCACAAAGATTAGAAATAACCAGACTGCTTATGCTGGTTTGACACTGGAGGTAAAGTCTCCGCTGGATGAGACAGAGAATAATACCAACCATCACAAGGTCTGTGCTGGAACTGGTTGTTACCAAGGACTGTGTCTCCCTTCACCCCAGAGCACCTCTCACTCTCTGTCGCCAGCCTATTTCACACCTGAACGGTGAAGGATGTGGCCCAGACTCACTCCGACTGGAGGCTGGTCCAACACAGAGTGTGCGTTTTCCCTTGGTTCCTCTCTCCCTGGACATTGTACCAGAGGTGGGGGGCCGGCCACGAGAAACACAGGGAAGACACCTACCTACACAGGTGGGTCTTTGCCCAAGAGCACCCTCAACCAACTTACCCAGGACTCGGGGGCCGACCCGCCGTGGGGCCCGGTCCCACCCTCCTGCATGGTGCCCCACACAGCCACCCTGGGCTCCTGGCACGGACCCCAAAGAGGTCTAAGGAAACTGCTAGAATTGAACTAAGATAGTTCCAAAGTAACATCTCTCCCTCAATGTCCTTGTGTAGAAATGGCTGAACTTGCAGAGTGTAGATTTCTGACTCAACCTCAGCACCTGGCCATGGTTACGGTGGGGGCTCCCCAAACGGGCCCATCATCTCAGCCCCCTGTGGGGACCAAAGGGGCAGAGACCAAATGGAGAGGAGCTGTACGCATGAACAACACACCAGATTTCACCGACTTCATGTAAAAGAAAAGATATCTCGGTAATCATTTGCACGTCACCTAGGTGCACAAGTAGCGTGGAACCATTAGGCTACAGAAAACGTATGAACGTGACTTTCCCCCATTTCTTTAACCACTTTTCACATGGTCGCCAGAAAATCTCCAATGACAGGTGCGTCATATTTCTGTCAGGCTACTCGGTCCCCGCGGGTCAGCCAACCACGGCCAGCAAGCCTGACCCTGCACAAACACCTATTCTGGTAAAGCGAGCAAGCTACAAATGGTTTTCACATTCTTAAGCAGTTGGAACAAAATCAAAAAGTAATAGTATTTTGTGGCCCATGAACAACATCCAGTGCAAGTCCCCCAACGAAGGGAATCTATTTGCTGGTGAGCAGTCTTTTGCTGCTCCCGCGCCATGAGCCTCTGCTGGGTAATGCCATCAGAGATGTGAGCCCACGGGGCCCAAAATATTTAGCATTTGGCCCCTCACAGAAAACGTCAGTGACCCCTGTCCTAGAGTTCTGGAAATACAGACCCCCCCCCCCAGTTTCCGGAGCATAGAGAGGGGACACTCCCTAAGCCGCACTGGAGAAAAGGAGGAGAGAGAAGCAGAGGGTCAGGGGACCAGGGTGGGGCCGCATCCTTACGGCTGGCTGGAACGCTGTTTCCCTGCTTCAAACCCTCTGACTCTTCTAGACATTTCTCCTTCTTGATGGGTCCCTCAATACCTCTGTTTGTCTTCACAGAAGATAGGGTCACCATACGCATTCGATCTCAGGACACCACACAGCAACTCCCATCTCCTCCTGGGTGGCTCATCGGTGACCCCAGCCACTTAGGAGAGAGGAGGGGGGCAAGAGAGGGGACCCTGGTCTTCTATCACGTGATATAACTCCAGATGGCGCAGACCAAGAACGCAAATAAACTCTACACGTCTGAACAGCAGTGAGGAAAACTGGAACTCAGGGTGACTGTCCAAAACATGGTCCCCTCAGCCAACCCAGCCATGGGACTGTGACCAGGTGAGCAAATCACGTCCTCACCAAGGACGACTCAACTCTACAGTCAGTCATGAGGAGTCAACGTTCAACTTCCAATAAAATGGGACATGGTCACGCCCAATAACCTGGGTCACACCATCATGGAGATTCAAAAACTCACTCTCCATGCCTCACGTTCTGTTCACGGGCCTTGGTTCTTCATACCTATGCTGCCGCTTTGCCAAGGGCCACTGTGGCATCGGCCCTGAAGACACTACTGAAGACAAATGTCTATGTAAAAATACATACAATAACCAGTCAGGATAAAATCAATGTAAAAAAGATTCCTTATGGTTTGACATTAAAAAAAAAAAAAAGCCTTGGCCCTGGCTAGTTGGCTCAGTGGTAGAGCGTCGGCCTGGATCCCAGTCAGGCGCATGCGGGAGTCTGTCTGACTGCCTCTCCGTTTCCAACTTCAGAAAAATATTAAAAAAAAAAAAAAGCCTTTTGTTTTATGGGAGTTCTGTCCTTCTCTTCAACATATAAGGGCCATGTTTCTCTCTTTGCTTTTCTTGCCGGAAATTTACTGGATTCTGACATTTGGTTCCTGTACACCCCCTAGAGGGAATACTATAATCCGTAATATGCCCCCCTCCCCCGCCTCTGTCGTGACCTCTTATTCCATTTCTTCTTGGTTTTCATTTTTGTTTTACTGCCTATCTAAAGTGTACCCTCAAGTGCACCTCCCGCCCTTGACAGAAAGAGGTGGGTATACGGAGCAAACTGTCACAACTCACATGCAAAGGACAAGATTTCATGACCAGAGACTCAAGACAGGGCTGTGAAAACTCTGACACACACATCATTCTCATAAAGGAGGAGAACCATCAAGTCTGACGCCGACTGCACCCACCCAGGCCAGTCTGAGTTCACACAGGTCATCAGGGAGTTTAAGAAATTTCTAGAAAGGTAGCAAACTACCTGGGATAGAGTTTCTGGTAATTAATGAGACAGTTCTCAGTGCAGAGAAGGGACAGCACATTCTAAATCTGGGGCTCAACCTACTCATTGTTCTTTTGCTCAGGAAAGGGTCACACAAGAGAAGCAGGGAACCATCTCAACTACCATCTGTCTTCTCTGACCCCTCTCCCTGCCAGCGTTTGGTGGTTTTTTTCTTATAGGACTTTCTCTCCTATGCTGGTCATTTCCTTCCTCTATCTACTATTCTCATAAAAAGTGATTGTGGGCCCTGGCCGGTTGGCTCAGCAGTAGAAGCCCAGCGTGTAGAAGTCCCAGGTTCGATTCCCCGACAGGGCACACAGGAGAAGCATCCATCTGCTTCTCCATCCTTCTCCCTCTCCTTTCTATTTCTCTCTTCCCCTCCCGCAGCCAAGGGTCCTCTGGAGCAAAGTTAGCTCAGGCTCTGAGGACGGCTGCATGGCCTCCACCTCAGGCACTAGAATGGCCCTGGTTGCAACGGAGCAACACCCCAGATGGGCATAGCATCGCCCCCTGGTGGGCATGTGGGTGGATCCCAATCAGACGCATGCGGGAATCTGTCTGTCTGCTGCCCCCACTTCTTACTTTGGAAAAATACAAATAATAATAATAATAATAAATTTAAAAAGTGATTGTGTGTGGGCGTGACCATTGGGTTTCCCAAAAAAGCGTGTGTGGCTGGCCCCCGAGCTGAACTGGGAAGCCCGTGCCAACAGCTGCGGGGTCTTTGATGACCTGGGGTTCCTGAGTTTCAGCTCCCCACCCCTGCTGCCTTGGAATGGGACCGCCCATCTAGTTCTCACACTGATCCAACATCCCTGTTGAGCGATGTAAAAAATTTAGTCAACGTTCTTCTCTCTGGATCTCAAGCTGGGCATCAGAGGGCACACAGGAGGCAGGGACAGTGCACTGACTCCTTCCTCAATCCCCAGCCATGGCCTGGGTCTGCACTCTCTGCCACCTGGTCCACTCTTAACAAGCTCATCTGGAATGTGGACTGTTCCCACAGCTTCCTGTGCACATTCACCCTGGTGGAACCTGGGACTCACGAAAACGGGATTGCCCTGGCTGGCTGGCTCAGTGTTAGAGCATCTGCCTGGTGTGTGGATGTCCTGGGTTTGATTCCTGGTCAGAGCACGGAGGAGAAGCAACCATCTGCTTCTCTTCTCAACCCCTCCCTCTCCCCCTTTTCTCTCTCTCTCCTCCTCCCGCAGCCATGGCTCAATTGGTCCAAGTTCATCAGCCCCAGGCACTGAGGATGGCTCCCTGGAGTCTCTGTCTCAGGCACCAACAATAGCTCGATTGCTAAGCATTGTCCCAGATGGGTGAAACATCAGCCGCAGATGGAAGCTGCCAGGTGAATCCCAGTCAGGGCACATGTGGGAATCTATCTCCCCTCCTCTCACTTGGAAAAGAAGAAGAAAACAGGATCAGAGCCCTGTCCATCGCTAGGCCCTTGGCTGAGTTCCCAAATCCTTCTGCATCTCAGTACCTGTACAATGCCAGAATTCACTCCAAAAAAATCATCATTAAGTTCCTTGCTCATTATAACATATACGTAACTCTCAATATTAACCTTCTAAAACAAGCCCAAATAGAAATCCACAAAGGTAAATAATGATGAAAATGAACGTTTTCCTTCACGGTCGTTCCACAGAATCCAAGTACCACTTCACACCGGTATGAAGTCCACACTGTGGAGTAAGGTGCCATGTGAACTCTGCTCCGGGCAGGCAGAGGCCGTGCGGTAGTAAACCATCCCCTCTGAAGCATCCAAAATGGTGCCTTTGGGGCCCAAAGGATCTAAGGTACTTTCCAAAATGGCCTGTAGCTTCCGGGAACAGTAGATAAGACTTCCAGACAGCCTGACATGCACAGTGGCCCCGGTCCCTTCATGTCTCTAGGTGAACAACAAACAGGGATCGTAGAAACCCCTCTCCCTCCTTGCATCCTAACTGCAGGAAACTCCTTCCGCAACCAAGTCCTACACACCATGAACAAAAAGGCATGGCTATTAGGAAAATTAACCTTCCCTGCTAAAGTTCACATTCTAAACAGGTCATAATCTTTCACCAACCTAGAAAATCACTGATAAGCCAATCTTCCTATAAAACCATTAACAGATTCTGCTTTTCTGTCACCAGGGTAATTTATGGAGAACAATTTTAATCTTCCTCCTTATCCCACAACTCCACAGACCTGTCCCAGGTTCATGTGACCACGGCAAGTACATTGACGCTCGAAATTACTAACAGTCCAATTCTCCAAGCTGGCTCTGGGCATGAAATCATCATCCTTACCTCATATTTTAAAAAGTGAAAGCCCCCCCCCCCCCCGGCCCCGTTTCGGAAACCAGGAAGCCACAATGAGCCCCCAACTGGGCTGGGCGGTCCTCAGCACAATCACACAGGTTCAAGGATGCCTGGCGTGACAAAGAGATAAAATGATCATCATGATGCCAACAGTCACGCTAAAGACAGAGACGCCTTGGCGTGATGAGTCTGAATCGGACGGGATAGGATTATCCAGGTGAGTGGTGATATTTTCTCAAATGGCATAAAAGTGTCCCTCCCTGCATCACTGATAATGTCAATATAAATTATGCATCGCCCGAAGCCGCGTTCCTGACCACAGCTGCGGTTCTCCAAGCAACACCCAGGCCCCACCTCACACGCGTGTGGAGGCCCTGTGACGGGTGCACATGCGGGAGGGAGTACCAATGTGCTTACTTCTTTCCTTAAAACCAGGAAGCGGGGTGTGATTCGAGCTAACGAGATGGATCCATCCACAGCGAGGGGCCCGGAGATGGGCGGGCACGGGCAGTGAGGCCACAGCCTTGCAGGGACGTGGAAAACGCAGGGAGAGGCTTCCATGCAGCTCTGTCTCCATGGGGTCCCCCCCCCCAAATTGTGGCTGAAGATGTCCCCTTGTGAATTAAATGCAAGCCAATCCCCAAAATGCAAAAGTGTACAGCATGGGTACTCAAAACACATCCGTAAGTGACGGCATTCCAGGGCTACCTCCAGATCACTCCAGAACAGCACCACAAAAGTTTCTTTTTAATGTTTTTTATTGATTTTTTAGAGAAAGAGGAAAGAAGAAAGAGAGAAAGAGAGGGCACGTACGTCAATCTGTTTCTGTACACGCCCTCACCAGGGATCAAACCGACAACCTTTGCATATGGGGACGATGCTCTAACCAACGGAGCTCCCAGGCCAGGGCACCACAAAGATTCAAAGTATGAAACAGAGTCGTCGTCACAGCCTTGTCACAAGGACGTGGAGTATACAACATAGGGAACAGAGTCCGTGACACTGTGATAACTGCCTGTGGTGTCAGACCCATCCCAGATGCACCTGGATGGTCACTTGGGAAGTTACACAATGTCTCATGGCTGGGTTGGATACCCAAAACTAATAGAATACTGTGTTATTAACTGGAACCAAAAAAATAAAAAATGAATTAAAGTCAGAAAAAAATAAAATACTATGAAATAGGATCTGTTCGCCAATTCATCCATTAAAAAAAAAAACACACAAGTCTTGAAGGGGTGGACAAAAAAAACCTATTTGTGAGCTCGAGGTTAAATTCACTGAGCGATGAGGAAGGAAGCAGGGAAAGCACTCTCTCACCAGCCCAACCTCAGTCTGTCTGCAACTGGCAGAAATGTTAACCACCCACGCTGGGCTCCACACTTGCCTGAACTGACTCAACCCGTCCGCATTGAACGTCAAACTATTTCCCACAAAAATTATCTCGGGAACCGTACAAGTGACACTAACTAGCTCACCACCCCAACCCATGGGCCCAACAACAAGCTGTAGGTGCCAGGGGCAGCCTCTGTCACAACTTCCCCTGCGCCCTGCGCCCGCACTATAAATTTCAGACAATGTTCTCAAATGCCGAAATAAATCACTGGCCAGCACAGGCCGGAGCACCACAGGTTAAATAGTGCCAGATGGCAGAGACAGACACATTGTTGCCCTTTTCTGAAACAAAGAGGGAAATTCCTAAACAACCATCCTCTCCTTGCATGAGGGGGAAAAGAGAAGAGCGGGTTTGAGGAGGGTTGCAAAATAATGCTGAAAAAAAAAGAGTTGTTGTTGTTGTTTTAATTCTTCATCAAGGAAAAAAAAAATACTGCACCTCAGTTAAATACTGACTTTTAACAGCACCTCAAATTTCTAAGTCTCTCTTTCACAGGGCCCTGAAAGCCAACACCACATGTCGCCTGCACTCACAAGCCCCCAAATGAGCAAGAAAATAGGAGGACAGCTGTAGTCCAGGGTGGAGCTGACATCAGCAATTCCCTGGGGTGCCCCATGGTGAGAGAGAGGAGTCTACCTGCTTCAGAGGGAATACACCACCGGCTTAATCCTGCTCTTGAAGAGAAAACATAGTTGTCTCTCCTCCCCAGCCTCAGTCGAGGAACTGTCTAAACTTCACCATCCTATACAGGGTGGGGCAAAAGTCATTTCACAGTGGCTTGCATGGAAGAGAAAGACAATGTACTACTACTCACAGAAATTAGGATATTTCAAAATTAATATGAAGCAATAAAAAAAAAAGCAGCACTTGATTTTTTTTCATTCAACAAGAACATCAGAAAAGCAAAGGACAAGTCAAAGGAAGTTGTTTGATTAGGCAGGTGAGATGCAAAACCAACTTTTATTTCATTGGTGAGCATGCAGTAGACAAAAAGGCTGAAAGGACTGGAGCTTCTGCACTGTCCCTGATCCCCTAGTTTTTGCGAGCAGTGCAAATAAATATTAAATAAACTGTGTTTCACATTCTCACGACCATAAACCTACCTATGGACCACCCCGTCTGACAAGATACCTTTCTCTCAAAGTGAGTTTGAGAGTTGGACAAGTGGATTAAACTCCTGGCCAACACATACCCACACCCCCCACACACACACCCCAGAAAGACTATCGACCAGAATGAACTCAAATTTCAAGTAAACAGCAAAGTGTATGTACACATCCGATGCCATTGCTTTTTTTAAACAATTGATTTTTCTAGGCCCCTGGGCGGGGGTGGGGGGGGGGGGTGCTCCTTCCTCCCTTACTCTACAGGTATTGACCTGTTTGCGTGCTAAAAAAAAAAAGTCGCATTTCTGATTGCCCCTGCTTGGAGGTTTTCAGTGGCCCTGGAAGGGAAGCCTCATTGTCAGGTCCTCTTTTTTGGGGAAACAGCATGGGTTTACACTTCATATCATTCAAAGGCACGTCACTGGACACCCTCTTGTTCTGGACATCCACGGGACAGCCAGGCTGGCTTCGCAAAGAAAAGCTGCAGCTGCTCCAAATCACGTGCGGCCAGATTCGAGGGACAAAGACGACACAAACGGACAGTTACAACTGCTCATTCCCCAGGCCGCTCAAACACCCTCCACAGACCGAGCCTCGGAGCTGGCTGTCCTCAAATACAGGCAGCGCATTCACAGTGCCCGAGGACGTGCCCTTCCAACAGCGAGGTCACGCCTCCCCCCCAGAACAGTCCTCTGTGGAAGACAATTCGTGGGGAAGAAAGATGCTTTTGAAAGAAGTGGAGGAGACGTTTTAAGTTCATACAAGTTTTTCTTTGGTCTTCCAAAGAGAAGGTTGGTTTAATAAATTCTTCCTAAGTATCTGATGTGATTCCTCTCTCCTGAAAGGGGTGTGTCATCATTTGCCAGTATTCCTGAAAACTGTTAGGATCGTTCACGGCTCGAGTCCAAGGATAAAGAGGACCCACACACACATTATAAGTCACTCTGCCACCTCTGGTGAGAGTGCGGAGGGGGTGTAATCTCACCCCGCTCAGAGCAGAAATCACTCAACCATCAAAGAGAACTATCCACCTCCCGTATCCCAAACTCACTTGTTTCTGGGGCCAAAAAGGACCAAGGCCAAAGCTTGAATCTGGAATAGGCTGCCACAGGATACAGTAAAAGCCTTCACAGGCGGCTGCCAGCACACTGTTGGCCAGACAGGTTGGGAGGTAAGAATCCCAGGGAAGGCGTGAGGGGAGAGGAAGACCACAGTTATGGAAGTTAGCTCCTGCGCCCCCTTAGCACCGAGCCCCACACAGAAGGAAGTGGAACAATTTGCTGCTCCCTAAGCTCCCAGGCAAAGAGGACAGAGTCCATAGATGCCAGTCAGCCGTCCACACACACAGCTGCATCCACCTGCCATCTATCTCCGTGACACCAGGAGATGTCTTCCAACCACTCGCATCCCACCAGGGAAATTCACTTGAAAAACGCAAATCCACACAAGAGGTACTTTTCGACCACCAGCCACCGCAGGGTCTGGGTGCTGAAGACAGGAACGCAATTAATTCTTCAGGTTTTGACATTAATAATCCTGGAAGTAAAAGTCAAAGGTGCCATGTGGTAAGCCAACCCCGGGCAGCTCAAGGTGCTGGGTGCTCCCTGGGCCGCAGGTGAGCCCACACTCAAGGAGGAACATGGTTCAGGGTTGGGCCAACACATGCAAGCCCCCCCCCCCCCCGTGGGCCCACGGGTAGTGAACCACCTTCAGTGCAGCCAAGAGATGTATTTTTCAAAGAACGAATCAACTGTGTCAGAAGCTCTAACCACGCGCTAAAGTATGTAAACATTTACAGCACGGAAGATATCTGCTTGAAGAAGGAGTGTTCCTTCTACATTCTAACGTGTAGAACACAGCCATTAAATAAAGTTAACGTTCTTCTGCTTTCTTCCATCGGTTCTGTGACTTCTGCCTAACTCCGTGCCCACTGCTGAGACACCTCCAAGCTATCTGGCCATCAAATGCCCATCAGAAAGTTAATTGTTTCCTTCACGTAAGATTGAGAAGCCTCACGCACTCAGAAATCTAGGTACACTCTTAAGAAAAATGCCATTTTCTATTATATAATTCACACACACACACACACCTTTTCTCCAGTGAAAAGGGAATAAACAGCAAAAACAGCACCACCTTAAACACTGAGAACAAGCACGTTACAGAAGGAAAAGCACACACGTTTGGACAAGCTCCTTCCTGCAGCACGTAATCAGCTTATATTTCAGTTTCCTATTTCTGTGGCATTAAGGTATAATGCCGCTGAAACTCTAAACACAGCCCCCACGCAGCCTTACAGCCAGACACTCCCTTAAAAATTTTTTAAAGATTCCTTCTGGTAAATTATGAGTAAGAACAATACGTATTCTGAAATCGAATAAACAAAAATCCCCCATAACCCAATACACAGAGTACTGGTTCTTCAAGAACAATCCATGACTAAACCCTCCTTAAATCTCCGGGTTACATTACCATTTTTCCCTATTTGGTAAGGCTAATAAACCATCTGTGAGAGCACACACCTCCTTTTGAAAAAACATCCTTTTTAAAGGAGTCTCCTTGCTCTTGGTTCAATGCATCTCAACATCAACTGCTTCACCTGCAAGACTCAAACATCCCCAGGTAGGAAACAAGGAAAGGTAAATAAAGGTTAAGTTTAGTAGGGCAGAAGTGGAGACAACAGAGCTTTGAGCCTTGACCTCTTTCCACCATCAACCCTGCATTCTATTCACTGCCTGCTGGTTTCTGGGACAACATCTTGTCAAGTTAGAGACGTGGGCTTTCAGATCCCATGAATCTCTAAATTGGTCAGGGCAACTTTAAAGGTTGTTTACAAATACAGGGGATTAACCCAGGCCCCTTTTAGTCAAGGATTCCCAGGTCCTCAGTGATATATCCCAAAGTTAAAGTTCTTTTCAGCCAGTAAGTTTCAGTTACAGTCAGCCTTATGGAAAATGACCCTGAAAAACAAAAATAAGCAAAAACCCCTGCCTTCCCACTGCTGAACACAGTGCCTACCAAACACACACTTCCCTGTTTGGTTTCACTTTGGAGAAGCAATTCCCAGGCCAACGGAGTCACTTTATCACACATCCCATGGGATTATTATTTGTTGAACATGTATGTTCATGGGCTCTGAATGTTTCAGCCTATTCAAAGCAGCAAGCTGAAGAAAACAAGTCAGTCCTACGCACACAAACAACTAAGAAAAAATATCAAACATGCTACGTGTGTTATCTTAACAAATCCAAAGTCTAATTCCATTACCAAAATGCTCCAGCAGCCTGGCTCCGAGCTCAGTTTCTCCTAGGGCCCATTCAAGATGGCATGCCCCTCGCTCTTGTGAAACCAAAGATGTCCTCCTTGCAACCCAACTCTCAACCAGGCACCACCCCCACTGCGCCCAACTTGCTCAAATTTGACCAAGAGGGGGAACTCCCCATTGACTGCGCAGCTCTGGCATGCGGTATGTTTAATTCTGGCTGGTCTGGGTAAATATGTATATAAATAACAGGGATTTTTGATGCCACAATCAAAGAATGCAAGAGAAAATGAAGGAGGAACAAACAAATGATAAAATGAGCTTCTTTCGCGGCAGAAAAGAGTACCCTATCAAATAGCACGCATGCCTCCTTCCTTAAAGTAGCACTTACATTCCTCCACCAAAATACCCCAATCCTATTCACAGGGCGGCTTGAAAAATAATCTGGAGAAAGTCCTGTTTGGGGGGAACAGCCCGCCCTGCTCCGACGCCGGTGAGTTCTTTAAGGGTATTGATTACGTAGCCACAGCAGGAGGTATATCCATTTTAAAATCATCTTTAATCAGCATTGGTGACTTAATGGCAGGTTCACGGGGGGAGGGGGCAGTGTTTAATCAAGACCACCTTCTAAAGTTCCTTTTGTGACCTGCTGTTAGGTCAGTGCGGTGCGCATCCGAGGGTCCCGTAGCCTTGCCCTTTGTTATGAAGTGGGCCCAGCTGGCAGGCCCGGCCCACGCCCACGGGCACATCTGGGCTTCCCAGGCGGCCCCCAGTCCACCGGGCTCCTCCAGCCCAGTTGAGTCAGGTCTAACCGCAGGACACACACCCACGCGCAATGGCCCCCGCCAGGCGCCTGGGCCATTGCACCCCAGATCTCCCACCCAAATCCGCGCGGGATGCCAGACCCCGGACGGAATGAGGTGTGAACACTTATGTAATCTTCCTGGGGGCCACGCCTTTCCCACCGCCCCACCTCCACCAGAACAAAGTGAAGTTTAAAATAGAAACCAATCACCTGGCCTCCGTGGCGCCTGAGCCCCGGGAGTGCGAGCCCTTCTGCCGCGCAGACCCCCAGGCCAGGCGCAGACCCCCAGGCCAGGCAGGCACAGACCCCTGCCCCGCGATGGACTCCGGGCCAGGCCGGGCCCCATTCCCTCGCCCCGCGCAGACCCCCACCCCCACCCCGCACAGCCGGGCCCCTACCCCCCCCCCGCCGCCCCACCCCCTAGCCCCCGCCCCGAACCGCTTCCTCTTGCCCGCTCCCTCCCCAGCTGATCCCCCTCCGGCCCACACCGACCCCCGCCTTTGTTACGGTGAGAAGTTGGGCCGTGGGTCCCCGTCTCTTTCACTTCTTGGGTTACAGTGCAGGCGTGTGACGTCCGCTCCACATGACGGGGGCGGGGGGCGGGCGCCGGGGGCGGGGGCGAGGGCCGGGCCCTCCCCCACCTCCCTCCCTGCCGCCCCGCCCACGGCCTGCCCCCAGGAAGCCCAGCAACAAGCTGCCACCGCCCCCACCCCCACCCCCGAGGCGGGCAGGTAGATCCCCCTGCTTCTGCCCCGCCCCCACCCGGTCCACGCCTACCCCGCGGCGCCCCAGGCCCAGTGCCGAAACGCTTGAAGATACAAAAATAGGAATGATTTAATCCAGCTACACACCCCACTGCAGCCCATTCCTCAACCGGCGAGCTCACTGGGAGGACGGGAGGCAGAATCGGATCCAACTCCGCCTTGGGGGGCGGAAACGGCCCAAGTTGGAGGCATGGGGCTGGACACCGCCTCATAACCGAGTTAGGTTGTTACAGAAGGAGAACGAAGGTCGCCTGGGGTTGTCCATGGGCCTTGAGGTGATCTCAGTCCGGCTCAGCGGACCAGGAGCGAGTCCCTCCCAGGGATCTCCAAGGAGGGGTCTCCGGGGAGGAAGGGGCACACGTGGGTCCTTAACCCGTGCCCTGGGGCATCACCATCCATCCCGGAGTGAGGCAGGCCAGCAAGTGCAACGGTGACAGAGATGGTACACAGCCTGGTCTGGTCCACACGCTTCCACACACAACACTACCAACGTTCCCAGGGAAACTGGTGCCAGATCAAGCCGGTATGCCAGCGTCGGGCGGCCCGTAACGCTCTCCACCCGTGAAAGTGCTCATGATGCGAGCGATGCGGCCCGTGCTCCACACTCATTAAGTCGGTGGTCCGCCGAACTTTCACTGACCAGCAGCAGGTCACACTCTAGAATTTGCCAAGGACTAAGTGACAACTTCCGGAGACAAAATAAAATTTGAAGTCGGAAGGTACACGCTGCCTTCACTTTTGTACGGAGTTAACATCACAGTTTCAACAGTCCTCGTCCTCTGTGCGCATGGAGCCCGTCGAGTGGGCTGCATCTTACGGGCTCCAGACGCGCAAGGGCGCGCCTGCCGCGTGGGAACGAGGCAGAAAAAGCCGATTCCCCCAGCTGTTGAGAAGAAGCATGATCACATCATTCCTCTTTTCTGCAGGTTTCCACTTGAATCCGAAAGCGCCTCTTGTGTCCATTCTTTACAGGACACTTGGAGGAGGCAGGATCTCCATTTGGGCTGCGGCTTGCCCTAGGAACTGCAGGGACTCAGATAAAAGCGTGGATCCACGTCTACAGCATACAGCTGTGCAAATTAGGAGCCTGCGGATGTGCGGGGCTGGTGGGACTTAACAGTGTGCAGACACATGAGCGCATGCACGCGCGCGCGCGCACACACACACTCACACCCCAAATTACCTCCGGGATGGAGAAAGCCGCTACGGATTGGCCGGCAGAGCCGTCACTCTCACTTAGGGGCAGGGAAACTTTGCGAGGGCTGTTTCCTTTTTTCCCCCTCCCCACCGTTTCATTTAATGGTGAAAGAAAAGCAGAGCTCTGAAAGTTAGCCATCTGCACGAAGGGGTTTCCTTCTTTCATGAGGGCGTCAGACAATATCCATTTAAGTGTATTTTGTACTTCCACAATGGATGAAAAGGGAAATTAGCCATCCCGGGAGGGGGCAAAGAGGGAGCTTAGAGTAAGGAGAAGGGGGTCCTTCTGGGAGGGGTGGACGCAGGGAGGACAGCGGTTCTCAACATCCAAGGAACTTTTGACCTTTCATTGATCTCGAAATATATATATAAAAAATGTATTTTACAAGTCAGATTCTAAAAAAATGCAGGTCCTAGTTTATGAACTCATTTTAATTTTATTTAAGCATGCGCCAGCAATCGTGTTTCCTTAAGAACTGACCTATTTTTGGCTGGAGATAAACGATCATGATAACAGATGTTAATCTTGTAATCTGTTTTTCCTGTAAGCACTTTAGATACCCAGGTTTCAGACCTTAAAAATATCTTTTCCAAAAAGACCTGACATCAACACAATTCACTCCCTGAAAAATAACTCCCTCCCTTCCCTTTTTTTTCCCCTCTGCAATGATTTCAAAGACATTAAATCTTTTTTCACTTTATAAACACCGATTTGTTCTGCCTCAACTCCTACAGGCTTTTATTTGCATTTCAAATTCCACAGGTTACACCAGTCGGCTTTTCAAAAATTGTAAACCAACAATGAAGCAGCAAATGGCTTTTTGTGCATCTGGATTAAATAAGGCACAGAAGGAATATAATTTTCAAATAAGGCTGAGTGAGTTCATCTTTGCACACCGGAGACCAAGTAATTATCAACAAGCCCAGAGCAATGGGTAACATACAAGATCCACAACCAAGAAGCTGCTGGTCTGATCCTGGTCTGCTGCAGGGAGCTTATTAATGCTGATAATAAATGGGGCTGGCTTAGGGACCCACATTTTCCGGTAATAGGCTGGGTCTTCCTGGTCCCTAACTGCTGGGTCCATTGGCTTCCCAGCCCACCAGGGCTGATAGTCATCGCGCCACCTTCCTCCATAAACCACTGTTTTAAATACCCAACTCTCTGGCTTTTAGCAAACTTATCTATACAAAGTTTCTTTAAAACTTGACGAGGCGGCTTAATCTAAACACCGATCGTAACTATTCAGTATGGTAGTTCTCCCTGGAAATGGAAGACGAGGCCCTTTCCCCCACACACCCCCACAACCCCCACCACACATCATGGCTTTTTTTTTTTTCTTGCATATACCCGAGTATATACTGTGATCAATACCTCCTTCTAACCCCACCCTCGCCACAGCCCCTGCCCCAGCCTGGCTGTGTGCTTCTCCGAGGAGTCCCTGCCACCCGGACCACCTCTGCCCACCTCTGTCCGAGTCATTGCGGGAACTCTCGCCCCCACCCTTGCCCTAACTTCCCTTCCAGACTCTCACTTCTTTAATGTTAGAGTCACTGATACATTCCCACCGATAGGCAGGCAAACAGGGGAGCGGGAAGGACAAACAACACGCCCCCCCCTCCCCCCCCCCCCCCCCCCCCCCCCCCCCCCCCGGTCGTAAGCAAACACATCCCCTAGGCAGCAGCGCGCGGTGCTCTCTGCATCGATCCCATCAGCCAAACCCTTAATAATTGAAGCGGCTCCTCGGGCCCCGCAGCGCCATCACCCACCTTCATTAGCCAGCGTGTTTTACTTTAAAGTAAGGCAATTTGCTCTTTGTCTCCTAATGGATGGAGAGCGCATCCAAGCTCCCCTCCTCCCGCGTCGCCTTTGACGAAGTGTACGAAGCCAGAGCCTCTTCCGCGCTCCCACCCCGGCCCCCACCCCGGCCCTCCACTGCGGTAAAAACCACCTCCCGGCGCACGCCTCGCCTCCTGAAGTTGCATCTTCCCTCTCTTAGGATTGCAGAGCCCAGCAATTACCAGCAGGAAAAACCCAGCCGCCCTCCCTGCGCCCGGGAGCCCCTCCCCGGCGCCCCCCACCCACGGAGCACACAGCAGTCCACGGCGTGGTCAGGGCGGGGCCCCGCGCCCCCCGCCCCCTAGCGGGCCCGCGGCGCCCCCCCTACCGCGTCCTCTACCTTGGCGGGGAGGCGGCGGCCGGGGAAAGAGGACGCGCACGCCCCGCGCTTCTGAAGGTTAAGCCGAGCGCCGGAGGCGCGGAGCCGATCGCTGCGCTAGACCGACCGCGCCAGCTGCGCCCGGGCGCGGGGGACGCGCGAGGGCGCGCGGAGCCCTCCACGCACCGGACTCCCTCCCCGCGCCGCCCGTGCGCGCCCCGGACGCACCCGCCCCACTAGGACCCCGGCACCGGTCGGGCTCCGGGGGCTGCTCGGCGCGGGGAGGAGGCCGAGCCCCCGCGGCCCGGCGTAGGCCCCAGGTTTCCCCCAGCCTCGGAATGGTCTGCCCTGTAGGAAACGCACACGCTCCACTATTGTCTCATCAGCACAAAGTTCTGCCACACTGCGGGGAAAGTCTGGAAGCTCGCGATGACTCAGACGCAGCTCATTCTTCCCCTAATAGCCCTGAATCACGATCCCAACGGCTCGTCGTCGCCCCTTTCTCCCAAGGACTCCGCCGCCACAGCTCCAGTTATGGGAAGCTGTTTACGCGCACACACGGATCCACACACACACGCACGCATCCATACGTGCAGACGTGTCGGGATGCACCTCTTAGCCGGCTTGGGCACCTGAGCACTGAGTCCAGAGCGATTTGTGGGGCTCCTTACGGCGGTACCAGGGCATGTGCCTTGCAAACGGCCTGGAGGGGTGCATTTACTCAACTTCCTGGCAAATGTGTTGGGGGTATTCAGATGCGGCGTATCAATGTCAATAAGTCCTGAACCAAGATCAAAGGGTCCCTCTGGAAAGACTTCAGAACCCGGATTCTGCTGTAAGGCAATTTTAAAAGGACTGTTGTCTTTATTTTTATCCTTGAAGTTCAACTCTAATTTTTGTTTTTCAAAAACTCCATTTCTTCACCCCAGCCACTTAATCCCCCGTGGGCCGTATTTAGTTGCAATAAATTGCCTCTGGGAACAACAACAAAAAATTCCAGTTTGACCTCCAAAAGTATTAATGGTAAGCTGGGGGAGGTGGCGAGGAAGAAAGAGAGGAGGTGGGGGAAGGCGAGGAGGGTACCCCCCCACTGTCGGTGGGGGCGCAGCGGGGAACTGGGGAGGAGGAAGCGTCTTCTCCCACCGCTCCTGGCCATATTGTTCTCTCCTCGTGATAACTCCGCAGTGGGGATGGATTCCGTCCAAGACACCACCTTCGACGTCTCTCTGCTCCACCAGCTGCGCTGCAGTCCGGGCGAGACCTTCCGTGGTGGCATTTCTTCGGTGCCTAATGCTGGATAGCACTCTCTCTGCAGCTGCAGCTCGGGGGGGGGGGGGGGGGGGGGGGCTCTCCAACTTAGGGTATTTACAACAGAAACTACTACACACAGCTTCCAGGGAGGAGCTTGTGCCTGCCAAGCCGGACTCCAAACACAGGGGCCATTCTGCACGGGCGACGTGTGTGCGCGCGCGTGCTCGCGTACAATGTGGGTGTTTCGGTGGAGGGAGTGGGGGTGGGGACGACGAGAGGGCTGAGAGCCTTGGAGAGAAGGAGTCAGAATCCTAACATGTTAGCCCCTTGGTGATCAATGATCTGCCCTGGTCTGGAGAAGCAGGCACAGACGGTCAGTAAGGGCTGGTGACAATTGTTGCTGGTTCCGGCCTGAACGTCTCAGTGGGAAGTACTCGTGAGCAGTCAGTCTGATTCACAGAAAAGTATCCGCGTGCCCACCATTCATTACAACGCACAGTACAAATCACAAATAAAGGTGTCCTCCAGGTCAATGAACGGTGAGGATCTAAATGGCATCTCTAGACATGAATAGATTATGACACATAGGTGTTATCACCCATAAAGAGATTAAACTTTGAATACTTGACATTTTAATAGTCTTTTTTTTTTTTTTGTAGTCTTTTCAAGTGGATTTGAGGTGATGATTAAAAAACAAAACAGGCCCTGGCCGGTTGGCTCAGTGGTAGAGCGTCGGCCTGGCGTGCAGAAGTCCCGGGTTCGATTTCCAGCCAGGGCACACAGGAGAGGCACCCATCTGCTTCTCCACCCCTCCCCCTCTCCTTCCTCTCTGTCTCTCTCTTCCCCTCCCGCAGCGAGGCTCCATTGGAGCAAAGATGGCCCGGGCGCTGGGGATGGCTCCTTGGCCTCTGCCCCAGGCGCTAGAGTGGCTCTGGTCACAACAGAGCGACGCCCCGGAGGGGCAGAGGATCGCCCCCTGGTGGACAGAGCATCGCCCCTGGTGGGCGTGCCGGGTGGATCCCGGTCGGGCGCATGCGGGTGTCTGTCTGATTGTCTCTCCCCGTTTCCAGCTTCAGAAAAATACAAAAAAAAAACACAAAAAAAACCCCAAAAAACAAATCTACATTCATCTGCATACTAGGGTCTGTTGAAAACTACTACAGTAGTGTACCAAAAACTTCCATGGGTTGAAAATTGACACATTAGTTAGATCAACAAAGGATGACCAAACCTTCAGACTTCTCCACAGACAATGGTGATTTCTGGCACTGGCCTCCTTTACTACGAGCTGTGCATCTACCCACCTGTGATTTCACTCACAACTAGGGCTGTTTTCCAGAAATACGGTGCTTTTAGGAAATTTCTTTTCTTCCATATGTGTTTACAATGCACACAGTAATCTGAGCGTGTAATCTGAGAGATGACCAACAGGTTCTTTCTGGAAAATGGCAGCTGGACGGCTAGCCCGGCTCTGTTACCCAGCAGAGCAACCATCACGACAGACGAAATGAGCTCTGAGTCACTTGTACACAGTCACCCGTCCTTGTTCATCTGCCAATGCCCTTCATAGCCTGTTTCACAGGAAAATTGGTATAAAAGCAAAATATGTAAATGAGAGTTCCCCTACTATGCCTGTAACGTATCTCACATTGTCAAAATTTCAACTGTTTAGTATCTTCAAACATGGAAAGTAGCCGTTCAAGATTAAGTACACTTTCTGTGCAAATGACAAATTCCTGAGCTCTCCCCACCCCCTCAGAGTCTTCTGTTTTGAAATGTTTAAGTAGATGACAATATTTGGGTGGAGAAAAGTCAACAATATAAACAGATACATTTAGTTATTTATAAATATATAATTTTACAATAATTCTGGCTCATGAACTATATAGATGGAGAAGAAAACACACTGCTTACAAAAAATGAGGGGATATTTTATCGCCTCATATTCATTTTGAAATATCCCCTCATATTTTGTGAACAGTATATTTTCGCCTGTTATTGTCTAATGAATTCTTTGTTCAGCATTTTGGGACTCTGCTTATTCAAGCTAAGGAACACAGCCTTTTAGTGAAACGGTGTTCGGTGATTTGTCTAACTCAGGCTGTGGCATGATTGGTGGCCATTTAGATAAGAAAGGTTCTTGAGGGTTTCCATTAAAGAATAGCTAGCAATATAATAATAAAAAAGTAAACAAAAATAACCCCCCAAAAAGGCCTGTTCTGTGTGAAACCTGAAAGTGAACCTCTCTGAACTATGTATGAAATCCAAACAAACTAAAGCAGATTTATTAAATATGCATGCTGAAAAACTTAAGTGCACTACTTATTAGTAAATATTTAATGTGAGTGCTATCTCCCTATGAATTTAGTAGGATTCCCTAAGTTATATCTGAGAAAACAGAATGGCGTTATATACCTAAGTCTAGGAGTCATCTTCAGCTCTCTGAACCAACTTAAATTTACAGATTTCAGAGTGGATTAGGGACAAATTTGATTTAAGTGGTCAACCTGCTTTTTCTAGATCAGGAGTCTTTTAGGAGCAGACAGCTGCTGGCTGCCTGTCCTTTGTCACCATGTCCCTAGTAAATGGAAATTGGCTATTTCATCACCAAAGTTTTCAAAAATAGCACCCCAACCCTAACATACTGTCTGTCCTCCCCTAAAGTCTTCTTTTTTCACAGAACTTGGAAACTCGGAGACTATGCTACATGAAGATTATGGAAGCAGGGACACAGGACATCTGGGTGCATCAGTGTGGAATTTAACATATGAAAATCCCTGGCGAAGACAGGAGGCAAAGTTATGATTATCTTTTAACGAGTCCTCGACAGAACGTTTTGAGACTGCTTCCAACTGAACTTCACCAATAGGATGTTCTTCACCTCAGTGGCAGGAGCTGTCTCAGTTCCGTTTCTGAAATTCTAGTTCTGTTGAAGGTGGTGAGTACACTTCCACAATGAAATAGGTAGTAGACACCCTTACCTCTAGTGGGACCTATACCCTGGTACTCCCATGTTCACAACAGGATAGCTTCTCACCCAGGATAACGTAGGGTCAAACTGGCTGAGTTTTTAGACTTCCTTCGTCATGGTGGAGACCTGCAGGTTGTTTGCAAGTCATTCATGGAGCTTTCTTTCTTCCAAGGTGTCCAAGTCTGAAGACACTCCAACAGGTAGCCGTACCTGCATGTTTAGAGAGTCTGATAATCAGCAAAGCATCTCTTTGAGATCCTGTACAAAACATTCCTGTGTGTGACACAGAGAATGCCTTACTCATTTATGCTCCTGGCTGAAAACTGAACAACACTCCCAGGAAACCTGGCATTGTTAACAATCAGTCCTTGCTTTCTGCTCAGATAACCTCCCCCCCCGCCATGATAAGCCACGACGGTATTATTATGGCAACATCGATTTTATTTCACTGATGGTCATGCCTCTGTTTTGGTTAACAGCAGAGGTAACGCAGCGTATAAGTGTGGGTTCACAGCGAAGGCAGAAGCGTCATAGAAGCTCTAAGGGCAGTTTGTCCCACCTCCCCGTTCGCAGTCTTAGGTCACTACCTCAGGCCTTTGCAGCAGGTAGACGGTCCTTGGATCTGTTCTTGATTTCAACAGAAATAAAAGATATATGGCCCTGGCCGGTTGGCTCAGTGGTAGAGCGTCGGCCTGGCGTGCGGAAGTCCCCGGTTCAATTCCCGGCCAGGGCACACAGGAGAAGCGCCCATCTGCTTCTCCACCCCTCCCCCTCTCCTTCCTCTCTGTCTCTCTCTTCCCCTCCCGCAGTTGAGGCTCCATTGGAGCAGAGATGGCCCGGCCGCTGGGGATGGCTCCTTGGCCTCTGCTCCAGGAGCTAGAGTGGCTCTGGTCGCAGCAGAGCGATGCCCCGGAGGGGCAGAGCGTCGCCCCTGGTGGGCGTGCCGGGTGGATCCCGGTCGGGCGCATGCGGGAGTCTGTCTGACTGTCTCTCCCCGTTTCCAGCTTCAGGGGAAAAAAGAAAGAAATAAAAGATATAGCAGCAGCTGGCTACAGAACAGCTCAGACGGAATTCCACAGATGTGTTCATTCTGGTTGGACGAGTAAAGGAAGGAGGCCTCAGAGCTGAATCTGTGGAAGGAGAAACACACTCAACAAGGAGTTTTATTTGAAAGGTTTCCCAGGCCCTGGCCAGTTGGCTCAGTGGCAGAACATCAGCCTGGAGTGTGGATGGCCTGGGTTCAATTCCTGGCCAGGGCACACAGGAGAAGCGCCCATCTGCTCTCCACCCCTCCCCCTCTCCTTTCTCTCTCTTTATCTCTTTCTTCCCCTCCCACAGCCATGACTTGATTGGAGCAAGTTGGCCCGGGCACTGAAGATGGTTCTCAAGGCAGCAATGGCCCAAGTAGGGGGCTTGCTGGGTGGATCCCAGTGGGGTGCATGCAGGAACATGTCTCTCTCTGCCTCCCTGCTTCTCACTTAAGAAAAAAAAGAAAGAAAGAAAGGTTTCCTAAGTCAGAGAAGAAGGGGCCTGTTTTCTTTCTCCTTTTTAATTTTTATTAATTTATTGTGTTTACATGGATTCAAGTGTCCCACTGAATATAACTCCCTCATCCCACACCCCTGTGTCCCTTTTTATACCTCCTTTGCCCCTCTCCCTAACTGCCTCCCCCCTTCCCTGTAGGATTTGCTGTCCTGTTATCTGTATCTCTGTGTTATGTATATATAGTTTCACTAATTCCTTCACCTTCTCTGATCCCATCCCCTCATCCCCCTTCCCTCTGACAGCTGTCCCTCTGGTCCCTGTGACCCCGCCTCTGCCTCTATTCCGTTCCTCAGTTCACTTTGTTCATTAGATTCCACATATAAGTGAGATCATATGAAATTTGTCTTTCTCTGGCTGGCTTATTTCACTTAGCATAATACTCTCCAGGTCCATCCATGCTGTCACAAAAGGTAAAATTGCCTTCTTTTTTACGGCCGCATAGTATTCCACTATGTTATGTACCACAGCTTTTTAATCCACTCATCCACTGACGGACACTTGGGCTGTTTCCAGATCTTGGCTATGTTTTCTTTACTACTTGTTCTTATAATCCTACACTATGCGCACGGCTTAACCGTTAGGTGGTGACCTACTAACACCCTTCCTCTCTCCAAATGGCAAAACCATCAACTTTTTCTGTCCCCAACTCTCATTCATGTTTCACTGTGAGTAACTGACGGGGGAACATATGCAGATGATGCTAGCTTTTCTAAGCAAACAGAAATTAAAATTGGGGAACCAGCCACACTACCTCCTTCCCTCTGGTGGGTGGGTGGGACACAGTAGTAGTGAAACTCGATAGGGGTGGGAGGGATGCTCAGAGACCTTCGGCAGGAAAGTAGAATTTGGCATTCAGGAGGTTCGATGGTGTTGGAGACAGAACACTCATTGGGAAAGATGCGGTCAGGACACCAGTGAGTGGTTGTCATAATGAAAGAGTCACAGTGTTTTGCTGGGGAGGGAGGCTAGCTACTTTTTCTTAAAGGGGTGACATCT